>NC_092045.1:66960519-67294278 GCF_003086295.3 Arachis hypogaea
TTTTTTCACACAAGCTTTTTGCTTTTTCACTGCTTTTTCTTGCTTCAAGAATCACTTTCATGATTTTTCAGATCATCCAATAACATTTCTCTTGTTCATCATTCTTTCAGGAGCCAACAATTTTAACATTCATAAAATTCAATATCAAAAATATGCCACTGTTCAAGCATTCATCAGAAGACAAAAGTATTGCCACCACATATAATTAATTAGAATTTTCTTATTAAGAACTCGAAAAAAAAATATTGCCTCTTATTCTAAAAATCTACTATTTTATTCATGTTTAATGATGATGAGAAAATAAATTATACTTAATTGGAATTAAAATCAAAGTAGAGATACTAATTACTACTACTAAAATATAACTTCTAAGGTAAATTCTAATAAGAACAGTTATCACAGAGTTAAGGCAAAGATTAGAACTCAACGACCTGTGTTTTGGGGAAGTGGATGTTCCTCTAGTCTGTGGGGTGCCTTCAAGAATTAATTTCTGACGCTTCAGCTCCCTTAAGTTCACATCCTTGCTATTCCTGTTCCCTTAGGTGCCATGATCTTAATGAGTTTTAGCTCAGTGATCATGGCAAATCACACCAAACTTAGAGGTTTGCTTGTCCTCAAGCAAAAGAAAGGAAAGGAGAGGAATAGAAGGAGAAGTTATTTCGAAATTTGGTGGACAAAATTGTGATCACTTGTATGTATTTATAAAAGATGTATACTCTGAGGGCATTGTTTATTTTCTTCACAATCTCGTTCAACTAACCAGCAAGTGTACTGGGTCGTCCAAGTAATAACCTTACGTGAGTAAGGGTCGAATCCACAGAGATTGTTGGTATGAAGCAAGCTATGGTCACCTTGCAAATCTCAGTCAGGCAGAAAAAGAGGAATTGTAATTATAATAAATAAAAAGGAATAATAAAAGGGATAGAAGACTTATGCAGATTCATTGGTAGGAATTTCAGATAAGCGGATGGAGATGCTGTAGAGCTCTTGGACGCCTGCTCTCCTACTCCTTCTACTCAATCCTTCTTACTCCTTTCCATGGCAAGCTTTGTATAGGGGTTCACCATCAACTGTGGCTACTTTCATTCCTCACGGGGAAATAACCTGTGCGGCTGTCACTCGCACAGCTAACCAGTCTGGAGGCATCACCCGTGGCTGATGGCTAATCCACCTCGAGTGAAACTATGCAAGCACTTGTACATACGGCTAATCACCGTTGGTTCCGTCCTCTGAATAGAATCCCTCTTGGTCGTCACCACCAGCAGGTTAATTTGAAGCACGTCACGGTCATCAGATCGAATCTACTCGGAACACACAGACAAGTTGGATTCGGACTCCAGATCTACTCGAAACCACAGACAAGTGACTTTCCGGATCAGATGAAGCGCAAACTAACTTATACACGAAGATCTGGGGAATTAAGAGATACGCATAAGCTCTGTGCATGTAGAAGGACATGTGTCAATACGCGCATCATAAGTGAGAATGATAATGAGGTAATTGACTCATCAATTCATCATGTTCTTGGGTAGAATGAATATCTTGGAATAAGAATAAGAGAGAATGAATAAAGATAATAGAATTGCATTAATACTTGAGGTACAGCAGAGCTCCACACCCTTAATCTATGGTGTGCAGAAACTCCACCGTTGAAAATACATAAGCAAAGAGTTCAGGCATGGCCGAATGGCCAGCCCTCTCTAACGTGATCACAGGATCAAAATACAATCCAGGATGTCTAATACAATAGATAAATGTCCTATATATACTAGACTAGCTACTAGGGTTTACATGAGTAAGTAATTGATGCATAAATCCACTTCCGGGGCCCACTTGGTGTGTGCTTGGGCTGAGCTTGATGAATTCACGTGCTAAGGCATATCTTGGCGTCAAACTTCAGGTTATGACGTGTTTTGGGCGTTCAACTCCGGATCATGACGTTTTTCTGGCGTTTAACTCCAGACAGCAGCATGAACTTGGCGTTCAACGCCAAGTTACGTCGTCATTCTTCGAATAAAGCATGGACTATTATATATTGCTGGAAAGCTCTGGATGTCTACTTTCCAACGCCGTTGAGAGCGCGCCAATTGGAGTTTTGTAGCTCCAGAAAATCCATTCCGCGTGCAGGGAGGTCAGAATCCAACAGCATCAGCAGTCCTTTTGTCAGCCTTCTTCAGAGTTTGCTCAAATCCCTCAATTTCAGTCAGAATTTACCTGAAATCACAGAAAAACACACAAACTCATAGTAAAGTCCAGAAATGTGAATTTAACATAAAAACTAATGAAAACATCCCTAAAAGTAGCTCAAACTTACTAAAAACTATATGAAAACAATGCCAAAAAGCGTATAAATTATCCGCTCATCACAACACCAAACTTAAATTGTTGCTTGTCCCCAAGCAACTGAAAATCAAATAGGATAAAAAGAAGAGAATATACTATAAAGTCCAAAATATCAATGAATATTAATTTAATTAGATGAGCGGGACTTGTAGCTTTTTGCTTCTGAACAGTTTTGGCATCTCACTTTTTCCTTGAAGTTTAGAGTGATTGGCTTCTCTAGGAACTTAGAATTTCAGATAGTGTTATTGACTTTCCTAGTTAGGCATGTTGATTCTTGAACACAGCTACTTTATGAGTCTTGGCTGTGGCCCTAAGCACTTTGTCTTCCAGTATTACCACCGGATACACAAATGCCACAGACACATAACTGGGTGAACCTTTTCAGATTGTGACTCAGCTTTGCTAAAGTCCCCAGTTAGTGGTGTCCAGAGCTCTTAAGCACACTCTTTTGCTTTGGATCACGACTTTAACCACTCAGTCTCAAGCTTTTCACTTGGACCTTCATGACACAAGCACATGGTTAGGGACAGCTTGATTTAGCCGCTTAGGCCTGGATTTTATTTCCTTGGACCCTCCTATCCATTGATGCTCAAAGCCTTGGATCCTTGCTACCCTTGCCCTTTGGTTTTAAGGGCTATTGGCTTTTTCTGCTTGCTTTTTCTTTCTATTTTATTTTTTTTTTCGCCACTTTTTTTTTTTTCACTGCTTTTTCTTGCTTCAAGAATCAATTCATGAATTTTTCAGTTCATCAATAACATTTCTCTTTGTTCATCATTCTTTCAAGAGCCAACAATTTTAACACTCATAAACAACAAGATCAAAAATATGCACTGTTCAAGCATTCATTCAGAAAACAAAAATTATTGCCACCACATCAATATAATTAAATTAAATTCACTAATAATTTCGAAAATTATGTACTTCTTGTTCTTTTGAATTAAAACATTTTTCTTTTAAGAGAGGTGAAAGACTAATGGATTTTATTCATAGCTTTAAGGCATGGTTTACACACTAATGATCATGAAGTAGAAACACAAAAACATAGACAAACATAATACTTAAAAACAGAAAACAGAAAGAAAATAAAGAACAAGGAATGAATCCACCTTTAGTGGCGTCTTCTTCTTGAAGGACCAATGATGTTCTTCAACTCTTCTATGTCCCTTCCTTGCCTTTGTTGCTCCTCTCTCATAGCTCTTTGATCTTCTCTTATTTCTTGGAGAGTGAGGGCGTGTTCATGGTGTTCCACCCTTAGTTGTTCCACGTTTTGGCTCAAGTCTTCTAAGGAGGTACTGAGTTGCTCCCAATAGTTGTTGGGAGGAAAGTGCATTCCATGAGGCATTTGTTGATGAACTTCCTCATGTTCTCCTTGGGGGCCGTGAGGAACTTCCCTTGTTTGCTCCATCCTTTTCTTGGTGATGGGCTTGTCTTCTTCAATGGAGACATCTCCATCTATGATAACTCCAGCTGAATAACATAGATGGCATATGAGGTGGGGAAGGCTAGCCGTGCCATGTATGAAGGCTTGTCAGCTATTTTGTAGAGTTCATTGACTATGACTTCATGAACCTCTACTTCTTCTCCAATCATGATGCTATGAATCATGATGGCCCGATCCACAGTAACTTCAGATCGGTTGCTTGTAGGGATGATGGATCTTTGGATGAACTCCAGCCATCCTCTAGCTACAGGCTTGAGGTCCAGTCTTCTTAGTTGGACTGGTTTGCCTTTGGAGTCTACTCTCCATTGGGCGCCTTCCACACAAATGTCCATTAGGACTTGGTCCAACCTTTGATTGAAGTTGACCCTCCTTGTGTAGGGGCGTTCATCACCTTGCATCATGGGTAGATGAAACGCCAACCTCACATTTTCCGGACTGAAATCGAAGTATTTCCCCCGAACCATTGTGAGATAGTTCTTTGGATTCGGGTTCATACTTTGATCATGGTTCCTTGTGATCCATGCATTAGCATAGAACTCTTGAACCATCAGTAATCCGACTTGTTGCATGGGGTTGGTTATGACTTCCCACCCTCTTCTTTGGATCTCATGTCGGATTTCCGGATACTCATTCTTTTTGAGCTTGAAGGGGACCTCAGGGATCACCCTCTTCTTTGCCACAACATCATAGAAGTGGTCTTGGTGGCTCTTGGAGATGAATCTCTCCTTTTCCCATGATTCGGAAGTGGAAGCTTTTGCCTTCCCTTTTCCTTTTCTTGAGGAAACTCCGGTCTTGGGTGCCATTGATGGTGAATGAAAAATAAAAAGCTAGGCTTTTTACCACACCAAACTTAAAATTTGCTCGTCCTCGAGCAAAAAGAAAAGAAGAGTAGAAGAAGAAGAAGAAGAGAATTTGGAAGAGAGGGAGAGAAGTGGGTTCGGCTATGTGAGAGAAGAGTGGGTAGTGTTGTGTGAAAAGGAAGAAGAAAAGGGAGGTATTTATAGGGAGGGGGGAGGGTTAGGTTTCGGCCATTTTGGGTGGGAATGGGTGGGAAATTGAATTTGAATGTAATGGGGGTAGGTGGGGTTTATGGGGAAGAGGAGGTTGATGTGAATGGTGCATGGGGTAATTGGGAAGAGAAATTGATGTGATTGGTGAAGGTTTTTGGGAAGGGTGACATTGAGAATGAGATTTGGATTAGGAGAGTGTGAATAGGATTAAAAGGTAGGTGGGGATCCTGTGGGGTCCACAGATCCTGAGGTGGGAATCCTGTGGGGTCCACAGGTCCTGAGGTGAAAAGAAATACCATTCCTTCACCCTATAGGCGTGTAAATTGCCTTCATGCACCATTCTGGCGTTCAAACGCCCATTGGTGCATGTTCTGGGCGTTAAACGCCCATGTGATGCTTGATCTGGGCGTTAAACGCCAGTTTCAAGCTTGTTTCTGGCGTTCAGCGCCAGATTGTCCTCTGCGTGCGCATCCTGGCGTTAAACGCCAGGATGTTGCTTGTTTTGGGCGTTCAGCGCCAGGAAGATGCTCTGTTTTTGACTCTGTTTTTAATTTTTTTGATTTTTTCGTGACTCCTCATGATCATGTACCTAATTAAACACAAAAATAACAAAGAAACAAAATAAAATAAAATTAGATAAATAAAATTGGGTTGCCTCCCAACAAGCGCTTCTTTAATGTCAATAGCTTGACAGTGGTTCTCATGGAGCCACAGAGCAATCAAGTCAATGTTGTCTAGTCCCAACACCAAACTTAGAGTTTGGATATGGGGTTTGAACACCAAACTTAGAGTTTGGTTGTGGCTTCACAACACCAAACTTAGAGTCTGACTGTGTGGGCTCTTCTTGACCTTGAACTGAGAGAAGCTCTTCATGCTTTCTCTCTTTTGTCACAGAGGGATGGCCATGTGCTTGGAACACAAGGTATTCTCCATTCAATTGAAGGACTAACTCTCCTCTGTTGACATCTATCACAGCTTCTGCTGTGGCTAGGAAAGGTCTTCCTAGGATGATGCATTCATCATCTTCCTTCCTAGTATCTAGGATTAGGAAATCAGCAGGGATGTAAAAGTCTTCAACTTTTATAAGCACGTCCTCTACTATCCCATGAGCTTGTCTCACTGACTTATCTGCCAATTGCAGTGAGAACAAAGCAGGTTGCACCTCAATGATCCCTAGCTTCTCCATTACAGAGAGTGGCATAAGGTTTATCCCTGACCCAAGATCACATAGAGCTTTTTCAAAGCTCATGGTGCCAATGGTGCAAGGTATTAAGAACTTGCCAGGATCTTGTTTCTTTTGAGGTAGAGTTTCCTGAATCCAAGTCTCTAAATCACTAATGAGCAAGGGAGGTTCACTTTCCCAAGTCTCATTACCAAATAGCTTGGCATTCAGTTTCATGATAGCTCCTAGATATTGAGCAATTTGCTCACCAGTCACATCTTCATCCTCTTCAGAGGATGAATAATAGTCAGAGCTCATGAATGGCAGAAGGAGATTTAATGGAATCTCTAAGGTCTCTGTATGAGCCTCAGATTCCTCAGGATCCTTAATAGGAAGCTCCTTCTTGCTTGGAGGACGTCCCAGGAGGTCTTCCTCACTGGGATTTTCGTCCTCCTCCTCCTTGATGCATTCGGCCATGTTGACTAAGTCAATGGCTTTGCACTCTCCTTTTGGATTCTCTTCTGTATTACTTGGGAGAATACTGGGAGGAGTTTCAATAACTTTCTTACTCAGCTGGCCTACTTGTGCCTCCAAATTTCTAATGGAGGATCTTGTTTCATTCATGAAACTGAAAGTGGCTTTTGACAGATCAGAGACTATATTGGCTAAATTAGAATTATTTTGTTCAGCGTTCTCTGTCTGTTGCTGAGAAGATGATGGATATGGCTTACTATTATTCAGCCTATTGCGTCCACCATTGTTAAAACCTTGTTGAGGTTTTTGTTGATCCTCTAGGAGAAATTTGGATGATTTCTCCATGATGGGTTATAGGTATTTCCATATGGTTCACCCAGATAATTAACCTCTGCCATGGCAGGGTTCTCAGGATCATAAGCTTCTTCAGAAGCTACCTCTCTAGTACTGTTGGATGCATGTTGCAATCCATTCAGATTTTGAGAGATCATGTTGACCTGTTGAGTCAACACTTTGTTCTGAGCCAGTATGGCATTCAGAGCATCAATTTCAAGAACTCCCTTCTTCTGAGGGACCCCATTATTCACGGAATTCCTCTCAGAGGTATACATGAACTGGTTGTTTGCAACCATGTCAATGAGTTCTTGAGCCTCTTCAGGCGTTTTCTTCAGGTGAATAGATCCACCTGCAGAATGGTCCAGTGACATTTTCGAAAATTCATAGAGACACTAATAGAATATATCTAATAGGGTCCATTCTGAAAACATGTCAGATGGACATCTCTTGGTCAGCTGCTTGTATCTTTCCCAAGCTTCATAGAGGGATTCACCATCTTTTTGTTTGAAAGTTTGAACATCCACTCTCAGCTTGCTCAGCTTTTGAGGAGGAAAGAATTTATCTAAGAAGGCAGTGACCAGCTTATCCCAGGAGTCCAGGCTATCCTTAGGTTGTAAATCCAACCATATTCTAGCTCTGTCTCTTACAGCAAAAGGGAAAAGCATGAGTCTGTAGACTTCAGGATTAACTCCATTTGTCTTTACAGTATCACAGACTTGCAAGAATTCAGTTAAAAACTGATAAGGATCTTCAGATGGAAGTCCATAAAACTTGCAGTTTTGTTGCATTAATGCAACTAGTTGAGGCTTAAGCTCAAAGTTATTGGCTCCAATGGCAGGAATGGAGATGCTTCTTCCATCAAACTTGGATGTTGGCTTTGTGAAATCACCAAGCATTCTCCTTACATTATTATTATTATTTTCGGCCATCTCTTCCTCTTGTTCGAAATTTTCTAAAAGGTTGCCTCTGGATTGTTGTAATTTAGCTTCTCTTAATTTTCTCTTCAGAGTCCTTTCAGGTTCTGGATCACCTTCAACAAGAGTGCCTTTATCCTTGTTCCTGCTCATAAGAAAGAGAAGAAAACAGGAAAAGAAAGAGGAATCCTCTATGTCACAGTATAGAGATTCCCTTATGTTAGTAGAAGAAGAAAGGGGTAGAAGAATGAAGGAGGAGGTTCGGATTTGGATGAAGAGAGGTGAAGAGAAGTGTTAGTAATTAAATAATTAAATAGAATAAGAAAAGAGAAGAGAAATTTTCGAAAATAATTTTGAAAAAATGGTTAGTGATTTTCGAAAATTAAAGATGAGATGAGATTAAAATTAGAATTTAAAACAATTAAAAAGAATTTTTGAAAAAGAGGGGGAGAATTTTCGAAAATTTAGAGAGGGAAAAGTAGTTAGGTGGTTTTGAAAAAGATAAGAAACAAACAAGGAGTTAGTTAGTTGATTGAAAAAGATTTGAAATCAAATTTTGAAAAAGATAAGAAGATAGGAGGTTAGATAAGATATTTTGAAATCAAATTTGAAAAGATAAAATTTTGAAAAGATAAGATAAAAGATAAAAAGATATATTTGAAAAAGATATTTGAAAAAAAAGATTTAATTTTAAAAATTACTTAACTAACAAGAAACTACAAGATAAGATTCTAGAATTTAAAGATTGAACCTTTCTTAACAAGAAAGTAACAAACTTCAAATTTTTGAACCAATCACATTAATTGTTAGCTAATTTTTCGAAAATTGGATAAAAAGATAAGAAAAAGATTTTGAAAATATTTTGAAAAATATTTTTGAAATTTTCGAAAATAAAAAAATGAAAAAGATATGATTTTTGAAAAAGATTTTGAAAAGATAAGATTTTTAAAATTGAAATTTTGACTTGACTTGTAAGAAACAACTAATTTTTAAAAATTTTTGACCAAGTCAACCCAAAATTTCGAAATTTTGGAGGGAAATAAGGATAAGATATTTTTGAAATCAAATTTTGAATGAAAAACACAAAAATGACCCAAAACATGAAAATTTTGGATCAAGACACAAGATGCATGCATGAATGCTATGAATGTCAAGATGAACACCAAGAACACTTTGAAGATCATGATGAACATCAAGAACATAATTTTGAAAAATTTTGATGCAAAGAAAACATGCAAGACACCAAACTTAGAAATTTTTAATGCATGGAAAATATGAATGCACAAGTGCACATGAAAAACAACAAAAGACACAAAACAAGAAATCATCAAGATCAAACAAGAAGACTTGTCAAGAACAACTTGAAGATCATGAAGAACACTATGAATGCATGAAATTTTCGAAAAAAAATGCAAGAAAAATTTTAAAAGCATGCAATTGACACCAAACTTAAAAATTAACACAAGATTCAAACAAGAAACATAAATATTTTTGATTTTTATGATTTTATGATTTTTTTGTATTTTTATTAATTTTTTTCGAAAAACATTTTTGGAAGAACGAAAAATAAAAGAAAAATTTTTGAAAAAGATTTTTGAAAAGAAAATTACCTAATCTGAGCAACAAGATGAACCGTCAGTTGTCCATACTCGAACAATCCCCGGCAACGGCGCCAAAAACTTGGTGGACGAAATTGTGATCACTTGTATGTATTTATAAAAGATGTATACTCTGAGGGCATTGTTTATTTTCTTCACAATCTCGTTCAACTAACCAGCAAGTGTACTGGGTCGTCCAAGTAATAACCTTACGTGAGTAAGGGTCGAATCCACAGAGATTGTTGGTATGAAGCAAGCTATGGTCACCTTGCAAATCTCAGTCAGGCAGAAAAAAGAGGAATTGTAATTATAATAAATAAAAAGGAATAATAAAAGGGATAGAAGACTTATGCAGATTCATTGGTAGGAATTTCAGATAAGCGGATGGAGATGCTGTAGAGCTCTTGGACGCCTGCTCTCCTACTCCTTCTACTCAATCCTTCTTACTCCTTTCCATGGCAAGCTTTGTATAGGGGTTCACCATCAACTGTGGCTACTTTCATTCCTCACGGGGAAATAACCTGTGCGGCTGTCACTCGCACAGCTAACCAGTCTGGAGGCATCACCCGTGGCTGATGGCTACATCCCATCCTCGCAGTGAAAACTATGCAACGCACTCTGTCACAGTACGGCTAATCACCGGTTGGTTCCCGCTCCTACTGGAATAGAATCCCTCTTTTGCGTCTGTCACCAACGCCCAGCAGGTTAAAGTTTGAAGCACGTCACGGTCATTCATGATCGGAATCCTACGCGGAACACCACAGACAAGGTTGGACTTTCCGGACTCCCAGGATCCTACTCGGAACACCACAGACAAGGTTGGACTTTCCGGATCCAGATGAATGCCGCCAACTATCTAACTTATACCACGAAGATTCTGTTGGGGAATCTAAGAGATACGCATTCAAGCTCTGTTGCATGTAGAACGGACATGGTTGTCAATCACGCGCATTCATAAGTGAGAATGATAATGAGGGTAATCTGACTCATCACATTCATCATGTTCTTGGGTACGAATGAATATCTTGGAATAAGAATAAGAGAGAATTGAATAAAAGATAATAGAATTGCATTAATACTTGAGGTACAGCAGAGCTCCACACCCTTAATCTATGGTGTGCAGAAACTCCACCGTTGAAAATACATAAGCAAAGAGTTCAGGCATGGCCGAATGGCCAGCCCTCTCTAACGTGATCACAGGATCAAAATACAATCCAGGATGTCTAATACAATAGATAAATGTCCTATATATACTAGACTAGCTACTAGGGTTTACATGAGTAAGTAATTGATGCATAAATCCACTTCCGGGGCCCACTTGGTGTGTGCTTGGGCTGAGCTTGATGAATTCACGTGCTAAGGCATATCTTGGCGTCAAACTTCAGGTTATGACGTGTTTTGGGCGTTCAACTCCGGATCATGACGTTTTTCTGGCGTTTAACTCCAGACAGCAGCATGAACTTGGCGTTCAACGCCAAGTTACGTCGTCATTCTTCGAATAAAGCATGGACTATTATATATTGCTGGAAAGCTCTGGATGTCTACTTTCCAACGCCGTTGAGAGCACGCCAATTGGAGTTCTGTAGCTCCAGAAAATCCATTCCGAGTGCAGGGAGGTCAGAATCCAACAGCATCAGCAGTCCTTTTGTCAGCCTTCTTCAGAGTTTTGCTCAAATCCCTCAATTTCAGTCAGAATTTACCTGAAATCACAGAAAAACACACAAACTCATAGTAAAGTCCAGAAATGTGAATTTAACATAAAAACTAATGAAAACATCCCTAAAAGTAGCTCAAACTTACTAAAAACTATATGAAAACAATGCCAAAAGGCGTATAAATTATCCGCTCATCAAAATTCAAAAGATATGATGAGTTTGAAAAAGATTTGTAAAAGATTTGGATTGAAAAAAAAAGATTTGTGTTTATGAATTAAGATATATTTGATACTTTTGAAAAAGGGATTTTAGAAATTAGGATTTTTAGAAAACTAATTTGATTTGAGGGATGACAATTTGAAACATGTTTATGCAAGAAATCATGAATTGAAATATAAAAATTTAGAAAAATTATAAAGAAAAACGAATTTTACCTCCTCCCACCATCCTGGCGTTAAACGCCCAAACGATGCATGTTTTGGGCGTTTAACGCCCAAATGCTGCTTCTCCTGGGCGTTCAACGCCCAGCTGATGCTTCTTTCTGGCGTTGAACGCCAGGAGGTCCTTTGTCACTGGGCGTTTTTCTGAACGCCCAGGATGCTAACAATCTGGCGTTGAACGCCCAGAAGGTGCTTCTTTCTGGCGTTCAACGCCCAGAAGATGCTCCTTTCTGGCGTTCAACGCCCAGATGGCTATCCTTACTGGCGTTGAACGCCCAGTGGGTGCTTCTTTTGGGCGTTCAACGCCCAAAACATTTCTTACTGGCTTTTTCACGCCAGTGAGCTTCCAAATTTCCCTGTAACTCTGTGAATTCAATCAATTGCTATTTTTACCCTTTGAAGATACTTGGACTCATACCTGTGAAAAAAGGAAATTTATTTAATTAGTAAATAAACTTTGTAAATGGCTGGGTTGCCTCCCAGCAAGCGCTTCTTTATTGTCTTTAGCTGGACTACCACTGAGCTCTAATCAAGTCTCAGTCTTGAGCATTCTTGCTCGATGTTACTTTCAAGATAATGTTTAATTCTCTGTCCATTAACAATGAACTTTTTGTCAGAGTCATTATTCTGAAGCTCTACGTATCCATATGGTGATACACTTGTAATTACATATGGACCTCTCCACCGGGATTTTAATTTCCCAAGGAATAATTTGAGCCTAGAATTAAATAGCAGAACTTTCTGCCCCGGCTCAAAGACTCTGGATGATAATTTCTTATCATGCCATCTTTTTGCTTTCTCTTTGTATATTTTTGCATTCTCGAAAGCATTGAGTCTAAATTCCTCTAGCTCATTTAACTGGAGCAATCGTTTTTCTCCAGCTAACTTGGCATCAAAGTTTAGGAATCTGGTTGCCCAGTAGGCCTTGTGTTCCAGTTCCACTGGCAAGTGACACGCCTTTCCATACACAAGCTGGTATGGAGAGGTCCCTATGGGGGTCTTGAATGCTGTTCTGTATGCCCACAGAGCATCATCCAAGCTTCTTGCCCAATCCCTTCTACGGTTAATTACAGTCCGTTCCAGGATTCTTTTAAGTTCTCTATTTGAGACTTCAGCTTGCCCATTAGTTTGTGGGTGATATGGAGTAGCTACCCTGTGGTTGACTACATAACGTACCAGAGCAGAGTAAAGCTGTTTATTACAGAAATGAGTGCCCCCGTCACTGATTAACACTCTAGGGATACCAAATCTGCTGAAGATATATTTCTGGAGGAATTTTAACACTGTTTTAGTGTCATTAGTGGGTGTTGCAATAGCCTCCGCCCATTTGGATACATAATCCACTGCTACCAGAATATAAGTGTTTAAGTATGATGGTGGGAAAGGTCCCATGAAGTCAATGCCCCATACATCAAACAACTCAATCTCCAAGATTCCTTGTTGAGGCATGGCATAACTGTGAGGTAGGTTACCTGATCTTTGGCAACTATCACAATTAAGCACAAACGCTCGGGAATCTTTATAGAGAGTAGGCCAGTAGAAGCCACTTTGGAGGACTCTTGTGGCTGTTCGTTCACTTCCAAAATGTCCTCTATACTGTGATCCATGGCAATGCCATAGGATCTTCTGTGCTTCTTCTTTAGGCACACATCTACGGATTACTCCGTCTGCACATCTCTTAAAGAGATATGGTTCATCCCAAAGATAGTACTTTGCATCTGTGATTAATTTCTTTGATTGCACCCTACTGTACTCTTTGAGTATGAATCTCACTGCCTTGTAGTTTGCAATGTCTGCAAACCATGGTACTTCCTGGATGGCAAACAGTTGCTCATCCGGAAAGGTTTCAGAGATCTCAATGAGAGGGAGGGACGCCCCTTCCACTAGTTCTATTCGGGACAGGTGATCTGCCACTTGATTCTCTATCCCTTTTCTGTCTCTTATTTCTATATCAAACTCTTGCAGAAGCAATACCCATCTGATGAGTCTGGGTTTTGAATCCTGCTTTGTGAGTAGATATTTAAGAGCAGCATGATCAGTGTACACAATCACTTTTGATCCTACTAAATAGGATCTGAATTTGTCAATGGCGTAAACCACTGCTAGTAGCTCTTTTTCTGTGGTTGTGTAATTCTTCTGTGCATCATTTAGAACACGGCTGGCATAGTAAATGACGTGCAGAAGCTTGTCATGCCTTTGTCCCAACACTGCACCAATGGCATGGTCACTGGCATCACACATCAATTCAAATGGTAATGTCCAGTCTGGTGCAGAGATGATTGGTGCAGTAACCAATTTAGCTTTCAGAGTCTCAAATGCCTGCAGACACTCTTTATCAAAGATAAATGGCGTGTCAGCAGCTAGCAGGTTGCTCAGAGGTTTGGCAATTTTTGAAAAATCCTTTATGAACCTCCTATAGAATCCTGCATGCCCCAGAAAGCTTCTGATTGCCTTAACATTAGCAGGTGGTGGTAATTTTTCAATTACTTCTACCTTAGCTTGATCCACCTCTATTCCCTTGTTCGAAATTTTGTGCCCAAGGACAATTCCTTCAATCACCATAAAGTGACATTTTTCCCAGTTTAAAACCAGGTTAGTCTCTTGGCATCTTTTCAGAACAAGTGCTAAATGGTTAAGGCAGGAGCTGAATGAGTCTCCAAATACTGAGAAGTCATCCATGAAGACTTCCAGAAATTTTTCCACCATATCAGAGAAAATTGAGAGCATGCACCTCTGAAAGGTTGCAGGTGCATTGCACAGGCCAAATGGCATCCTTCTGTAAGCAAATACTCCAGATGGACATGTGAATGCCGTTTTCTCTTGATCCTGGGGATCTACTGCAATTTGATTATAACCTGAATATCCATCCAGGAAGCAGTAGTATTCATGACTTGCTAGTCTTTCTAGCATCTGGTCTATGAATGGTAAAGGAAAATGATCCTTTCTGGTGGCTGTATTGAGCCTTCTATAATCAATGCACATACGCCACCCTATAACTGTCCTTGTAGGAACCAGTTCATTTTTTTCATTATGAACCACTGTCATGCCTCCTTTCTTAGGGACAACTTGGACAGGGCTCACCCAGGGGCTGTCAGAAATAGGATAAATAATCCCAGCCTCTAGTAATTTAGTGACCTCTTTCTGCACCACTTCTTTCATAGCTGGATTCAGCCGCCTTTGTGGTTGAACCACTGGCTTGGCGTCATCCTCCAGCAAGATTTTGTGCATGCATCTGGCTGGGCTAATGCCCTTAAGATCACTAATGGACCACCTAAGAGCTGTCTTGTGCGTCCTTAGCACTTGAATTAGTGCTTCCTCTTCCTGTGGCTCTAAGGTAGAGCTTATAATTACAGGAAAGGTATCACCTTCTCCCTGAAATGCATATTTCAGGGATGGTGGTAATGGTTTGAGTTCGGGTTTTGGAGGTTTCTCCTCTTCTTGAGGGATTTTCAGAGGTTCTATTATCTTCTCTGATTCCTCCAAATCAGGCTGAACATCTTTAAAGATGTCCTCTAGCTCTGATTCGAGACTCTCAGCCATATTGACCTCTCTTACCAGAGAGTCAATAATATCAACACTCATGCAGTCATTTAGGGTGTCTGGATGTTGCATGGCTTTGACAACATTCAACTTAAACTCCTCCTCATTGACTCTCAAGGTTACTTCCCCTTTTTGGACATCAATGATGGTTCGGCCAGTGGCTAGGAAAGGTCTTCCTAGAATGAGAGTTGCACTCTTGTGCTCCTCCATTTCCAGCACCACAAAGTCAGTAGGAAAGGCGAATGGCCCGACCTTGACAATCATGTCTTCAATCACTCCTGATGGGTATTTAATGGAGCCATCAGCAAGTTGAAGACATATCCTGGTTGGTTTGATTTCTTCAGTTAAACCAAGCTTTCTGATAGTAGATGCAGGTATTAGGTTGATACTTGCCCCAAGATCACATAAAGCTTGCTTGGCACAAGTACCCTCTAATGTGCATGGTATCATAAAGCTCCCAGGATCTTTAAGCTTCTCAGGTAAGCTTTTCAGAATGACTGCACTGCATTCTTCAGTGAGGTAAACTTTTTCAGTCTCCCTCCAATCCTTCTTATGACTTAAGATCTCTTTCATGAACTTAGCATAAGAGGGTATTTGCTCAAGTGCTTCTGCAAACGGAATCTTTATTTCAAGAGTCCTGAGATAGTCTGCAAAGCGGGCAAATTGCTTATCCTGTTCCGCTTGGCGGAGTTTTTGAGGATAAGGCATTTTGGCTTTGTATTCCTCAACCTTAGTTGCTGCAGGTTTATTACCTTCAGAAGTGGGTTGGGAAGCCTTTTTAGAAGGGTTGTTATCAGCACTTGTATGTGACTGATCACCCACTGGCATTTGAATGCCAGGGGTAGAAGCTGGAGTGGCGTTAGACGCCATCTCCCTATTTGTTACTGGCGTTTGAACGCCAGAACCGTGTTCCCTTTGGGCGTTCAACGCCGGATTCATGCTTGTTTCTGGCGTTGAACGCCAGAAATGAGCATGGTCTGGGCGTTCAACGCCAGCTTTATTCCTCTCTGGGCTCTGACTGTCCTCAGAGGGATTTTGAGTAACCAATTGTTCATTTCTTGGTTTTCTGCTGCTTTGAAGTGAGGTATTTAATGTTTTCCCACTTCTTAATTGAACTGCTTGGCATTCTTCTGCTATTTGTTTTGACAGTTGCTTTTCTGTCTGCTTTAATTGCACTTCCATATTCCTGTTTGCCATTCTTGTTTCCTGTAATATTTCCTTGAATTCGGCTAGCTGCTGAGTTAGAAAGTCTAATTGCTGATTAATTTCATTAGCCTGATCCACCGGACTGAGTTCAGCAGTTACTGTTTTAGCTTCTTCTTTCATGGAAGATTTACTGCTTAGATACAGATGCTGATTTCTAGCAACTGTATCAATAAGCTCTTGAGCTTCTTCAATTGTTTTTCTCATATGTATAGATCCACCAGCTGAGTGGTCAAGAGAGATCTGAGCTTTTTCTGTAAGCCCATAGTAGAAGATGTCTAATTGCACCCATTCTGAAAACATTTCAGAGGGGCATTTTCTTAGCATCTCTCTGTATCTCTCCCAGGCATCATAAAGGGATTCATTATCTCCTTGTTTGAAGCCTTGGATGCTTAGCCTTAGCTGTGTCATCCGTTTTGGAGGGAAATAGTGATTCAGGAATTTTTCTAACAGCTGTTTCCATGTTTTTATGCTGTTCTTAGGCTGGTTATTTAACCACCTCTTAGCTTGATCTTTTACAGCAAATAGAAACAGTAATAATCTGTAGACATCCTGATCTACTTCCTTATCATGTACTGTATCAGCAATTTGCAGAAATTGTGCCAGAAACTCTGTAGGTTCTTCATGTGGAAGACCAGAATACTGGCAGTTTTGCTGCACCATGATAATGAGCTGAGGATTCAGCTCAAAGCTACCAACTCCAATGGAGGGTATACAGATACTACTCCCATATGAAGCAGTAGTGGGGTTAGCATATGACCCCAGAGTCCTCTTGGACTGTTCATTCCTGCTTGCTTCCATATTCGATTACAAGAGATAATTTGTATGTTGATTTTATTTATTTTATAAAAGTGGAATAAATAAAAACAAAATATATAAAAAGAAGTTAAAAATATATTTTTTTTTGAAAATTTTTCGAAAAAATTGAAATTAAAATCTGAAATTTATATAAAAATTTCGAAAAAGTGGTTCAAAATTAGTTAGAAAATATAAAATTTTTTTGAATTTTGAATTTTATGATGAAAGAGAAAAACACACAAAAGACACAAGACTTAAAATTTTTAGATCTAGTGCTCCTTATTTTCGAAAATTTTTGGAGGGAAAACACCAAGGAACAACAAACTTAAAAATTTTAAGATCAAGATACAAGAAAAACTCAAGAACACCTTGAAGATTCACAAGAACACCAAGAACAAAAGGAAGAACACCAAACTTAAAATTTTTAGAAAACTTTAATAAAATATTCGAAAATTATAAAAAGATTAACAAGAAAACACCAAACTTAAAGTTTAGCACAAGATTCAATCCAAGAAAAATTATTTTTGAAAAAGGTTCCAAAGGGTATAACCAATTATCAAGAACAACTTGAAGATCAAGGAAGAACCAAGAACACTAATACGAAAATTTTAAGGAAAATATAAAATATGTAGTTAACGCCAAACTTAGAATAAGACACTAAATTCACGAAAAATCAACAATTAATTAAGAAAAATAATATTTTTGAAAAGAAATTTTTGAAAAGAAACTATCCTATCAAAATTTAATGACTCTGTAACAACAAAAATAAATTATTCCTGATCTAAGAAATAAAATATGCCTTCAATTGTTCAAACTCAATAATCCCCGGCAACGGCGCCAAAAACTTGGTGCACGAATTTGTAATTCGCACAACTAACCAGCAAGTGCACTGGGTCGTCCAAGTAATACCTTACGTGAGTAAGGGTCGATCCCACGGAGATTATTGGTTTGAAGCAATCAATGTTTATTTTATTAGTCTTAGTCAGGAGGCCAATAAATTTATTTGGATTTAGTTGTAAGAAGTCAAAGTATTTAAAATTCTAAGTTAAAATAATAGAGAATAATAGCGTTACTTGTTGTGCAGTAATGGGGAATATGTTGGAGTTTTGGAGATGCTTTGTCCTTTGAACTTCAACTCTTCCTTGAAATCCTTCAACACACGCAAGGCTCCTTCCATGGCAAGCTCTATGTAGGGTGTCACCGTTGTCAGTGGCTACTTCCCATCCTCTCAGTGAAAACGTTCCTATGCTCTATCACAGCACGGCTAATCATCTGTCGGTTCTCAATCAGGTTGGAATAGAATCCATTGATTCTTTTGCGTCTGTCACTAACGCCCAGCCCTCAGGAGTTTGAAGCACGTCACAGTCATTCAATCCCAGAATCCTACTCAGAATACCACAGACAAGGTTTAGACTTTCCGGATTCTCATGAATGCCGCCATCAATCCAGCTTATACCACGAAGATTCTGATTAAAGAATCTCACTACTAGAAAATTAGTTATTACAGACGGATATTTCCGACGGATTTTATCCCACGGAAATATAGACAGAATTTCAGAGGGATTTTTTTGTCGGAAAATAAAAAAATGAATTAGCATAAATTACAGACAGAAAATAAAATCCGTCGATAATTCTGTCGGTAAAATTAACTTTTTTCAAAAGAAATTATTACATAAGGAAAATCCGTCTGTAATTAAATAAACAAAATACTGTATTTTAGTAAATTATTACAGACAGAAAAATCCCACTGTAATTAAAAAATTTTCGTCTGAAAACATGGAGCTAACCCTAACTTACACCCTAGTCTCTCGAGCTTCATTCACCCTCCACACAAGTGAAGAACTTCTTCCTCTCTCCGTCCATGCTCTCTCACTGTCCACGAGCTTCTTTAACCGCTGCCGCCGCCGCTCGCGTCGCACAATCTCATCACTGACCTCAGCAACGGCCATTCGCTGGTTATCCTCATCCACCGGTTCAGGAATCACTGCACTCATCCTTCAGGGAAGATCTCTGCCCTGATAGTCACGGAGGTAGTCGCGTCGTCGTCGTTCTCACCGCTCTGGGCCCATCCGCCTCCTTCATGCACGGTGTCATCTCCCTCCAACTTTGCCGACGGCGATTCAACCCCTTTGCTGCTACTCCGCTGCCCTGGATGGCAACTTCCTCCTCAGATCGGCCCGAGCCGTTTCCTACAAATGCGCCAAATGTAGATCCAGGTGTTCTTCTCTTGTGTGTTCTGGAATGAGAGGTAATTCTGATTGCAGTTTTTGGAATTGAATTTTGGAATCCTGCTCGAACTGAAATTGCTCTTGATTATACTGGTTGAAATTCAAAATTGAAAGCTAATTCTTCTTCTTCAGCCAAATCTATTGCTTCTTCTTCGTTTTCTGCATAAATAGACAAAGATGAATGCTGAATTATTGCTCGATCTGCCAGCTCTGTTGATTTTGTTTGTTGTTGAGGTTAAAATGTAAAATTGAAATCTGATGAGTCTCCTTCTTCTCCTTTGATGTGAACTTCTTTTGTAAGTTTTGGATTCCTTGCTGATTCTGAAGCTTTTGATGTTGTAGACTCTAATTCTGCAATTTTATATTCTGAATCTGAATTCCAAAATTGGAGATATGTGATTATTGAATTTTCTGCTGCTAGCTTTGCTGAATTGTTACTGAGTAGTGAAAATTCTGCATTTGATTTGGCCTGAATCTGGAAAATTGGAGGCTCCTGGAGTCGTTGATGATCGTTGATTTGGCTGTGGTTACTGTTCTAAGGTCGTATAATGAGACTGCATTTTTGGTTAGTCAAAATTATCCTGTCACCATCTTCAATTAAGCTCTGTCATATAAGCTCTGGCCCTGTTATTGTTTCTAGACTAGTATGATTTTCCCTTTAATTCATGATGGTAAACGAAGTTGTTTAAGTCTAGAAATCTGTCTAGAAATTTGAAATGTTTTGATGGTGTCCTTCTTTCAGTTTTTTAACACTTCATTTTTGTTCTAATGAGTCTTGTACTTTATAATCACAACGCTTTCATAGTTCTATGGTTCTTAATTGGTAGTTGCCTGATGGTTTCTTTGATTATATATATTGGTGCTTTGTAATTCCTAAGGGGAAATTATACAGGAGAACTAAAATATATATTATTGCCATTTATGTTGGTAATAAGCTGCATAAATATTCAATCTTAATGAATCTGAGATATTTACAGTTTGAGGCTACTGCTTCATCACCAGTCTGCAGTTGATGCTGATTAATTCGAAGGGTCTGTGATATCTTTATCAAATTTGGATGATTCTGATTCTTCTAAATATCTAGTTTGGAAGAAGGTTCAAGAATCCTTGGAAAACTTAAAGGAGGAGGCAGTTGTTCCTAAAAGGTTATTTCAAGAGATTTCCGATGTCACATTCACTTTTGTTCGTTGCATTTGTTAGCAGATCTCTAATGGAGCTTGTAGCTTATAGCCTTTAGCTTTATCTTTGTGTTATTTGATCGGTGTTCCTTTGGCTGTGTTGTGTTGTGTTGTGTTGTGAACTCTGATCTACATGACTTAACATGTTTACATCTTTTCATTCCAATTGTTTCAATGATTATCGTGTTTTAGTTGATTTCCTTTGTTATGATGAATTATGGTTCCTTGTTGTCCATGTATATATATCAGTTGCATTAATTGCCATTTTAGGTTAATAGAGACAATGCAATTGAAAGAACTGCTGATGTCAGAGTAGTTATATGCTATAGAAATAGAATCAATGCTCTACAATGGCGTGGTCTTCATTTTTAGTTGCCAGAGCATAGTTTTTCAATGATTTGTCAAGTTGAAGCATCAACTACTCATTGTTCTTCTGACTTTCACATCCTTAATTATTTATTATCAATTGTTTATTCTATTTGCGTTTTGATAGTTCTGGTCTAATTTAAGAATAATATGGATCCCTTGTCTTTCGGAACTTACTAGGACCCTTATACTGAGACAGTTTATGTGAAGGAACTTGAGGGGTGGTCAATACTAGCCTCTGCAAGAAAGCTTTGTATGATAGAAGTTGTCTAAGTTATTTATCATTTCACACTTGTGGCAATAGTTGAGCCACACATGAAAGAGCTAGTGCAAATGATTTGAAGTTATTTTTAAGTTTCTTATGATTTCTTTGCAGTGCAGGGAAATGGGTTTGTGGACATTACTTGAGGGGTTCCTGCTTCTTGCAAATGCACTAGAGATACTAAATGAGGACTGATTTCTGGCACCTAAAGGATGGGGCTTATCTGATTTTTCAAGTGGCAGGACAAAATATTTCAAAGGCGAGCTCATAGGTCTTATTTACGCAACTCAATACCTAAAAGTTCCTCTCATACTTCTCAACTCCATCTGCATCATTTTGAAATTTATTTCTGGATAATGCCTAGCAAGGTGAGATTTCAAGACTGTTGTCTAAACATTTTGTTAATCTTGTGTATGTTAATATCTGGTGTTATGGAAATACCCTCAGCTTTCCTACGTTAAATTTTCAAACATAAAAGAACTCTACTTTTCTTAAACTGATGCTTGAGCCATTCTGATTGATATGCCAGTGCAACTCAAGGACATAAACTGGACGTAGTTGATTAGATTCTTAGTTCAGGTAATGAATGACTCTAGTCATCAAGTTATACTTTGTCATTTTCAAACTTGACTGATGTTTCAGTTCAACTCATGAACATGAAATGTAATTATAAGTCATCAAGTTACATATCTGCTGCTTATAGCTTAGTGCTTAACTCATACTTCACGTATAAATGTTTTCAGGACTTACCAACTGAATCTGAAACTGTGATCCCCTATGTTCACTCCATGAAACAAGCTCACAAGATTTTGAGGACAGTTATAAGCCCAAGACTGATTTGCTCAAAGCTGTTGCGGTATTTGCAGCAGCTGCAACTGGGGCAGTGGCAATTAACCATTCTTGGGTGGCCGCAAATCAGGTCTATCAATGTCCTCTTAGTTGAAATTCACTTGTGTATATTTCAGCATGAAGTGTTTGCATTTGGGAATATGTTTACAAGTCTGTGACCATGACTGCAGGATCTTGCCATGGCATTACTATTTGTAATAGGATATGTAGGCATCATATTTGAGGAATCTCTAGCTTTCAACAAAAGTGGAGTAGGACTTAGTATAGTTGAAGAATACATTGAGTTTATATTTTGAATTATAGTTAATGTATCAACACACTTTGATGTATGGTTGTTACTTATTATTATAGTTGATGATCAATATATTTTGTTTATGTTTTGAATTATATTGACTTGCTTGTTTATAATACTTTTCTTTTAGTTTGATAATACGATGAATTTGTTTATGTTTTGAAATATTATAAATATTCAAATATAAATTAGATAAAAATTTGTATTAAATTTATATTTATTTTGTATGAAAACAAGTTTATTTTGTAATTAGAAAAAGTAAAAAAAAAAATTCTATTTTACCTTACAGACGGATTTACAGACGGATTTTCTGTCTGTAATCATGATTTTTCAAAGTTTAATTTACAGACAGAAAATCCGTCGGAAAATTTGTCTGTAAATTACAGACAGAAAATCTGTCGAAAAATCCGCCTGTAATTACAGACAGAAAATCCGTCTGAAAATCTGCCTGTAATTACAGACAGAAAATCCGTCTGAAAATCCGCCTGTAATTACAGACGGAAAATCCGTCTGTAAGTTTGTCGCCTTCAGGAAATGGAGGGAGAATTTACAGAGAGAAAATCCGTCGGTAAATCGTAAAAATCCGTCGGTAATTTTCCGACGGAAAAAAAATCCGTCGGTAAATAATTTCCGACGGGGCTTTTACAGAGGGACAAAATCCGTCGGAAATTTCGTCGGTAACCAAAAATCCGTCTGTAATAAAGACTAAATCTGTCTGTAAATCTGTCTGTATTTATCCATTTTCTAGTTGTGTCTAAGAGATACTCATTCAATCTGATGTAGAACGGAGGTGGTTGTCAGGCACACGTTCATGGTTTGAGGAAGGTGATGAGTGTCACGGATCATCACCTTCTCCATAATTAAGCGCGAATGAACATCTTAGATAAGAACAAGCGTGTTTGAATGGAAAATAAAGGAATTGTATTAAATCATCGAGACGCTGCAGAGCTCCTTACCCCCAACAATGGAGTTTAGAGACCCATGCCGTCACAAAGTATGTAATTCAGATCTGAAAATGTCATTAGGTACAAGATAAGTCTCTAAAAGTTGTTTAAATAGTAAACTAGTAACCTAGGTTTACAGAATATGAGTAAACTAAGATAATTGGTGCAGAAATCCACTTCTGGGGCCCACTTGGTGTGTGCTGGGGCTGAGACTAAAGCTATCCACGAGTTGAGGCCTTTCTTGGAGTTGAACTCCAAGTTATAACGTGTTTTGGGCATTCAACTCCGGATCATGACGTTTTTCTGGCGTTTAACTCCAGACAGCAGCATGTACTTGGCGTTCAACGCCAAATTACGTCATCTATCTTCGCACAAAGTATGGACTATTATATATTGCTGGAAAGCCCTGGATGTCTACTTTCCAACGCCGTTGAGAGCGCGCCAATTGGACTCCTGTAGCTCCAAAAAATCCATTTCGAGTGCAGGGAGGTCAGAATCCAACAGCATCAGCAGTCCTTTTTCAGCCTAACTCAGATTTTTGCTCAGCTCCCTCAATTTCAGCCAGAAAATACCTGAAATCACAGAAAAACACACAAACTCATAGTAAAGTCCAGAAATATGATTTTTGCCTAAAAACTAATAATATTCTACTAAAAATTAATTAAAACATACTAAAATCTGCATGAAATTACCCCCAAAAAGCGTATAAAATATCCGCTCATCATTGAACCCCCACATTCAAACTCTATGTTTGGTGTTGGGAGGTTCCAACATTGCTCTGAACATCTGTGAGGCTCCATGAGAGTCCACTGTCAAGCTACTGACATTAAAGAAGTGCTTGTTGGGAGGCAACCCAATGTTATATTTATCTATTTTCCTTTGTTATTTTATGTTATCTGTAGGTTGATGATCATGTGAAGTCATAAAATTAATTGAAAAAGCAAAAACAGAATAAAAACAGAAAGAAAAATAGCACACCCTGGAGGAAAAGCTTGCTGGCATTTAAACGCCAGTAAGGGCAGCAAAATGGGCATTTAACGCCCGGTCTGGCACCATTCTGGGCGTTTAACGCCAGAAAGGGGCACCAGACTGGCGTTTAACGCCAGAAAGGGGCAAGAAGCTGGCGTTCAACACCAGAAAAGGGCAGCAGCCCGGCCTTTAACGCCAGGATTGGCAGAAAGGGCATTTTTGCACGCCACTTGGTGCAAAGATGAGCTATCCTTGACACCTCAGGATCTGTGGACCCCACAGGATCCCCACCTACCCCACCACTCTCTCTCTTCTTCACCCATTCACCAATCACCTCAATACCTCTTCCCCAAAAACCCCTCACCTATCAAATCCCACCATTCTCTTCACCACTCACATCCATCCTTCATAAAACCCCACCTACCTCACCATTCAAATTCAAACCACTTTCCCTCCCAAACCCACCCTAGATTCCCGAAACATACCCCCCCTCTACTCCTATATAAACCCATCTTCACTCTTTCATTTTCACACAACCTAAACACTACTTCTCTCCCTTGGCCGCAACACAAAGCCCCCATCCATCTCCTCTATTTCCTCTTCTTCTACTCTCTTCTTTCTTCTTTTGCTTGAAGACGAGCAAACCTTCTAAGTTTGGTGTGGTAAAAGCATTGCTTTTTGTTTTTCCATAACCATTTATGGCACCTAAGGCCAAAGAAACCTCTAGAAAGAGAAAAGGGAAGGCAAAAGCTTCCACCTCTGAGTCATGGGAGATGGAGAGATTCATCTCAAGGGTGCATCAAGACCACTTCTATAAAGTTGTGGCCAAGAAGAAGGTGACCCCCGAGGTCCCTTTCAAACTCAAAAAGGGTCAACTTTGATTAAAGGTTGGACTAAGTCCTCATGGATACCACTAAGAAAAGGATGGAGCAAACAAGAGATCTCACTCATGGACATGAGGAAATTCCTCATCGTAAAATCCCTGAGATGCCTCAAGGGATGCACTTTCCTCCACAAAACTATTGGGAGCAAATCAACACCTCCCTAGGAGAATTGAGTTCCAACATGGGACAACTAAGGGTGGAGCACCAAGAAAATTCCATCCTCCTCCATGAAATTAGAGAAGATCAAAGAATCATGAGAGAGGAGCAACAAAGGCAAGGAAGAGACATTGAGGAGCTCAAGCACTCCATAAGACCTTCAAGAGGAAGAACAAGCCGCCATCACTAAGGTGGACCCGTTCTTTAATCTCCTTGTTCTTTATTTTTCTGTTTTTCAAAAATTATGCCTTATGTTTTATTTATGTTTGTGTCTTATGATCATTAGTGTCTTAGTGTCTATGCCTTAAAGTTATGAATGCCCTATGAATCCATCACCTTTCTTGAATGAAAAATGTTTTTATTACAAAAGAACAAGAAGTACATGATTTCGAATTCATCCTTAAAACTAGCTTAATTATTTTGATGTGGTGACAATACTTTTTGTTTTCTGAATGTATGTGATGAGCGGATAATTTGTATGCTTTTTGGCATTGTTTTTAGTATAATCTAGTTAGTTTTTAGTATATTTTTATTAGTTTTTAGCTAAAATTCACTTTTCTGGACTTTACTATGAGTTTGTGTGTTTTTCTGTGATTTCAGGTATTTTCTGGCTGAAATTGAGGGTTATGAGCAAAAATCTGATCCCGAGACCAAAAAGGACTGCAGATGCTGTTGGATTCTGACCTCCCTGCACTCGAAGTGGATTTTCTGGAGCTACAGAAGCCCAATTGGCGCGCTCTCAACGGAATTTGAAAGTAGACTTCCTGGGCTTTCCAGCAATATATGATAGTCTATACTTTGCCCGAGCTTTGATGGCCCAAACCGGCGCTCAAAGTCTCCCTCAGAAATTCCAGCGTTAAACGCCGGAACTGGCATAAAACTTGGAGTTAAACGCCCAAACTGGCATGAAAGCTGGCGTTTAACTCCAGAAAACGTCTCTACACATAAAAGCCTCATTGCTCAGCCCAAGCACACACCAAGTGGACCCAGAAGTGGATTTTTACGTCATTTACTCATTTCTGTACACCCTAGGCTACTAGTTTACTATTAATAGGATCTTTTGACATTGTACCTGAGGACCTTATGACCTCATGACACTTTACACCCTTCTTTGTATACTTTCCACGGCATGAGTCTCTAAACCCCATGGTTGGGGGTGAGGAGCTCTGCTGTGTCTTGATGGATTAATGCAATTACTACTGTTTCTCACTCAATCATGCTTGCTTCCATTCTAAGATAATACTTGTTCTTAATCCGGATGAATGTGATGATCCGTGACAATCATCATCATTCTCAACTATGAACGCGTGCCTGACAACCACCTCCGTTCTACCTTAGATTAAGTAGTTATCTCTTGGATTCTTTAATCAGAATCTTCGTGGTATAAGCTAGAATTGATGGCGGCATTCAAGAGAATCCGGAAGGTCTAAACCTTGTCTGTGGTATTCTGAGTAGGATTCAATGATTGAATGACTGTGACGTGCTTCAAACTCCTGAAGGCGGGGCGTTAGTGACAGACGCAAAAGAATCACTGGATTCTATTCCGGCCTGATTGAGAACCGACAGATGAATTCCGCTATGCTGTGACAGAGCATATGCAATCGCTTTCACTGAGAGGATGGGAGGTAGCCATTGACAACGGTGAAACCCTACATACAGCTTGCCATGGAAGGAGACTTGCGTGTTTGAAGAAGAAGACAGTAGGAAAGCAGAGATTCAGAAGATGGAGCATCTCCAAACCTCAACCTATTCTCCATTACTGCAAAACAAGTAATCATTTTATGTTCTTTTGCTTTTCACAATCAATCCTGATAATTTCTGATATCCTGACTAAGATTTACAAGACAACCATAGCTTGCTTCAAGCCGACAATCTCTGTGGGATCGACCCTTGCTCACGCAAGGTATTACTTGGACGACCCAGTACACTTGCTGGTTAGTTGTGCGGGATTGCAAAAGTGTGATTGCAATTTCGTGCACCAGTATGCTTGAACAGTGCATGTGTCTTTTGAATTTTTTGTTCAAGAATGTTAAAATTGTTGGCTCTTGAAAGAATGATGAAATAGGAGAAATGTTACTGAGGATCTAAAAAATCATAAAAATGATTCTTGAAGCAAGAAAAAGCAGTGAATTAAAAAAAAAAACAAGCAGAAAAAGCCAATAGCCCTTTAAACCAAAAGGCAAGGGTAATAAAAAGGATCCAAGGCTTTGAGCATCAGTGGATAGGAGGGCCTACAGGAATAACATCCTGGCCTAAGCAGCTAAACCAAGCTGTCCCTAACCATGTGCTTGTGGCGTGAAGGTGTCAAGTGAAAACTTGAGACTGAGCGGTTAAAGTCGTGATCCAAGGAAAAAGGAGTGTGTTTAAGAACCCTGGACACCTCTAATTAGGGACTCTAGTAAAGCTGAGTCAAAATCTGAAAAGGTTCACCCAGTTATGTGTCTGTGGCATGGATGTATCCGGTGATAATACTGGAAAACAGAGTGCTTTGGGCCACGGCCAAGACTCATAAAGTAGCTGTGTTCAAGAATCATCATACTTAACTAGGAGAATCAATAACACTATCCGGATTTTGAGTTCCTATAGAAGCCAATCATTTTGAACTTCAAAGGATAAAAGTGAGATGCCAAAACTGTTCAGAGGCAAAAAGCTACAAGTCCCGCTCATCTAATTGGAGCTAAGTTTCATTGATATTTTGGAGTCTATAGTATATTCCCTTCTTTTTATCCTATTTGATTTTCAGTTGCTTGGGGACAAGCAACAATTTAAGTTTGGTGTTGTGATGAGCGAATAATTTATACGCTTTTTGGCATTGTTTTTAGTATGTTTTTAGTATGTTTTAGTTAGTTTTTATTATATTTTTATTAGTTTTTATTTAAAATTCACTTTTCTGGACTTTACTATGAGTTTGTGTGTTTTTCTGTGATTTTAGGTATTTTCTGGCTGAAATTGAGGGACCTGAGCAAAAATCTGATTCAGAGGCTGAAAAAGGACTGCAGATGTTGTTGGATTCTAACCTCCCTGCACTCTAAGTAGATTTTCTAGAGCTACAGAAGCCCAATTGGCGCGCTCTCAATTGCGTTGGAAATTAGACATCATGGGATTTTCAGAAATATATAATAGTCCATACTTTGCCCGAGATTTGATGGCCTAAACCGGCGTTCCAAATCAGCTCAAGATTGCCCAGCGTTTAACGCCGGAACTGGCATAGAAGTGGGAGTTAAACGCCCAAACTGGCACAAAAGCTGGCGTTTAACTCCAAGAAAAGTCTCTACACATGAAAGCTTCAATGCTCAGCCCAAGCACACACCAAGTGGGCCCGGAAGTGGATTTTTACGTCATTTACTAATTTCTTTAAACCCTAGGCTACTAGTTCTCTATAAATAGGACCTTTTACTATTGTATTTTCATCTTGGTAGCTATCTTCGAGTAGTCTTATGCTCGCTTAGATCATGGGGCTGGCCTCACGGCCATGCCTAGACCTTGTTCTTATGTATTTTCAACGGTAGAGTTTCTACACACCATAGATTAAGGTGTGGAGCTCTGCTGTACCTCGAGTATTAATGCAATTACTATTGTTATTCTATTCAATTCAGCTTATTCTTGTTCCAAGATATTCATTCGCACTCAAGAACTTGATGAATGTGATGATTATGTGACGCTCATCATCATTCTCACTTATGAACGCGTGCCGGACAACCACTTAGGTTCTACATGCAAACAAGGCTTGAATGTGTATCTCTTGGATTCCTTAATCAGAATCTTTGTGGTATAAGCTAGAATTGATGGCAGCATTCTTGAGAATCCGGAAGGTCTAAACCTTGTCTATGGTATTCTGAGTAGGATTCAAGGATTGAATGACTGTGACGAGCTTCAAACTCGCGACTATGGGGCGTTAGTGACAGACGCAAAAGAATCACTGGATTCTATTCCGACATGATCGAGAACCGACAGATAAATAGCCGTGCTGTGACAGAGCGCGTTGAACATTTTCACTGAGAGGACGGGACTGTAGCAATTGAAAATGGTGATGCCCAACATACAGCTTGCCATGGACAGGAGTAAGAAGGATTGGATGAAGACAGTAGGAAAGCAGAGAGACGGAAGGGACAAAGCATCTCCATATGCCTATCTGAAATTCTCACCAATGAATTACATAAGTATCTCTATCTTTATTTTATGTTTATTCATCTTTTAATTATCAATCCTCCACATCCATTTGAATCCGCCTGACTGAGATTTACAAGATGACCATAGCTTGCTTCATACCAACAATCTCCATGGGATCGACCCTTACTCGCGTAAGGTTTATTACTTGGACGACCCAGTGCACTTGCTGGTTAGTTGTGCGAAGTTGTGATAAAGAATTGAGATTGCAATTGAGCGTACCATGTTGATGGCGGCATTGATGATCACAATTTCGTGCACCATTTGTTTAGTGATTTCAGGTTTAGAAGGCAAAGATTGGATTGAGGGAAGGAAGGAAAAGCATGTAAAAATGGAGAACTCATGAAGAAATGAATGAATCGCAAAGCTGTCAATCCCAACCTCTTCTTACTTAATCGATCATAACTTGAACTATAGAGATCCAAATAAAGCGGTTCTAGTTGCGTTGAAACGCTAACATCTGGAGCTTCAAAATGATATGAAATTTGCCATAGTTGCCTGGCGTTTAAAGACGCATACGCATGGGAAGCTGCATGTGAGTCACTAAAGGCAACTCTTGGCCAACGATTTCTGAAACATTTTGGGTCCAATCCAACTCATTTCTGAAGCTATTTAACCCAAGGATTGAAGAGGGATGAACCAATTAGTTAGTTAGTTAGTTAGTTTTAGTTTAGTTTTCATCATGCTTTAGTTAGTTTCTAGAGGGAGAAGCTCTCTCCTCTCTCTAGATTAGGGTTCTTAGTTTTAGATCCAGATCTACTACTTATTCCCTTTCAATTTTCCTTTTCCATCTTTAATTGTTCTCTTGTAGTTGTAGCAATCTACATCTCTTGTAGTTTCTTTGTATTATTAGTTGTAGTTTATGAATTCTTTTGTAGATCTACATTTCTTTTCAATGCAATTTGTAATTTCTTTGTTGTTTCATAATTGTTTTGATTTTCTATTATTGATCTCTTGCTTTTGTAGTTATAGATTCCTTTAATTTTTGCAATTTATGTGTTGTTTGTTTGTATTGTCCACTAAGTGTTTGTTGAAATGTCTCTCCTAGTTAAGAGGTAGATTTTGTTCCTCTTGGCCTAATTTGAGTAATTGGAAATACTTGAATTATCAAACTCTCTTGTTGATTGATAATTGCATGTTGCTAGTTAACTTGAATTATCACTAAAGCTAGTCTATCATCATAACAAGGCTAGGACTTGTGGTCTCAAGTTGATATCCACTTGACTTTCCTTCATAGTTAGAGGTTAACTAAGTGGAGCAATGGACAATTCTTCTTGTCACACTTGAAGATGATAATTAGGATATGATTTCTAATTCTCAGACCTTGCCAAGACCTCTCTTAATTGTTAGTTCATTTCCTTTGCCATTTGCATTTCTTGTCTCTTACTACAAAACCCCCAAAATATACTTCATAACCAATAACAAGAACATCTTATTGTAATTCCTAGGGAGAATGACCCGAGGTTTGAATACTTTGGTTATTTTTATTGGGGTTTGTTACTTGTGACAACCAAATTTTTGCATGAGAAGATTCTTTGTTGGTTTAGAAACTATACTTGCAATGAGATTTCACTTGTGAAATTCTATACCATCAAAAATCTCTTCATCAACAGCCTTGTGAGTACGCAGAAGCAGGGAAAGACTTGCTGGTGAGAGCGCTGACACAACCTGTGCGCGCGCATATCCAATGGAGTATTACAACCTGTGCGTACGCACAGCCCTGTGCGCACGCACACGTTGGAAAGGTCAGTCTGTTAGGGGCGCTCGCACGCCTTGTGCGAGCGAACAAAATTGCGAAATTTTGTACCTATCCAAACGCACACCCCTATGCGTGTGCACACGTTTTAAAAATCTCTTGGGCGTGCGCACGCACACCCCTGTGCGTACGCACATGCCTCGTTTCTCAAATTTAAACATTGTTTTAAACTATTTCACTTCCCAACTAGCTTGTAAGCTTCTGTGACACTATTTTAAGACCCTTGGGATTTTTTACCGGCATTGGAACATGGGAAAAGTCTTAGGGGAATTTAATTGGGTTTTACTTTAAAAGTTAGAGAACGGAAATTTAGGTTTTTTATGTATTGAGGATGGTTTGATTGAGAGAGAATGAAGAGTAGTGAACTTGGCGGTTGCTGGCAACGAATTGAGAAATTGATGAACTAATGAGTTCAGAATGGAATTAAGAACTGGTGATGGATATTATGAACTTGTTGGATGTTTGAGAGTGTGTAGGGCATATATCCCTGGTGTGGCAGATTTCTCTGCTGCATGAGTATTAGGATGTAAAGAGTGTGTCAGGCACTATATCCTTGGAATATTGAGAATTGATAATTGAAAGTGGGTTGATATGAGAAATGGTGATGACTGGTAATGATTTGAGGTGGATGGACTTGTTGGATATGGAAAATGTGCCAGGAACTATATCCTTGGAATGATTTAAGATGATATAGTTGTTGTTTTCCTTCTTTGCCGCAAGGGTGTGCCAGACACTATATCCTTGGAATGAGCATGCAAGTGTGCCAGGCACTATATCCTCGGAACAAAAGCGTGCTAGGCGCTATATCCTTGGACGTGGCAGAAAGACAACATCCGAACGGATGTGTCAGGTTGGCATTTATAGACTGACAAGTGATATCACGAGCCAATAGGTTAGACGTTCATCATATGCATCTTCTATATGCTTGCTTGATTTGATTACTTGAGTTTGCCTAATTGTATAATATGCCTACTTGCCTCTTGAATTAATTGCGATATATGATTATTACCTGTGTATTACTTATTCGCATTAATTATGATTGTTTAGTGCAGAGGACGTTAGGTAGGTGGTGGCGATGGGATCGCACGGAGGTTAGGTTGGCGAAGGCTGTGGGATATAGTAGTGTGATTAGTATTAGTTATAATTTTCCCTATGTTTAGATAACTCGGTTTATGGTTTAAGCTTCTTATTTATTTATTTTATTTCGTTAAACTTGAGTATCGGTTTGATGTGAAGTTCTAGGATTGCCTCTAGCGTCCCAGAGCCTTATATATTACATATTAGGCAATGTTACCATACTGAGAACCTCCGGTTCTCATTCCATACATTGTTGTTGTTTTTTAGATGCAGGTCGTAATTCACCTCAGTGAAATTGCGAATATCGTGACAGAGAGGAGTATGGTTCTCTCCTTGTTTATTTCTATTTGCTTTGTTATAGTTACTCTCATATCTCTTGTATATTTATTTTTATGGCCCCAGAGGCTTACTTGAGAGATAAGTTGTATAAGCTGTTTTAACTTTCAAAATTTTGTATGTCTGCATTTAACTAGTCAGCTTAAACTCTACAAGCCGGGGCTAGTTCCCTAAGATTATTATACTCTCATATCTATATATATTTTACCCTTTTACATCTATAATTGTATCTTATGCGTTTAGTTACCGTGTACGAATGCTTCACGTATGTAATTCCGCATTATGCGACCTTGACCTTTAATCTTTCATCGGGCTTCTAGAATATATTATTCTTTCTATATATATATATGTGTGTGTGTGTGTGTGTGTGTGTGTGTGTGTGTGTGTGTGTGTGTGTGTGTGTGTATAAGCCTTATGATTGTCATAACTTTTGATTAACCTTTGCCTTACAGCTAGAGGTAAGGCTTAGGGTAATTGGGGTGTTACACTTTAATCTTTTGATTTGATAAATTTTGTAGGAAATAAGTAGAAAAAAAGCAAAAAGCACAAATTAAGCTCAAAAGAAGAAAAGAGGAATTTTGGACACACTTTGATGTTTGAGCACGCTTTTAGAACCTTAGGCCACACTTTTAAAAGCGTGGCCCATGCCCCACGAAGCCTTGGAATTTTTAATAGATAGCACCTTTGGCGCTACGCTCTCTTTCGAGATCGCTCTGTGTATTCAGGAGGAGTGCCTTTGGCGCTACATTCTTCACCCAATAGCGCTTGCGATAGAAAGTGGGAAAAATCAGCTGGCGACTGATGCCAAGGCATCTTAGGCTAGTTTCACTAGCCTTTTTCTTTCGTTTTAGTAGGTTTTATGCACTTTCTTGCATCATAAGCAAGCATTTGGAATGAAAAATCATGCATACTTAAATTCATGCAAACATAGTTAATTTGATGCTTTTTCATGAGAATTTTGCCATAATCACTTGTGTGCTAAGAAAGATGCATATTCTCATTATGTTAGCAAGGCTTTAATGCATGTTTTCCTTGATGATAGGTGAAGAAAAGCATGGAAGGATGTTGAAGAGTGGCCGTGGAATGAAAAGGGAGAAGCAACGTTGGTGACCAAAGTTGGGCCACCAACGTTGCCTCCAACGTTGAGAGGGAGGCAGAGTCTGCAAAATTTGCTAGTGCCCACATTGGAGGGAACGTTGGCAAGCCAATATTACCCCCAACGTTTTGCTAAAATGTGCTTTCTGGAAATTGGGAAAAGTTGTGGCGACGCGCACGCGTGCTATACGCGCACACGTTGATTGGAAATTCTGACAATCCACGCGCACGTGTTGGAAATGCGTATGCATAGATGGAGTAATGTTGGACCAACAACGCTGCCTCAAACGTTGGAGGCAACGTTGCCAGTCCAACACGGAGGCCAACGTCTTCGAAAGGCTTTCAAAAACTGGATTTGGGAATTTTTGCATCCACGAGCACACGTAGCCTACGCACACGCGTGGATGCATGTTCTGGACCCAAATGCGCAAACGCTCAAGGCACGCGTACGCGTGGGTAGAAGAACGTTGGCACTCCAACGTTGGGTCAAACGCTAATGACAGCAACCAGCACCCAATTTTCAAAGAAATGTTTGGCCCAACGTTTACCCTCAAACGTGGACCCAAACATGAGCATCAGAATATTGCAATTCAACCAGCACCCAATTTTACAAATAAAGTTTTGTTGCAAGTATAGTTTCTAAACCAACAAGAATCCTTTCGTACAAAAAATTGTTTGTCACAAGTAACAAACCCCTAATAAAATTGATAACCGAAGTATTTAAACCTTGGGTCATCTCTCAAGGAATTGCAGGGAAGTGTGCTTATAATTGGTTATGGAAAAGTATGTTTTTGGGGTTTTGGATAAGAGAACAAGAAAAAGTAAATTGCAAACGGAACAAACTAATAACTAGAAAAGCTCTTGGCAAGGTATGAAAATTGGAAGTCCTATCCTATCTATTCTTATCAATTGTGATGAGAACTGTCCATTGCTCCCACATAGTTAACCTCTAACTATGAAAGAAAGTCAAGTGGACTAATCAATTTGGTTCCTCAAATCCTAGTCAATTTCCATGGAAAGACTAGAGTTATTGGAATTCAAATCAACTAGCAAACACAACAATTATCAATCAACAAAGGAGTTTGACAAGTCAAGCGTCTTCAATTACTCAACCAAAGCTAAGAGTGTAAAAAGTTAAATTAAAATCATAAATATGAAATATCTCAAATTGCATTAAATAGAGAAATCAAATTAAACATGAGAATTCATAAATTAAAGTAATAGAATAAATAAAAGTAGAAGAGAAATTAAATTAATTTAACAAAAACAGCCTCTAATCTGTGTTTTCTAGGACGAGAACAGGGTCAAAAACAGCCCAGAAATTGCCCCCAGCGATTCCTGGAGTGACAGTACGTCACACATGTCGCGCGTATGCGCCAGGTGCGCGTGCACGTAAGTGGACTTTTCGCCAATGTGCGCGTGCGCGTCCTTAAACGCCAGGTCAACTATAGCAAATTATATATTGTTGCGAAGCCTCGGATGTTAGCTTTCCAACACAACTAGAACCGCCTCATTTAGACCTCTGTAGCTCAAGTTATGATCGATTGAGTGCAAAGAGTCAGGGCTAATAGCCTTGCAGTTCCTTCAATTTCTGGTATTCCTTCCACTTTTGCATGCTTCCTTTCCATCCTCTAAGCCATTCCTACCCTGCAATCTTTGAAAACACTTAATGCCTATATCAAGGCATAGGATGGTAATAAGAGAGGATTAAACATAGCTAAATTAAGACCAAAGAAACATGTTTTCAATCATAGTACAAAATCAGGAAGGAAAATGTAAAACATGCGAATTCAATGAATAAGTGTGAGATTAGTGGATAAAATCCACTTAGTTAAGCACAAGATGTACAATGAAATAGTGTTGCATTAAGCAACTTCAACCCAATTTAATTAAGCCCAAAAGCCTAATTCAGAGATTGAAGATTAATGGAAGAAAGTGTATAAATAACTTTGAATTCAAGTTAGTTAGAGCGCTTACAAAGACTGATACTAAAACTCTGCCAATTTTACTTTTCTGCAATTCTTTGATGAATAAAAAATTGATGGTTTAGAATTTCACAAAAAATTCTCGTTGTAAGTATAATTTCTAAACCAACTAAAATCCTCTCATACAAAAAATTGTTTGTCACAAGTAATAAACCCCTAAAAGTAATAACCGAAGTATTCAAAACTCGGGTCGTCTCTCAAAGGAATTGCAGCGAAGTGTTCTTGCTATTGGTTATGAGATGTATATTTTGTGATTTTAGTAAGGAACAAGAAAAGGAATCCAAATGATAAAAAGGTCTTGGCAAGGGTTGATGGTCAAGGATCTCTATCTTTATCACTAACCACAATATGATAATTGCAAGGATTAATTCCATTAAGTCATCCTTTAACAAGTGAAGGAAAGTCAAATGAGCTATATCAATCCAAGTCCACAAGTCCTAGCTACTCACTAATTGAATTAATGGAAGCTAGAGTCAATGACTATCAATTATCAATCACATGGACATTAGTAACTCAAGAATTCCTAAGTTACCATCCCAAGCCAAGAACACCAACAGTCTACTCTAACATTCTTTCAAGCATTTTATCAAACACTTGGAAGGCATAAAAGGAAAGCATGGTAAATTGCAAGAATTAATAAAACCTACTAATAATCAACACAAATAATCAACAACATCGAATAAAGAAAATAAGATCTACATGAAATACCTCAAATTGCATTAAAGAAAAATAGAAGGAACAAGAGTGCATCAACAACAAGTAAACAAAATGAAGGAGATTACAATTAAAAGAATGAAGGAGCAAGATGTAGTAACAACAAATTGAAAGGAAAAGTAGATGAAGAGAAGAGTTAAAGCCTAGATCTAAGAAGAGATTAACCTAAACCTAATCCTAATTATAGAGGAATAGAGAGCTTCTCTTTCTAGAAACTAACAAAAGCATCACAAAATTAAACTATAACTAACTAGATAACTAACTCCTTCAATCCTTGGTTTAATAGCATCAGAAGTGAGTTGGATTTGGGTCTGGGAAGTCCAGAATTCGCCCCAGCATTTTCACTTTAATGAGGTCACGTGCGAGCATCGACATGTACGTGTGGGTCATGCGTACGCGTCGCTTGGCATTCTTGCTTTCACGCGTGCGTGTCATGTACGCGTACACGTTGCCATGCGAATTCATATTCCACGCGTGCGCGTCTGCTGCGCTTGTGCGTCGATCTCAGCATCCCTAGCCTTCTTAACCTAAGTTCATATTTCTCCGCTTTGCATGCTTTTCTCTTCATTCCTTTGATCCATCCCTAGCCTTCTCAACCTAAATTCACTTAACAAACACATCAAGTCATCTAGTGGAATCAAAGGTGAATCAAAATTAATCAATTAAAGGCCTAAAAAGCATGTTTTTATACTTAAGCACAATTTAGGAAGAAATCATGAAACCATGCTATTTCATTAGATAAATGTGGGAAACGTGGATAAAATCCACCTAAATTAAGTACAAAATGTACCACGAAATAGTGGTGCATCATTCTTTCAATTCTGTAATGTATCTTTCAATTCCATTTTCCATTCTGAGAGCTATGAACAACTAAACTCCTTTCATTGGGTTAGGGAGCTCTATTGTAATTCAATGGATCAATAATAGTTCTCTTCTTCTTCTTCTTTCTTTTCTCTTGATTTTTGTTAGAAAGCTTTCGATCTTAATTCAATTGGGTAGTTGTCTTGACAGAGAAGCTATCCATAATTGGAATTCCTCTGATCCTTGAGAGAGGGATGATGAATTCATGCTAGAAATGCTTTCTCACATTGGATTAGATTGGGGGTTGGATGGATATTGTGATATTTAATCCTACCAATACTTTAATCTATGAATTTGTGTGTTATAATCAGTGACCGAATTTCAACTCTTTCCATGAGCAATTAAATCAAGACATTGGGCAATTGTTCATGCATAGAGAGATTGGTGAGCCAAGACATTGGGATCAAATCATCTAAGATTGCCAAGAAAAGTCAATGAATGCATTGATTGAGGAAGACATGAGAATGATTTAATCTGGAGAGTTGAATATCTCTTGAAACCCAATGAATCCCCTACTCTGATCTTGCCCATTCTGTTTACATTTTGCTGTTAAATTTTCATGCTTAATTCCCATTCCCATTTAATTTCTTGCAATTTAAGCTTCTGTCATTTAATTTCTTGCAATTTAAATTTCTGTCATTTAATTTCTTGCAATTTATGTTTCCCGCCAATTTACATCCTGCGATCTCAATTCAATTTCGATTCCGTTCAACTAGAACAATTCTCCAATTAACATTGATCAACCAACCAATCGCTATGGGATTCGACCGCACTCTATAGTGAGTTTTACTTAACGACAATCCGGTGAACTTGCCAGTAGAAAATTGTTGAGAGACAATTTTTAGGACATCAGCGACGCGTATGCGTGGGTAACGTGTACGCATGAGAATATATTTTTGAAGAGTGATGCGTACGCGTGGAAGACGAGTACGCGTGAAAGTGGCAATCTTGAAGGGCTACGCGAACACGTGGGCGACGCGTACGCGTGGAAGAGCGCCTTTAACGCGAACGTTACACTCTTCTCAAGAGCGCTGAAGGCGACGCGTACGCGTCACAAGTGCCAAAATACTGAATGACGCGCATGCGTAGGCGACGCGTACGCGTGGGTGTACGAGTGCTACGCTTTCCTCAAAAGCTCTACGTTCACCTGGGAGCAGAATTCTAGTTCGATTAATCTCATTCCAAGCCCATTTAAACTACAAGCAAGCAAGCCCACTCATGTCAATCAATCAAGGCCACAAGAATCATCTAGAATAGTTAATTTTTGTTTGATTATAATTTGATTTCAATTTGTAATTTAGGCTACCTTATAAATAGGGTTTAGTTTCACAGAATTGGACAGGAAGCGAGGGAGGGAGTCTTCGGACCCTCTCTCCACACTTCTCTTCCATTTTCTTTCGTACTTTGTAAACATTTTAGTTATGAATTACTAACTTTTTCCATTGGAAAAGTGAGCTCTGTTGCATTTTGATGGGTTGATTTATTTTCATTCTTCATCTTCAATTCTTCTTTTGTTATTGCTTTAAAGAGAGTCTTTGTGCTTCATAGATCCAATTACTATCAAGAGGGGTATTGGATCTACTTGAATTACATGTGAGCCTTGAGAAAGGGATCATGGAATTCAGTTTGAGGCTCTTCTCTCATGATTCTCTTGATCAAAATACATTCTTAGTTGATATGTGAGATGTAACCACTTTGAATTGAGGTCTTGAGGGTTGTGTGGCCTTTGAATCAGAAATTGAGCTTCATCTCTTCTCATGACCAATTATATCAAGAGATTGGCAATTGTTTATGTTAAGAGAAATAAAATCACCAAGAGATTGGGGTTTGGTTACTTATGATTTGCCAAGAGATCAATAATTGCATAATTGAAGAGGAGATGAGAATTGTTGATCCTGAAAATGCAATATCTCTTGATCCCAATGCTTTTCTTTTATTTTTACTTCTAGTTATTTTACCTTTCCGTCATTTACTCTCTTGCACTTTACATTCTTGTACTTTCTATTGATGACAAGTCACCATATACCCATTTTTCAAGCTAATTTCACTTGTTTTATTAGTCTTTATGCACTTTCTTGCATTCTAAGTAAGTGATTTGGAGTGAAAATGCATAACTTCTTTAAATCAAACAACCACCATGAAATTAATGTTAACTCATGAGGTTTAAGCTAATTTTAATTGAATTTTAATTGATTTATAAGCCTTGTGAATTTAGTGATACTTGGAGTGGTTGTTTTGGTTTATTGTAGGTGAAGAAAAGAATAAAAGAGAAAAGCGTGGCCTAAGAAAGCGTGAACCAAGGAGAAGAAAACGTGGTCAAAGGAAGGAGAAGTGTGCCGCATGTAAAGAAGGGAGCAAGCATTGCCCTTCACAAGGGCACACTGCCCTCTAGGAGGGCAACATAAGGGAACAAAGCATGAAAGGCAACTCTGCCCTGCCCACTACAAGGGCAGAGCACAAATCTGTGCCTTAGAATCAAGAAGAACAAAACCTTGCCCTGCCCTCCACAAGGGCAGTATCGGGCTCACCAATTGATGAAAATCAAAGGAAAATGTCTACAATGCTTGCCACAAGAGTTGAACACGGGACCATGAGGAAGCAAGGAATTAAACCTCACTTTGGTACCAAGAAACCAAGGAAAATGGGTAGCGTGTGTAGCATCCAAGTTTCGAACTCGGGACGTCAAAGTGGAAACACTGCCCTGCCCTCTGCGAGGGCAGGGCAGCATTTTGTCGTGGCACAAATCTGGCGCACCAAGGCACCATTCTGGCGCACCACAGCATCATCTGGCAGCATCAGCAGCGCACCACAGCACCGATCTGGCGCACCAAATTTTTTTGCCCTGCCCTCCACGCGAGCAGGGCAGCATCCTGCGCACCAAGCCTGCACCACGCCCGCACCACGCACGCACCAAGCACCAAATCCTGCCCTGCCCTCGCCTGGAAGCTATTGTTTTTGGGCCAAAAATTGAATTAAAAATCCAATTTAATTCATTTCTTCACCAAATCAAAAGCCCATCCAAATCCCAAAATCCAAGAATAGAAAGTGTATAAATAGGAGCTAGTTTGATGTAATTAGGACTTTTTCACTTGACTTTGGAGTTTTGCACTTTCTTTGAGCTTTGAATTTTTGCAACTTTTCTTGGAGAAACTTGACCGAGATTTCAGAGAATTGGGGAGGAGAATTAATCTCTCTTCTTCCTCGTTCTTGCTTGGGCATTTTTAATTTCCTTGTTTTGAGTCTTGGGTGTTAAGAATTGAGGAAATTCTGTCTCAATCTCCACTCAAGAGCTCTTTAATTTCTTTTCTGCATAATTGAGTTCATTTACATTCTCTTTACTGCTTCTTCTTCAATTTCCTGTCAATTGCTTTGAGAACTTGGATCTAGAAAGGCAATTGAGATCTAGGTTCTGCTACCTAGTCTCTGGAGTCCTGAGATCCCAATTTCCTTTTGGTTCTTCTATGAACCTTTGCTGCACTTAATTTCTTTACTGTTTGAGTTCTAATTGTTTCTAATTCAATTTCTGCTATATTAACTGTGGCAATTCAATTTCTCTTTGTTTAGATTCTGCAATCCCAGTCCTCAAATCCCTTTTACATTCAAGCAATTTACATTTCTTGCCATTTAAGTTACTACAATTTACATTTCTTGCACTTTAAGTTTCAGTCATTTAATTTCTTGTCCTTTAAGATTCAGTCTATTTTACTTTCCTGTCCTTTAATTTACTGTAATTCTCCCCTCTCCCTTTATATTCCAAGCAATTTAGCTTCTGTTAAATACAACCCACTCAACCAAAACTTAATTCGCTTGACTAAATCAACCACTAAACTAAAATTGCTCAATCCTTCAATCCCTGTGGGATCGACCTCACTCATGTGAGTTATTATTACTTGATACGACCCGGTACACTTGCCGGTGAGTTTTGTGTTGGATCGTTTTCCACACATCAAGTTTTTGGCGCCGTTGCCGGGGATTGAAATAGATTGACAATGATTAAGTGAAGTGGAGGTCTAGATCAAGCACTTTTTCTTTTCTGTTATTTTAATTTTGACTAACACACTAACTGTTTGAATTTTTGCTTAAACTAACTAAAACTTCATTCTAGCTACAGATTGAAGTTTCATAGTTTTCTGGATTTGTGTGTTTATTGTTGTGTGTTTGTATGTCAGGTACAGGAAGATATTCCCCTGTCCTCTCTGAAATTGACCAAAGAACTCTTCGAAGAATAAGAAGAGTTGAAAGAGGGAAGAACGTTATTGGAGAGGAAGAATCTGAGGAGGAATTCCAAGAAATGGAAGGAGATCCATCAAATCTCAATCAACCAGGAGGAGGGGTCAACAATAACCAACAGCAAAGAAGAGTCCTGGCTTCATATACATTTGCAAATGCTAGACACTGTGGAAGTAGCATTCTTACTCCTAATGTCAATGCAAACAATTTTGAACTAAAGCCACAACTCATCACTTTGGTTCAGAACAACTGTTCTTTTGGAGGAGGACCTTTGGAGGACCCAAATCAACATTTACCTACCTTCTTGAGAATCTGTGACACGGTGAAAACCAATGGTGTGCCTCCTGACAGCTACAAGTTGTTGCTCTTTCCATTTTCTCTCAGAGATAAAGCCACTCAATGGCTAGAGACCTTTCCAAAAGAAAGCATCAACACTTGGGATGACTTAGTAAGCAAGTTTCTTGCCAAATTTTACCCCCCTCAAAGAATCCTAAGATTGAAGACTGAGGTGCAGGCATTCACTCAAATGGAGGCTGAAAACTTATATGAAGCATGGGAAAGATATAAGGCACTATTGAGGAAATGTCCACCAGAGATGTTCACTGAGTGGGACAAGTTGCAGAACTTCTATGAGGGGCTCACTCTTAAGGCTCAAGAAGCACTTGATCATTCAGCTGGAGGCTCTTTGCAACTCATGAAAACTACAGAGGAAGCTCAAAACCTCATTGATATGGTGGCCAATAACCAATATTTCTTTGCTCATCAAAGACAACGCCAACCATCACAAAGAAGAGGAGTAATGGAGTTGGAAGGAGTGGATTCAATTCTAGCTCAGAACAAGATAATGCAGCAGCAGATTCAACAACAGTTTGAGCAAATGGCCAAAAGGATTGATGGCTTGCAAGTTGCATCAGTGAGTGCCACAAGCCAACCACCAACTACTTGGGTGCAAAGTAAAGAAACTCAAGAGGAGCAACAGCAAGAGCAAGTCCAGTACATGCACAACCAAAATCCTGGAACAAATGAAGTCTATGGTGATACTTACAATCCATCTTGGAAGAACCATCCCAACCTCAGATGGGGAGACAACCATAATCAAAACCAACAACCATGGCAAAGAAACTCAAGTCAGAACAATTGGAAAAGCACAAACCACAACCCCCAGCCAAACACTCACCAAAATACATACAGAAAACCACAAAATAATTACTCCAACTCTAACCATTATCCACCCAATAACCCCCCAACAAATCAAAATACCTATCATCATCCATCAACACTCCAAAACCAACCAATCTCACAAGAATCTCAGAGGATCACTAATCTAGAGATGCTCATGGAGAAAATGATGAAGAACCAAGAATTGACAACAAAGAACCAAGAAGCTTCTATGAAGAACTTAGAAAGGCAAATTGGGCAAATCTCCAAACAGATTTCTGTTGAAAAACCATCAAGCTCACTACCAAGTGACACCATTCCCAACCCAAAGGAAGAATGCAAGGTCGTGCAACTAAGAAGTGGAAAAGTGTTAGTGGATGGTAACCAAGGAGCAACCAAGAATAATGACAATGAGCCAACAAAGAATGATGAAGCCATCAACAAGGACATGATAAGCAAGAATGTCCCAGAAAAACTCAAAGAGGAAAACAACGAACCACAGAATCTAAAGAAAGGAAAGCAGATCATGGAAGAACCAAATCCAAAACAACATCAAGTGGAGAAGAGCTCAACACCACCACTACCGTATCCACAGAGATTCCACAAAGAGACAAAGGATCAGCATTTCCACAAATTTCTTGAGACTTTCAAGAAGTTGGAAATCAACATACCTTTAGCTGAGGCATTGGAGCAAATGCCTCTGTATGCCAAGTTCTTGAAGGAGCTCATCAATAAGAAAAGAGATTGGAATGAGAAGGAGACGGTGATGCTTAGTGAGGAATGTAGTGCCGTGCTCCAAAAAGGAATTCCACCGAAGCTTAAAGATCCAGGGAGTTTTGTAGTGTCATGCACCATAGGCAAACTATCCTTGGACAAAGCTCTCTGTGATCTTGGAGCTAGTATCAACTTAATGCCCTTATCCATGATGAGGAAGCTTACCATAGAAGAACTCAAACCTACCAGGATGTCACTAGTCATGGCCGACAGATCAATCAAGACACCAAATGGAATTGTAGAAAATTTGTTAGTAAAGGTTGGAGAGTTTATCTTCCCTGCGGACTTTGTAATCCTAGACACCGACGAGGAAGGCAACAATTCGATCATCCTGGGCAGACCATTTCTAGCAACTGCAAGAGCCATTATAGATGTGGAAAAAGGAGAAATGATTTTCAGAGTACACAATGAGCAAATGATCATAAATGTTTTTAAGTCAATGCAACACCCTCCTGAGCAAGAAGATCATTTGAGGGTGGATATGATAGAGAGCCTGGTGGAAGAAATGTTAGACATTAATCAGCATGAGCAAGAAAAAGACAATCAAGAAACAATAGAGGAACACGTAGCTGAGGCTTCCATAGACAAAGATGTGGAACCAAGCAAGAAAGAAGAGGTGCAAAAGCAAGAACTGAAGCCACTACCTTCTCATCTCAAATATGCATTTCTTGGCACTTCAGAGAGCTTCCCAGTGATCATTAATTCTTCCTTGACAAAGAAAGAAGAAGGAGAGCTTCTTGATGTTCTCAGAGCTCCCAAGGATGCCTTAGGATGGACAATTGATGACCTGAAAGGCATCAGCCCTACAGTATGCATGCATAAGATTCTTTTGGAGGACAATTCCAAAGCAGTAATTCAACCTCAGAGAAGACTAAATCCTGCTATGAAGGAAGTCGTCCAGAAAGAAGTAATGAAACTATGGAATGCAGGAATCATATATCCTATTTCCGATAGCTCATGGATAAGCCCAGTCCAAGTGGTACAAAAGAAGGGTGGGATGACAGTTATTATTAATGAGAGGAGTGAACTCATTCCCACAAGAACTGTGACAGGGTGGAGGATGTGTATTGACTATAGAAGGTTGAATGATGCCACACGCAAAGATCACTTCCCCCTTCCTTTCATTGATCAGATGCTTGAAAGGTTGGCTGGCCATGCTTATTATTGCTTCCTGGATGGCTATTCTGGGTATAATCAGATAGTGGTAGATCCAAAGGACCAAGAAAAGACTTCATTCACATGCCCAGTTGGAGTTTTTGCTTATAGAAGAATGCCATTCGGATTATGCAATGCCCCAGCCACTTTTCAAAGGTGTATGCTCTCCATTTTCTCAGATATGGTTGAAAAATTTTTAGAGGTTTTCATGGATGACTTCTCTGTTTTTGGTGATAATTTCAATACTTGCCTAAACCATCTGACTCTTGTCTTGAAACGGTGCCAAGAAACTAATTTGGTTTTGAACTGGGAAAAATGCCATTTCATGGTGCCTGAGGGGATTGTTCTTGGTCATAAAGTTTCAAGAAAAGGGATAGAGGTTGACAAGGCAAAAGTGGAAGTAATAGAAAAGCTCCCTCCACCAACTAATGTGAAATCTGTTAGAAGTTTCTTGGGGCACGCAGGATTTTATAGAAGGTTTATCAAAGATTTTTCTAAAATAGCCAAACCTTTGAGTAACCTGTAAATGATTGATAAACCTTTTGTTTTTGATGAAAATTGCCAGCATGCTTTGGAAACTTTAAAACATAAACTCACAACAGCACCAATTATCACACCCCCGGATTGGAACTTACCGTTTGAACTCATGTGTGATGCAAGTGATATTGCAATTGGTGCTGTACTTGGACAGAAGAAGGGAAACTTGCATCATGTCATATATTATGCAAGTAAAGTATTGAATGAGACTCAAAAAAATTACACTACAACAGAGAAGGAATTGTTAGCTGTAGTCTATGCATTTGATAAGTTTAGATCGTACTTGATAGGATCTAAAATTGTGGTTTATACTGATCATGCCGCTCTCACGTATTTGATGTCAAAGCAGGATGCGAAACCAAGACTTATCAGGTGGATTCTACTCCTACAAGAATTTGACATTGAGGTAAGGGACAAGAGAGGCACTGAAAACCTAGTTGTTGATCATTTGTCAAGGCTGCCACAAGAAACAATTCAAAAGGCCTCATTACCTGTGAATGAAAGCTTCCCAGATGAACATCTTATGCTGATCCAACAAACACCATGGTTCGCTGATATAGCAAACTACAAAGTAGGGAGGAAGATACCTCAAGAATTCACCAAGCAACAAGTGAAGAAACTAATCAATGAAGCAAGGAAGTTCTTGTGGGATGAACCCTATCTGTTCAAAAGGTGCTCTGATGGAATAATCAGGAGATGTATTCCTGAGAGTGAAATAAGAGATATATTATGGCATTGCCATGGCTCAGCTTATGGTGGACACTTTGGTCCAGAAAGAACAGCAGCAAAGATATTACAAAGTGGTTTCTATTGGCCAACCATCTTCAAAGATGCCAGGGAGTTTGTCCACCAATGTAATGAATGCCAGAGAGCAGGAGGATTAACAAGAAGGAATGAGATGCCACAGAACTTCATTTTGGAAGTAGAATTGTTTGATCTATGGGGCATTGATTTCATGGGACCCTTTCCCCCTTCTTATTCGTTCAGATATATCTTGGTAGCAGTGGAGTATGTTTCAAAATGGGTGGAAGCCATAGCCACAACTACCTGTGATGCACAAATTGTCCTTCAATTCCTAAAAAAGCACATCTTTACTAGATATGGAGTACCCAAGGGTCTCATCAGTGATGGTGGTGGTCATTTTTGTAACAAACAAATGGAAAAACTTCTCCACAAATATGGAGTTATTCATAAGGTAGCCACACCATATCACCCTCAGACTAATGGGCAGGCGGAATTAGCAAACAGGGAACTGAAGAAAATCCTAGAAAAAACAGTAGGTAGCACAAGAAAGGATTGGGCTAGGAAGTTGGAAGATGCACTTTGGGCGTACAGAACAGCTTTCAAAACTCCTATTGGGAAGTCCCTATTTCAGCTGTTATATGGCAAATGTTGTCATCTCCCTGTAGAGCTTGAGCACAAAGCCTTTTGGGCTACTAAACTTCTAAACCTGGATTCTGACGCAGCAGGGGAGAAAAGGTTGTTGCAGCTGAATGAGCTAGATGAGTTTAGGCTAGAAGCCTATGAAAATACCAAGATATACAAGGAAAAAGCCAAGAGATGGCATGACAGGAAGATTTTGAAGAAAGAATTCAAACCTGGACAACAAGTACTCTTGTACAACTCACGACTCAAGATATTCCCTGGCAAGCTTAAGTCTAAGTGGAATGGTCCATACTTGGTAACTAAGGTTTTTCCTTATGGGAGTATTGAATTGCTAGATGAAGCAACAAAGAGTCAGTTTACAGCAAATGGTCATAGAGCAAAACTATACCTAGGGGGACAATGGAACAGAGAAAAAGAGGTTCAGAACCTAAATCCTCCTTGAAGTAAAAATGGAGGAATGTCAAGCTAGTGACAATAAAAGAGCGCTTGTTGGGAGGCAACCCAACCTGAGGTAGTTTTCTTTTCATAGCTTTTTCAATAAAAATGTTGAATAATTGGTATGCATTGCAAGGAGCTAAGTTTGGTGTTGCACACCAAAACAATTTAAGGGAGAATGAAAGATTCTAAGTTTGGTGTTCCACCAAAAATATCATTTAAAAACACATTCTCACCTCTTGCATGAAGCTAGCTCCAAGCAACCAAACACATCATTCGACTGTTTAATTGCTTTCTAGCTTTAATTTCATTAACCTTTAGCAAGGACACAAGGTTTCACATATGGTTAACATTGTTGCATAAGAGGCAGTGGCAAACAATTAAGTTTGGTGTTCCCACACCAAAATCAATCCAGGAACCACACTCAGTTTATGCATACTAACCATATAATTAAGGGCTTGAGAAGCAAGCAACTTTGAGAATTATGCAGGACATGAGTCAACAATTGAAGACATTATGCATCTTAACTCAAAGAGAACACAACAGAAGGAAGAATTAAAGGGCTGCAACTTCAAAGGTTGTATCTAAACTTAATCCTTGCTGCTGTGAAATGTTTTGAATCTGGAAACCATTGTATGTCCTGCTAAAGTGTTTATCTAGTTGCAAGTGAAATTGTTTGTTAAAAATGCTAAATCTGCATAATGCTTGTTATCCATCACTTAGCTTGAAATTTTGTTTTGTTTCCCACATGCTTAAATAAAAGAGATTTGTTTGAATTGAAAAGTGAAATATCCAATGTTGCATAAGTAAGAATGGAAGTTAATGGTGGTATATGTGTTTGATTAAATGCATAACTCATGAAATAATTGTTGCATAATATCATTCTCATTCAAATGTGAGTTAGCTTACTATTACAAAGACTCTTATCAATAATGAAAAAGCCCTTGGGAATAAAAACAGAAAGAAAAGGAAGAAGAAAAAGCCAAAATGGCAAGAAAAACAAAGAATAAAGGTTGGACACCAATAGCTTGGACCCTAGGACATATGCCTGTGGTGTTCTTGTACGAAGATATGCTTGGATGAGTAAATTCTAAGGGGTATTTTAAAACTCGGTCACTTAGATCAACTGATTTGGGATGGCCAATTGAAAGTCCACAATAAAGAGCAACTTAGATACAGAACATTTAGTTATCCAAAGAGATGCTGGGCATCAATGATCCTAGGAAGAATTAGTGAGCAATGTGTCTTTGGTGGAAAGATGTTGAGTAAAAGAAAAAATAAATAAAGCCAAAGGCTACTACTGCAACATTAGACACCAAACCTCTAAAAGAATAACAAGCTTGTAAAGCATTATAAGCCAAGAAAAGTTAGCAAGGGAGTAATTAAAAAGTGAGTCTTCTAACAGCAAGTTTAGCAAGCCTTTGAGGAAAGATGTACATTATGTAACAACAACAAGAATTGAGTTATCATTGTCTGCATAAAGATCCCATAAATCAAGTTCTGCTATATGCCTAATAAGGATATGTGTTCTTTTTATTCATTTCAATTGCTCTTAAATTTGATGCTTGCTTGGGGACAAGCAAGATTTAAGTTTGGTGTTGTGATGACAAGTCATCATATACCCATTTTTCAAGCTAATTTCACTTGTTTTATTAGTCTTTATGCACTTTCTTGCATCCTAAGTAAGTGATTTGGAGTGAAAATGCATAACTTCTTTAAATCAAACAACCACCATGAAATTAATGTTAACTCATGAGGTTTAAGCTAATTTTAATTGAATTTTAATTGATTTATAAGCCTTGTGAATTTAGTGATACTTGGAGTGGTTGTTTTGGTTTATTGTAGGTGAAGAAAAGAATAAAAGAGAAAAGCGTGGCCTAAGAAAGCGTGACCCAAGGAGAAGAAAACGTGGTCAAAGGAAGGAGAAGTGTGCCGCATGTAAAGAAGGGAGCAAGCATTGCCCTTCACAAGGGCACACTGCCCTCTAGGAGGGCAACATAAGGGAACAAAGCATGAAAGGCAACTCTGCCCTGCCCACTACAAGGGCAGAGCACAAATCTGTGCCTTGGAATCAAGAAGAACAAAACCTTGCCCTGCCCTCCACAAGGGCAGTATCGGGCTCACTAAGGGAAGAAAATCAAAGGAAAATGTCTACAATGCTTGCCACAAGAGTTGAACACGGGACCATGAGGAAGCAAGGAATTAAGCCTCACTTTGGTACCAAGAAAGCCAAGGAAAATGGGTAGCGTGTGTAGCATCCAAGTTTCGAACTCGGGACGTCAAAGTGGAAACACTGCCCTGCCCTGCGCGAGGGCAGGGCAGCATTTTGTCGTGGCACAAATCTGGCGCACCAAGGCACCATTCTGGCACACCACAGCATCATCTGGCAGCATCAGCAGCGCACCACAGCACCGATCTGGCGCACCAAATTTTTCTGCCCTGCCCTCCGCAAGGGCAGGGCAGCATCCTACGCACCAAGCCTGCACCACGCCCGCACCACGCACGCACCAAGCACCAAATCCTACCCTACCCTCCACAAGGGCAGGGCAGCCTCCTGGAAGCTATTGTTTTTGGGCCAAAAATTGAATTAAAAATCCAATTTAATTCATTTCTTCACCAAATCAAAAGCCCATCCAAATCCCAAAATCCAAGAATAGAAAGTGTATAAATAGGAGCTAGTTTGATGTAATTAGGACTTTTTCACTTGACTTTGGAGTTTTGCACTTTCTTTGAGCTTTGAATTTTTGCAACTTTTCTTGGAGAAACTTGACCGAGATTTCAGAGAATTGGGGAGGAGAATTGATCTCTCTTCTTCCTCGTTCTTGCTTGGGCATTTTTAATTTCCTTGTTTTGAGTCTTGGGTGTTAAGAATTGAGGAAATTCTGTCTCAATCTCCACTCAAGAGCTCTTTAATTTCTTTTCTGCATAATTGAGTTCATTTACATTCTCTTTACTGCTTCTTCTTCAATTTCCTGTCAATTGCTTTGAGAACTTGGATCTAGGAAGGCAATTGAGATCTAGGCTCTGCTACCTAGTTTCTGGAGTCCTGAGATCCCAATTTCCATTTGGTTCTTCTATGAACCTTTGCTGCACTTAATTTCTTTACTGTTTGAGTTCTAATTGTTTCTAATTCAATTTCTGCTATATTAACTGTGGCAATTCAATTTCTCTTTGTTTAGATTCTGCAATCCCAGTCCTCAAATCCCTTTTACATTCAAGCAATTTATATTTCTTGCCATTTAAGTTACTGCAATTTACATTTCTTGCACTTTAAGTTTCAGTCATTTAATTTCTTGTCCTTTAAGATTCATTCTATTTTACTTTCCTGTCCTTTGATTTACTGCAATTCTCCCCTCTCCCTTTACATTCCAAGCAATTTAGCTTCTGTTAAATACAACCCACTCAACCAAAACTTAATTCGATTGACTAAATCAACCACTAAACTAAAATTGCTCAATCCTTCAATCCCTGTGGGATCGACCTCACTCATGTGAGTTATTATTACTTGATGCGACCCGGTACACTTGCCGGTGAGTTTTGTGTTGGATCGTTTTCCACACATCATCTATTCCTTGCAATTTTACTTTCCTGCACTTTATTTTCTTGCACTTTACTTTTACGTCATTTACTTTCCCTACACTTTATTGCTTTCTTTTTCTTTCTAGCCATTTACATTTCCTGTTGCTCATCACTCCAAATTGAACCGTCTAACTAGAATAATCAACCAACTGTAGATTGCTTAATCCTTTAATCCTCGTGGGATCAACCTCACTCTAAGTGAGTTTTATTACTTGATACGACCCGGTATACTTTTCGGTAGTAATTATGTGAAATTAATTTTTACATATCAGGGTCACGAAAAACTATGACATTAGTGTGAACCCAAATCCAAAGAATTGGATCACCATGGTCTGAGGGAGAATCTTAGATTTTAGCCTGGAAAGTGTGAGGTTGGCGTTCAACTTGCCTTTGATGCAAGGAGATCCACATCCTTACACTAGAAGAGTCAACTTTGATCAGAGACTGGATCAAGTGCTATCGGACATTTGTGTGGAAGGAGCGTAGTGGAAAAGGGATTCCCAAGGTAAGCCCATTCAACTAAGAAGGCTTGACCTCAAGCCCATAGCTAGAGGATGGTTGGAATTCATCCAACGCTCTATCATCCCTACTAGCAACCGGTCAGAAGTGACCCTTGAGAGAGCCATCATGATCCATTGCATCATGAATGGAAGTGAGGTGGAAGTACATGAGGTGATCCCTCAAGAATTTTACAAGATAGCTAAGAAGCCTTCCACCAAAGCAAGGTTAGCATTTCCTCACCTTATCTGTCATCTATGTAATTCAGCTGGAATTGTCATAGAGGGAGATATCTCCATTAAGGAGGACAAGCCCATCACAAAGAAGAGGATGGAGCAAACTAGAGAGCATGCATATGAGTCTGTACAGCCGCCTCAGCATGAGATCTCTGAGATGCCTCAAGGGATGTATTTTCCTCCTCAAAGCTATTGGGATCAATAGCATACTTCCATGGGAGAATTGAGCTCTAATGAAATTAGAGAAGATCAAAGGGCTCTGAGGGAAGAACAACAAAGACAAAGGAGTGACATTGAAGAGATCAAACACTACATTGGATCCTCAAAGAGGAGCACTAGCCGCCACCATTAAAGGTGGATTCGTTCTCTTAATCTCCTTTTCTTATTTTTTTGGTTTTTTGTTATGTTGTATTGTCTGTTCTCTTGTTCTTATTGCATGATCATTTCCATTTATATCTTAAAGTTATAAAATGTTCCATATGTCTCTCACCTTGCTTAAAAGAAAATTTTATTTAAAAAGAATTGAAAGATACATGAATTTCAAGTTTATAATAAGAATAGTTGAATTATTTTGATGTGGTGGCATTGGTTTTATTTTCTGAATGTATGAATAAATAGTGCATATTTGATGTTGAAATTAAGAATGTTGGCTCTAAAAAGAATGATGAAAAAAGAAAAGTATTATCGGTAATCTGAAAAATCCAAAAATTGATTCTTAAATAAAAAAAAAGCAGCAAAAAGAAAAAGCATGTGGCAAAAGAAAAAAATAATATATACATGTGAAAAAAATAAAAAAAAATTGCGAAAATAAATAAATAAATAAATAAATAACAAAAAAAGCCAATAGCTCTTTAAACCAAAAGACAAGAGCAAAAAGCCAGTAACCCTTTAAACCAAAAGGCAAGGGTAAAAGGATCCAAAGATCCTATGAGTGTGCTTAAGAACTCTAGACATCTCTATCTGGGGATTCTAGCAAAGCTGAATCATAATTCGAAAGGGGTCACCCAGTTAAAGTGTCTGTGGCATTTATGTATCTAGTGCTAATATTGGAAAACAAATTGCTTAGGGTCACGGCCAAGACACAGAAAGCTTTGTTTAAGAATAAAAAAAAGAAATAAACTAGGAGAGTAAATAATATCCTTTGGATTCTAAGTTCCTATAGAGACTAACACTTCTGAGTTTCAATGGATAGTGAGATGCCAAAACTATTCAGAACAAAAATGCTACTAAGGTCCGCTCATCTAATTGAAACTGAGCTTCATTGGACACTCTGAGATTTATTGTATCTTACTCTTGTTTTTATTCTACCGTGTTTTTAGTTGCTTGGGGACAAGCAACAGTTTAATTATGGTGTTGTGATGAGCGGATATTTTATACGCTTTTTGGCATCATTTTCATATAGTTTTTACCATGTTTTGTTTAATTTTTATAGTTTTCATAGGTTTTAGTGTTAAATTCACAGTTTTGGATTCTACTTTGCGTTTTTGTGTTTTTGCACAATTTCAAGTAATTCTGGCTGAAATTAAGGAGCTGGAGCAAAAGTCTGATTTAGAGACAGAGAAAGCACTGCAGATGCTGTCCAAATCTGACCTCCTTGTACTAGAAAGAACCTTTCTGGAGATACAAAAGTCCAAATGGAGCGTTCTCAATGACTATGGATAGCCGATTTCTAGAGCTTTCAAAAAATGTATAATAGTTTATACTTTGCTTTAGGCCCAAAACTGGCATCCAACGCCAGCCTCCTGCCCAATTCCAAGCATCCAGCGCCTAAAGGAGGAGACCAGCATCCAAACGCCCAAAGAGGACCCACTAGCCAATGTTCAATGCCATAGAGGCCTCATAGCACATGGATCTCATCAAAGCTTAGTCCAAACATTCACCAAGTGGGCCCTAGGAGTGAATTTAACACTAAAAGACTGTTTTACCCTTTCTTATTATGTAATCCTTAGTCATTAGTTTAGTATTTAAAGGATATTTTACATAATCATAGAGGACATTCTGCCATATTTAATTTTTTACATTTTATTTTCTTTCAGTATGAGTTTTTAAACCTCCTAGGTTGAGGGGAGGAGCCCTATTGAGTTTTATGTATTGATAAAAGTACTACTGTTCTTTCTCAATTCCTGTTTGATTCTCTATTCTAAGATGTATCTTCGTTCTTCATCAATATGAATGCGTTGAACTGGCTTAAGGTTATCACATTCTACATGGGTTCAAAGTGAGTCTTTCATTCGACAATGATGAACCACCAGCTTGATTATGCATCTCTTAGATTGCTAATTCACAACTTCATTGGGGACTTCTCGAGACACCAGTTCAGATGCAGCATCCTTTGATCTGGAAGATTTGACCTTGTTTGTGGCATTTTGAGTTGGATCACAAAAGAGAATGAACTACAGGAGCTTCACCCTCAATCAGAATGGATCCGCACTAACCCTGGGGTTCAGATCTAGAGGAGTATTGGCGGCTGCTCAAACCAGCATCAATCACATACAGCCTGCCATAGAAGAAACCATTCACAATTGAAGAAGACAGAAATACCAGAGTTAATCCAGAAGGACAAAGCATCTCCAAACCTTAACCACCTTCTTATCATAGTTTACACGACTTCTGAGTTCTGATTACCCTTTTTCTTCTTTATTTCCTTTTATGCAATTAAACATATCAACCCAATTTAGATCTCACAAAAACAACAACTCTCTTATTCACCTGACTAAGATCTGCAAGATAACCATAACTTGCTTAAAACCACAATCCTCGTGGGATCGACCGTGACTTACTCAGGTATTATTTGGACGACTCAGTGCACTTGCTGGTACAGTTGTACGAAGTGTGGGGATTCTTGCACCATCTTGTCCTTTGGTTTATAGAGCTATTAGCTTTTTCTTTTTCTTTTGCATCTTTTTTTTTCTTTTTTTCTCTCTTTTTTTTTTGCTTCTTTCTTTTTCTTTTTCTTTATTTTTTTGCTGTTTTTCTTGCTTTATGAATCAATTTTTTTTTATTTTTCAGATTACCAATAATACTTCTCCTTTTTTTATCATTCTTTCAAGAGCCAACATTCTTAACTCCAACATTAAATATGCACTTTTCATTCATGCATTCAGGAACTAAAAGCAATGCCACCGCATCAAATAATTGATTATTCTTATTATATGATCCATACAAAAGTCAACCTATTTAAGCTCAAAATTAAACTAATCCCAAGCTAGCTAAAAGAATCAAAATGCAATAAAACAAGACTATAAACAAGGATAGGGTAAGAAAGATGCTACCATGGTGGGGTGTTTTCCACCTAGCACTTCTATTTAAAGTCCTTAAGTTGGACTTGTTGAGGAGACTCTTGTTAAGGTGGCTTATGTTTCCACTCCTCCTTGAATCTCCATCCGAGCTTGCACTTCAAAGCTCCTCTAGGATCCCATATTCTAGTTTCTCGTTCTTCTTCTTGTTGATCTCTATGCTTCAAGCCGGATGGACAAACTCCCAAGATACCCTTGAAGCAACCCAACACTCTCCGGAAACCACTCAATTTTGCCTTGCATCCCACTTGTGCTCCATATCTTGAATTCGTTTTCTTGAAGAACCTTGGATTCACTTGGCAACCAACACCCCTTTTTCCACCATGTTCCATCCCAATAAGGACCTTGAGTTGGTAATCCATCTCCAAGATAGCATATTGATGTGGGCCATTGAAGTTTATCGGTGAAATTGTCACCCACACAATGTGCTCTTGGAACGGAATTGTTTCCATAAATTCTTGCATGAGGACCTCTACTTCTTGGTTGTCAACTCCTTCCTCACCAACCTCTTCCTCTTCTTTCCCATCACTTAAGTCAAACTTTGGAGGTTGTGTGAAGTCCACATCAACCTCTTCTTCAAATTCAAAGGAGGAAGGTTTATCAAGATCATTTGGGGGATTGACCAATGCGGATAAAAATCTTCAACGATGGAATCCAAAAAGAAATAAAAGACATCAATCAAAAGAAACAAAATTTTAATTACAAACAAAATAAAACAAAAACCCAAAAAGTATCTATTCACACTATTCACATATTCACTACAACCAAAATTATAGCACTTATTGCACTAGTCCCCGGCAACGGCGCCAAAAACTTGATAAAAGAGGAAATTATGGTTCGGAAATTTAGAAAAATAATTTTTTCATTGGTAGCATAGTCCAAACCAATAAGTAACCCTCCCAATCAAAGTTTAATTCAACTAAAATTTACCGAAAGTAATTAAACCTCGGGTCGTCTTCCCTAGGAACTAGTGACAATAAGCATGCAATTTTTGGTTGCGAAATCAAAGGTGTTTTCAATAATGAAGCAAAAAATTAAGAGATAAAAGAATAATCAAAATTACAATTAATAAACTAATAAAGGAATAAAAGAACTATCTATGTAATATGGACAGGTAATGCTTTAAAATGATGAAAATGTGGTTCAAAACATAAATGGAAGCCTCGACTTGGTGTTCCGAGGGTTACCTAAAACTGTAGGTCGATCTCGGACGAGATCTTCCGTAATGGTCAGAGCTATTGTGTCTGACTTGATGATGGTGATCGGAGCTACTGTGTTTGACTTGTTGGACTTGGTGGTGGTGCTGATCCTTTGTCACCAGAGGGTGGTGGTACCTGCAAGGAACTCCGATGCTTAAGTTAGCAAGGGTATTAAGCAGGTTTTTAGTAGAATCAAAGTTTGAGTTATACTTGGGTGCTCCAGTGTATTTATAATAGTGTGGAGAGACCTTTCTGGAGATAAGATAGTTATCTTATCTTATCTTTGAGTGAAGTCATCTTATCTTTAAGGGGAACTGCCTTTATCTTTTTAGGCTTTGGCTGCCTTTAAACTTTGGATCGTGTTCCTTTGTTTGGGCCCTTTTGGGGCTTTTATAGCGGTTTGGCTGAACTCTTTGAAAAGAGGTCGGGTAGTCCTGTTATGAAGAGGTCGTCCGTCTTGTCTTTAATCAGCCCGGGTCGTACAGCTTGACCCAGGACATGAACAGTGCCCGTGCTTGAGTTCGGTCTTTTTCCTTTTGAGGTTGAGTCCCTTTTTTAGGACTTCAATCCTCCTTGAGAAGCCGAGCTCGAGCATTTTTTGATGGGTTTGTTTTTAGATCTTCTATTTAGTAGCTTTAAATGCGGAACGTTTCTCTTTGTAGCGTGCGTTTTTGCACTTCCTTGGGACTGTTTTACGAGGGTTTTAAATGCCCATTTAACTTCTTTTGCCATTTCCTTCTTTCGCTTTTCATTTTGGACTTTCCCCAAAGGCTTTGCCATTCAGTTTCTTCTTCTCTTGCTCACTACGACTCCCCTTTTATCCCTCTGTTCTTACGTTCTCTGACTCGTCTGTGACTCTCTCCAGTTTTTACGCCTTTGCGCTTCTCTTTGTTTGTCGAAGGTGTTTGTCAGAGTGGGCTTTTCCGTCTTCAATTGGTTGCTTCATCATTCTCTCTTTACTGCAGGTTGGTTTTCTATCTTCCTCTTTTTCTTTCACGCCATTTCTTTTTGTAGTTCTATTTGGTCATGAGAGGTTTGGATCTTGCTTGAGTTTGTGTTTGAAAAGTTTGAGTCTTTTTCCTACGCTCGTTGTTGTCTTGATCGTTTCTTCCATGCGCACCGTTCTTAGGGCTTTTTTGATTTGTATGACCTTCTGTGTTTTCCTGCTAGTTAGGGCTTTGAGTGTTGGCACTATCTCTGGTTGTTATCTTCTTGATTTAAAACTTTTGAAATGATGAATCGTTTGGTTCTGAGAAAGGAGCCGTCTTTAATGATTTTCCCTTCTGCCTGTTTAGTGTTTGATAGTTTATTTTGCTGATAGGTTGTGAAAAGGTGATGTCTTTGATGGTATTTTGTGTTTTTTCTTTGTGAAATGTCACTATCAAAGGAGGGTTGTTTTCTTGTTTGAGGGATGTCGGGATGTAGGCCGTAGTTTTTCATGAAACCTTATTCTGTTACTGCCTCCAAAAGATGCCCCTGGACCTTTGGTTTGTGTCCTGGGGTTTTCCTTTTGTTGTTGTGTGCTTTAGTCTGAGTGGTATCCATATTTTTCCGAGCTAATTTTTTATTTGCCCAAGTTGTTTTTGTTAATAACCCATTTTTTCTTTTTCTTACTGTAGGACTAATTGACCCATGTCTTCTGGTGTACGAAATTGCAATCATACTTTTGCAACTCCGCACAACTAACCAGCAAGTGCACTGGGTCATCCAAGTAATAAAACCTTACGCGAGTAAGGGTCGATCCCACAGAGATTGTCAGCTTGAAGCAAGCTATGGTCATCCTGTAAATCTTAGTCAGGCGGATTCAAATGCTTATGAGGTTTTGATAATTAAAAGATAAATAAAACATAAAATATAATAAAGATACTTATGTAATCCATTAGTAGGAATTTCAAATAAGCGTTTGGAGATGCTTTGTTGCTTCTGAACCTCTGCTTTCCTATTGTCTTCATCCAATCATACGTACTCCTTTCCATGGCAAGCTGTATGTTGGTGGATCACCGTTGTCAATGGCTACCATCCGTCCTCTCAGTGAAAATGGTCCAGGTACATTTTCGTACGGCTAATCATCTGTCGGTTCTCACTTGTGTCGGAATAGGATCTCTCTATCCTTTTGCACATTGTCACTACGCCCAACATTCGCGAGTTTAAAGCTCGTCACAGTCATCCCTTCCCCGATCCTACTCGGAATACCACAGACAAGGTTTAGACTTTTTGGATCTCAGGAATGCTGCCAATTGGTTCTAGCTTATACCACAAAGGTTCTAACCTCACGGACTCGAATGCTCTGTTGTAAGGAGAGGCAAGTCAAATCCGTGGATCAGAGATCCAAGAGATTATACTCTGGCTGTCGTCCAATGACTACGTTGAACATCATGTAGACCGCTTGTGGTTGTCAGGCACGTGGATCTTGGCTAAGCGAGTAACGAAGATAGTGGGTGATTGTCACGGGTCACCCCTTCATTCTGACTTAACTAAATTAAGTACGAGAGTATATCTTGGAGAAGAAGTAGGTGTGAATTGAAAGAAAAACAATAGTACTTGCATTAATTCATGAAGAACAGCAGAGCTCCGCACCTTAATCTTTGAGGTGTAGAAAGTCTATCGCTGGAAAATACATAAGAGAGAATGGTCTAGGCATGGCCGAATGTCCAGCCTCCCTTAAAGTGATCAAAAGATCAAAAGATGATCAAAAGATAAAATACAATAGTCAAAAGTGCTATTTATAGTAAACTAGTTACTAGGGATTACAAAAGATAAGTAACTAAGTGCAGATAGTGCAGAAATCCACTTTTGGGGCCCACTTGGTGTGTGTTTGGGCTGAGCTTTGAAGCTTTCACGTGCATAGGCCATTCATGGAGTTAAACGCCAGCTTGGATGCCAGTTTGGGTGCTTAACTCCAGTTCTGGTGCCAGTTCTGGCGTTTTACACCAGAAAAGGGTCTCTGGTGGGCGTTTGAACGCCAGTTTGGGCCATCAAATCTCGGGCAAAGTATAGACTATTATACATTGTTGGAAAGCCCAAGATGTCTACCTTTCAACGCAATTGAGAGCGCGCCAATTGAATCCAACAGCATCTACAGTCCTTTCTCAGCCTCTGAATCAGACTTTTGATCAGGTCCCTCAATTTCAGCCAGAAAATACCTGAAATTACAGAAAAACACACAAACTCATAGTAAAGTCCAGAAATGTGAATTTTGCATTAAAACTAATAAAAATATACTAAAAAGTAACTAAAACATACTAAAACTACCTAAAAATAATGCCAAAAAGCGTATAAATTATCCGCTCATAATCTTCTCGCAAAAATATTGTTGAGACCTCTTCCAAAGTTCCCGAGTGCATGTCGGACTGGCTGGACTCCCTCGTGTTGATGTGTGTTTCTGTGGTAAATTCTAAGTATGGTGTGGAGCTTAGAAAACGTCACTAGATCTGTAGTAGTATGGATCAGGAGAAGAACTATGAGCTGGTAGCGCCTGACTCCGATGAGAGGTTTTGCTTTCCATCTCTGACCCAAGGGGGAACGCCCCTTCTTTTATGCCTATGATTACATTTTTAGCAAATTGAACATCACCCTTCCTTTTACCTCTTTCGAGACCGATGATGAGCGGATATTTTATATGCTTTTTGGGGGTAATTTCATGTAGATTTTAGTATGTTTTAGTTAGTTTTTAGTATATTTTTATTAGTTTTTAGGAAAAAATCATATTTCTGGACTTTACTATGAGTTTGTGTGTTTTTCTATGATTTCAGATATTTTCTGGCTGAAATTGAGGGAGCTGAGCAAAAATCTGATTTAGGCTGAAAAAGGACTGCTGATGCTGTTGGATTCTGACCTCCCTGCATTCGGAATGGATTTTTTGGAGCTACAGGAGTTCAAATGGCGCGCTCTCAATTGGGTTGGAAATTAGACATCCAGGGCTTTCCAGAAATATATAATAGTCCATACTTTGCGTGAAGATAGACGATGTAAACTGGCGTTCAATGCCAGTTCCATGTTGCAGTCTGGCGTTCAGCGCCAGAAACAGGTTGCAAGTGGGAGTTCAACGCCAGAAACAGGTTACAACCTGGCGTTCAACTCCAGAAATAGCCCAGGCACGTGAGAAGCTTTAGTCTCAGTCCCAGCACACACCAAGTAGGCCCCAAAAGTGGATTTCTGTACCAATTATCTTAGTTTACTCATTTTCTGTAAACCTAGGTTTTAAAGACTTATCTTGGACCTCATGACATTTTCAGATCTGAATTACATACTTTTTGACGGCATGAGTCTCTAAACTCCATTGTTGGGGGTGAGGAGCTCTGCAGCGTCTCAATGAATTAATGCAATTGTTTCTATTTCACTCAAACGTGTGTGTGTTCCTATCTAAGATGTTCATTCGCGCTTAATTGTGAAGGAGGTGATGATCCGTGACACTCATCACCTTCCTCAACTCATGAACGTGTGCCTGACAAACACCTCCGTTCTACATCAGACTGAATGAGCGTCTCTTAGATTCCTTAATCAGAATCTTCGTGGTATAAGCTAGAATTGATGGCGGCCACTCTTGAGGATCCGGAAAGTCTAAACCTTGTCTGTGGTATTCCGAGTAGGATCCAAGGATTGAATGGTTGTGATGAGCTTCAAACTCGCGATTGCTGGGCGTGATGACAAACGCAAAAGGATCAATGGATCCTATTCCAACATGATCGAGAACCGACAGCTGATTAGCCGTGCTGTGGCAGAGCATCTGGAACGTTTTCACTGAGAGGATGGGAAGTAGCCACTGACAATGGTGACACCCTACATACAGCTTGTCGTAGTCGGGCTTTACAAACAATTGAGTTGAATATTACATTGCAGAAATTCAGAGGACAAAGCATCTCCAAAACTACAACATATTCCCCATTACTGCACAACAAGAAACGATTTTATTCTCTTTTATTTTTTTCAATCTAATAACTCCCATTGATAATTTTGATTGACATTCTGACTAAGAATAATAAAATAAACATAGCTTGCTTCAAACCAATAATCTCCGTGGGATCGACCCTTACTCACGTAAGGTATTACTTGGACGACCCAGTGCACTTGCTGGTTAGTTGTGCGGATTGCAAAAAGTGTTATTGCAATTTCGTGCACCAAGTTTTTGGCGCCGTTGCCGGGGATTGTTCGGGTTTGAACAACTAAAGGTTTATTTTATTTCTTAGATTAGGAATAATTTATTTTTATTGTTATAGAGTCATTAAATCCTGATAGGATAGTTTCTTTTCAAAAATTTCTTTTCAAAAATATTATTTTTCTTAATTACTTGTTAATTTTTCGTGAGTTTAGTGTCTTGTTCTAAGTTTGGTGTTAATTGCATATTTTATATTGTTCTTTAAATTTTCGAACTTGTGTTCTTTGTTCTTCATTGATCTTCAAGTTGTTCTTGTTTATTTTTCTTGTTTGATCTTGAGTTTTTCTTGTTTTGTGTCTTTTCTTGTTTTCATTGTGCTTTTTCAAAACATTAACTTTCAAAAATTTTATACTTTTATCCATAAATATAATACATCTTTAAAATCAACACTGAAGTTACTACCTAATTGGCTGGAGCTTTAGTAGTTGTTCTTGATAATTGGGTATCCTCTTTGGAATCTTTTTCAAAAATAATTTTTCTTTGATTGAATCTTGTGCCAAACTCTAAGATTGGTGTTTTCTTGTTAATTTTTCTTTAATTTTCGAAAATTTATCTTGGTTTTCTAAAAATTTTAAGTTTGGTGTTCTTTCTTTTGTTCTTGGTGTTCTTGTGAATCTTCAAGGTGTTCTTGAGTTTTCTTGTGTTTTGATCTTAAAATTTTTAAGTTTGGTGTTCCTTGGTGTTTTCCCTCCAAAATTTTCGAAAATAAGGAGCGTTAGATCTAAAAATTTTAAGTCTTGTGTCTTTTGTGTGTTTTTCTCTTTCATCATAAAATTCAAAATTCAAAAATATATCTTTCCTAACTAATTTTAAACTACATTTTCGAAAAAAAAAATTTTAAAATTCAGATTTCAATTTCAAAATATTTTCAATTTCTTTTATTTATTTCGTTTTTATTTTATTTTATAAAATAAATTTTTATAAAATAAATAATATCAACATACATATCATCTCTTTTATTCCATCATGGAATTAAGTGGGAATGAATAGTCCAGGAGGACTCTGGGGTCATATGCTAACCCCACTACTGCTTCATATGGGAGTAGTATCTGTATACCCTCCATTGGAGTTAGTAGCTTTGAGTTGAATCCTCAGCTCATTATCATGGTGCAGCAAAACTGCCAGTATTCTGGTCTTCCACATGAAGAACCTACAGAGTTTCTGGCACAATTTTTACAAATTGCTGACACAGTGCATGATAAGGAAGTAGATCAGGATGTCTACAGATTATTACTGTTTCCATTTGCTGTAAAAGATCAAGCTAAGAGGTGGTTAAATAACCAGCCTAAGAACAGCATAAAAACATGGAAACAATTGTCAAAAAAATTCCTGAATCACTATTTCCCTCCAAAATGGATGACACAGCTAAGGCTAAGCATCCAAGGCTTCAAACAAGGAGATAATGAATCCCTTTATGATGCTTGGGAGAGATACAGAGAGATGCTAAGAAAATGCCCCTCTGAAATGTTTTCAGAGTGGGTGCAATTAGACATCTTCTACTATGGGCTTACAGAAAAAGCTCAGATTTCTCTAGACCACTCAGCTGGTGGATCTATACATATGAGAAAAACAATTGAAGAAGCTCAAGAGCTTATTGATACAGTTGCCAGAAATCAGTATCTGTACCTAAGCAGTGAATCTTCCATGAAAGAAGAAGCTAAAATAGTAACTGCTGAACTCAGTCCTGTAGATCAGGCTAATGAATTCAATCAGCAATTAGACTTTCTAACCCAGCAGCTAGCTGAATTCAAAGAAATACTACAGGAAACAAGAATGGCTAACAGGAATATGGAAGTACAGTTAAAGCAAACAGAAAAGCAACTGTCAAAACAAATAGCAGAAGAATGCCAAGCAGTTCAAATAAGAAGTGGGAAAACATTAAATACCTAACTTCAAAGCAGCAGGAAGCCAAGAAATAAACAAATGGCCAATCAAAATCCCTCTGAGGACAATCAGAGCCCAGAGAGGAACAATACTGGCGCTGAACGCCCAGACCATGCTCATTCCTGGCGTTCAATGCCAGAAACAAGCATGAATCCGGCGTTGAACGCCTAAAGGGAGCATAGTTCTGGCGTTCAGACGCCAGTAACAAATAAGGAGTTGGCGTTTAACGCCACTCCAGCTTCCACCCCTGGCATTCAAACGCCAGTGGGGAATCAGTCACATACAAGTGCTGATAGCAACCCTTCTAAAAAGGCTTCCCAACCCACTTCTACAGGCAATAAACCTGCAGCAACTAAGGTTGAGGAATACAAAGCCAAAATGCCTTATCCTCAAAAACTCCACCAAGCGGAACAGGATAAGCAATTTGCCCGCTTTGCAGACTATCTCAGGACTCTTGAAATAAAGATTCCGTTTGCAGAAGCACTTGAGCAAATACCCTCTTATGCTAAGTTCATGAAAGAGATCTTAAGTCATAAGAAGGATTTGAGGGAGACTGAAAAAGTTTACCTCACTGAAGAATGCAGTGCAGTCATTCTGAAAAGCTTACCTGAGAAGCTTAAAGATCCCGGGAGCTTTATGATACCATGCACATTAGAGGGTACTTGTACCAAGCAAGCTTTATGTGATCTTGGGGCAAGTATCAACCTAATACCTGAATCTACTATCAGAAAGCTTGGTTTGACTGAAGAAATCAAACCAACCAGGATATGTCTTCAACTTGCTGATGGCTCCATTAAATACCCATCAGGCGTGATTGAATACATGATTGTCAAGGTTGGGCCATTTTCCTTTCCTACTGACTTTGTGGTGCTGGAAATGGAGGAGCACAAGAGTGCAACTCTCATTCTAGGAAGACCTTTCCTAGCAACTGGAAATAATAGAACCTCTGAAAATAATAGAACCTCTGAAAATCCCTCAAGAAGAGGAGAAACCTCCAAAACCCGAACTCAAACCATTACCACCATCCCTGAAATATGCATTTCTGGGAGAAGGTGATACCTTCCCTGTAATCATAAGCTCTACCTTAGAGCCACAGGAAGAGGAAGCACTAATTCAAGTGCTAAAGACACACAAGACAGCTCTTGGGTGGTCCATCAGTGATCTCAAGGGTATTAGCCCAGCCAGATGCATGCACAAGATCTTACTGGAGGATGACGCCAAGCCAGTGGTTCAACCACCAAGGCGGCTGAATCCAGCCATGAAAGAAGTGGTGCAGAAAAAGGTCACTAAATTACTAGAGGCTGGGATTATTTATCCTATTTCTGACAGCCCCTGGGTGAGCCCTGTCCAAGTTGTCCCTAAGAAAGGTGGCATGACAGTGGTTCATAACGAAAAAAATGAACTGGTTCCTACAAGAACAGTTACAGGGTGGCATATGTGTATTGATTATAGAAGGCTCAATATAGCCACCAGAAAGGATCATTTTCCTTTACCATTCATAGACCAGATGCTAGAAAGACTGGTAGGTCATGAATACTACTGCTTCCTAGATGGATATTCAGGTTATAATCAAAATGCAGTAGATCCAAAAGATCAAGAGAAAACGGAATTCACATTTCCATCTAGAGTATTTGCATACAGAAGGATGCCATTTGGTCTGTGCAATGCACCTGCAACCTTTCAGAGGTGCATGCTCTCAATTTTCTCTGATATGGTGGAAAAATTTCTAGAAGTCTTCATGGATGACTTTTCAGTATTTGGAGACTCATTCAGCTCCTGTCTTGACCATCTAGCACTTGTTCTAAAGAGATGCCAAGAGACTAATCTGGTTTTAAACTGGGAAAAATGTCACTTTATGGTGACTGAAGGAATTGTCCTTGGGCACAAAATCTCAAACAAGGGAATAGAGGTGGATCAAGCAAAGGTAGAGGTAATTGAAAAATTACCACCACCTTCCAATGTTAAGGCAATCAGAAGCTTTCTGGGGCATGCAGGATTCTATAGGAGGTTTATAAAGGATTTTTCAAAAATCGCCAAACCTCTGAGCAACCTGCTAGCTGCTGACACGCCATTTATCTTTGATAAAGAGTGTCTGCAGGCATTTGAGACTCTGAAAGCTAAATTGGTTACAGCACCAATCATCTCTGCACCAGACTGGACATTACCATTTGAATTGATGTGTGATGCCAGTGACCATGCCATTGGTGCAGTATTGGGACAAAGGCATGACAAGCTTCTGCATGTCATTTACTATGCCAGCCGTGTTCTAAATAACGCACAGAAGAATTACACAACCACAGAAAAAGAGCTACTTGCAGTGGTTTAAGCCATTGACAAATTCATATCCTATTTAGTAGGATCAAAAGTGATTGTGTACACTGATCATGCTGCTCTTAAATATCTACTCACAAAGCAGGATTCAAAACCCACACTCATCAGATGGGTGTTGCTTCTGCAAGAGTTTGATATAGAAATAAGAGACAGAAAAGGGACAGAGAATCAAGTAGCAGATCACCTGTCCCGAATAGAACCAGTAGAAGGGCGTCCCTTCCTCTCACTGAGATCTCTGAAACTTTTTCGGATGAGCAACTCTTTGCCATCCAGGAAGTGCCATGGTTTGCAGACATTGCAAACTACAAGGCAGTGAGATTCATACCCAAAGAGTACAGTAGGCTGCAATCAAAGAAATTGATCACAGATGCAAAGTACTATCTTTGGGATGAACTATATCTCTTCAAGAGATATGCAGACGGAGTAATCCGTAGATGTGTGCCTAAGGAAGAAGCGCAGAAAATTCTATGGCACTGCCATGGATCACAGTATGGAGGACATTTTGGAAGTGAGCGAACAGCCACAAGAGTCCTCCAATGTGGCTTCTACTGGCCTACTCTCTATAAAGATTCCCGAGCGTTTGTACTTAATTGTGACAGTTGCCAAAGATCTGGCAATCTGCCTCACAGTTATGCCATGCCTCAACAAGGGATCTTGGAGATTGAGTTGTTTGATGTATGGGGTATTGACTTCATGGGACCTTTCGCACCATCATACTCAAACACTTATATTCAAGTGGCAGTGGATTATGTATCCAAATGGGTGGAGGCTATTGCAACACCCACTAATGACACTAAAACAGTGTTAAAATTCCTCCAGAAACACATCTTCAGCAGATTTGGTACCCCTAGAGTATTAATCAGTGATGGAGGCACTCATTTCTGCAATAAACAACTTTACTCTGCTTTGGTTCGTTATGGCGTTAGCCACAGGGTAGCCACTCCATACCGTCCACAGACCAGTGGGCAAGCTAAAGTCTTAAATAGAGAACTCAAAAGAATCCTGGAACGGACTGTAATTAACCGTAGAAGGGATTGGGCAAGAAGCTTGGATGATGCTCTGTGGGCATATAGAACAGCATTCAAGACCCCTATAGGGACCTCTCCATACCAGCTTGTGTATGGAAAGGCATGTCACTTGCCAGTGGAACTAGAACACAAAGCCTACTGGGCAACCAGATTCCTAAACCTTGATGCCAAGTTAGCTGGAGAAAAACGCTTACTCCAGTTAAATGAGCTAGAGGAATTTAGACTCAATGCTTTCGAAAATGCAAAAATATACAAAGAGAAAGCAAAAAGATGGCATGATAAGATATTGTCATCCAGAGTCTTTGAGCCGGGGCAGAAAGTTCTACTGTTCAATTCTAGGCTAAAATTATTCCCCGGGAAATTTAAATCCCGGTGGAGAGGTCCATATGTGATTACAAGTGTATCACCATATGGATACGTAGAGCTTCAGGATAATGACTCTAACAAAAAGTTCATTGTTAATGGACAGAGAATTAAACATTATCTTGAAAGTAATCTTGAGCAAGAATGCTCAAAACTGAGACTTGATTAGAGCTCAGTAATAGTCCAGCTAAAGACAATAAAGAAGCGCTTGCTGGGAGGCAACCCAGCCATTTACAAAGTTTATTTACTAATTAAATAAATTTCCTTTTCTTTACAGGTATGTGTCAAGTATCTTCAAAAGGTAAAATAGCAATTGTTTGAGTTCACAGAGTTACAGGGGAATCTGGAAGCTCACTAGCGTGGAAAAGCCAGTGAGAAACGTTTTGGGCGTTGAACGCCCAAAAGAAGCATCCACTGGGCGTTCAACGCCAGTAAGGGTAGCCATCTGGGCGTTAAACGCCAGAAAGGAGCATCTTCTGGGCGTTGAACGCCAGAAAGAAGCACCTTCTGGGCGTTTAACGCCAGATTGGCAGCATCCTGAGCGTTCAGAAAAACGCCCAGTGACAAAGGACTTCCTGGCGCTCAACGCCAGAAAGAAGCAACAGCTGGGCGTTGAACGCCCAGGAGAAGCATCAATTGGGCGTTAAACGCCCAAAACATGCAGCGTTTGGGCGTTTAACGCCAGGATGGTGGGGAGGAGGTAAAATTTGTTTTTCTTCACAAATTTTCTAATTTTTATGTTTCAATTCATGATTTCTTGCATAAACATGTTTCAAAATATCATCCTTCAATTCCAAAAATTTTAATCCTAATTTCTAAAAACCCTAATTTCTAAAATCCCTTTTTCAAAAATATCAAATATATCTTAATTCATAAACACAAATCTTTTTCCAATCCAAATCTTTTTCAAATCTTTTTCAACTCATCATATCTTTTGGATTTCGAATTGCCTCTCCCTCCATTCCTCTCCTATCCTTTCTTTTGCTTGAGGACAAGCAAACCTCTAAGTTTGGTGTGATTTGCCATGATCACTGAGCTAAAACTCATTAATATCATGGCACCTAAGGGAACAGGAAGAGCAAGGATGTGAACTGAAGGAACTGAAGCGTCAGAAATTAATTCTTGAAGGACCAAGCATCCCACAGACTAGAAGAACATCCACTTCCCAAAATACAGGTTGTTAAGTTCTAATTCTAGCTTTAACTCTGTGATAGTATTATTATAGGATTTTACCTTAGAAGTTATATAGGAGTATTGTTAAGTTCTAATTCTAGCTTTAACTCTGTGATCGTATTATTATAGGATTTTACCTTAGAAGTTATATAGGAGTAGTAGTAATTAAAATATCTATTTTGATTTTATTTTCAATTAAGTTATAATTTATTTTTCTCATCATCATCAAACATGAATAAAATAGTAGATTTTTAGAATAAAGAGGCAATAATTAAACTATATGTGGTGGCAACACTTTTTGTTCTCTGAATGAATGCTTGAACAGTGCATAATTTTTATCTTGAATTTTATGAATATTGGCTCCTGAAAGAATGAGGAACACGAAAAATATTATTGATGATCTGAAAAATCATGAAATTGATTCTTGAAGCAAGAAAAAGCAGTGAAAAAAAATTTTACAAGAAATCATTGGATCAAGAAAAAGGAATAAAAGCCAACAGCCCTTAAAACCAAAAGGCAAGGGTGAAAAGGATCCAAGGCTTTGAGCATCAGTGGATAGGAGGGCCCAAGAAAGTAATTCCAGGCATAAGCGGCTAAACCAAGATGTCCCTAACCATGTGCTTGTGGCATACAGGTCCAAGTGAAAAGCTTGAGACTGAGTGGTTAAAGTCGTGATCTAAAGCAAAAAGAGTGTGCTTAAGAGCTCTGGACACCTCTAACTGGGGACTTTAGAAAAGCTGAGTCACAATCTGAAAAGGTTCACCCAGTCATGTGTTTGTGGCATTTATGTATCCGGTGGTAATACTGGAAAACAAAGTGCTTAGTGCCACGGCCAAGACTCATAAAGTAACTGTGTTCAAGAATCAACATACTACACTAGGAGAATCAATAATACTATCTGAATTCTGAGTTCCTATGGATGCCAATCATTCTGAATTTCAAAGGATAAAGGGAGATGCCAAAACTGTTCAGAAACAAAAAGCTACAAGCCCCGCTCATCTAATAAGAATCTGAGCTCCACTTACAAACTCTAAAATATTATTACTTCTTAATTTCTTTTAATCCTATTTTATTTATCTAGTTGCTTGAGGACAAGCAACAGTTTAAGTTTGGTGTTGTGATGAGCGGATATTTTATACGCTTTTTGGGGGTAATTTCATGTAGATTTTAGTATGTTTTAATTAGTTTTTAGTACAATATTATTAGTTTTTAGGAAAAAATCATATTTCTGGACTTTACTATGAGTTTGTGTGTTTTTCTGTGATTTCAGGTGATTTCTGGCTGAAATTGAGGGAGCTGAGCAAAAATCTGAGTTAGGCTGAAAAAGGACTGCTGATGCTGTTGGATCCTGACCTCCCTGCACTCGGAATGGATGTTTTGGAGCTACAGAAGTCCAATTGGCGCGATCTCAACGGCGTTGGAAAGTAGACATCTAAGGCTTTCCAGCAATATATAATAGTCCATACGTTGCGCAAAGATAAACGACGTAACTTGGCGTTGAACGCCAAGTACATGCTGCTGTCTGGAGTTAAACGCCAGAAACACGTCATGATCCGGAGTTGAACGCCCAAAACACGTTATAACTTGGAGTTCAACTCGAAGAAAAGCCTCAGCTCGTGGATAGCTTTAGTCTCAGCCCCAGCACACACCAAGTGGGCCCCAGAAATGGATTTCTGCACCAATTATCATAGTTTACTCATATTTTGTAAACCTACGTCACTAGTTTACTATTTAAACAACTTTTAGAGACTTATCTTGGACCTCATGTCATTTTCAGATCTGAATTACATACTTTTTGATGGCATGAGTCTCTAAACTCCATTGTTGGGGGTGAGGAGCTCTACAGCGTCTCAATGAATTAATGCAATTCTTTCTATTTCACTCAAACGTGTGTGTGTTCCTATCTAAGATGTTCATTCGCGCTTAATTGTGAAGGAGGTGATGATCCGTGACACTCATCACCTTCCTCAACTCATGAACGTGTGCCTGACAAACACCTCCGTTCTACATCAGACTGAATGAGCGTCTCTTAGATTCCTTAATCAGAATCTTCGTGGTATGAGCTAGAATTGATGGCGGCCACTCTTGAGGATCCACAAAGTCTAAACCTTGTCTGTGGTATTCCGAGTAGGATCCAAGGATTGAATGGTTGTGACGAGCTTCAAACTCGCGATTGCTGGGCGTGATGACAAACGCAAAAGGATCAATGGATCCTATTGCAACATGATCGATAACCGACAGCTGATTAGCCGTGCTGTGACAGAGCATCTGGAACGTTTTCACTGAGAGGATGGGAAGTAGCCACTGACAATGGTGACACCCTACATACAGCTTGCCGTAGTCGGGCTTTACAAACAATTGAGTTGAAAATTACATTGCAGAAATTCAGAGGACAAAGCATCTCCAAAACTCCAACATATTCCCCATTACTGCACAACAAGTAACGATTTTATTCTCTTTTATTTTTTTCAATCTAATAACTCCCATTGATAATTTTGATTGACATCCTGACTAAGAATAATAAAATAAACATAGCTTGCTTCAAACCAATAATCTCCGTGGGATCGACCCTTACTCACATAAGGTATTACTTGGATGACCGAGTGCACTTGCTGGTTAGTTGTGCGGATTGCAAAAAGTGTTATTGCAATTTCGTGCACCAGTGGCCATCCCAGAAATTTTTTGAAGTCTTGGAAGGCTTGCTCGCATTCAGCTGTCCATTCAAACTATTTTCCCTTCCTTAGAGTGGTGTAGAAGGGGAGAGATCTTATTGCTGATCCAGCGAGGAATCTGGACAAGGCTGCCAACCGCCCGTTGAGTTGTTGTACCTCTTTGATACAAGTCAGACTTTTCATGTCGAGTACGGCCCTGCACTTGTCCGGGTTTATCTCGATTCCTCTCTGTGTGATCATAAAACCCAAGAATTTACCAGCTTCTACTGCGAAGGTACATTTCACGGGATTGAGTCGTATGCCGTGTTGTCTATTGGTGTTGAATACTTGTGTCAGGTCAGATAATAACATCTCTTCGTTTTGCGTCTTCACTAGCATGTCGTCTACGTAGACCTCCATAATCTTTCTGGTGTGGTCCGAAAAAACTTTGTTCATTAATTTTTGGTAAGTGGGTACATTGGGATTTGGTTATATCCCGAGTATGCTTCTATAAAGGAGAGGTATTTGTATCTGGAGGAGGCATCTACCAGTGTGTCGATATTTGGGAGCGGATAAGGATCTTTCGGGCAAGCTTTGTTGAGATTGGTATAGTCGGTGCACATTCTCCACTTCCCATTTGACTTTTTTACCAAAACGACATTAGCAAGCCATAGCAGGTATTTGGCTTCTCTTATGAAGCCTGCCTCCAGTAGAGCTCGTACCTGTTCTTCCACCGCTTGAGAGCGTTCTGGTCCTAGCTTTCTGTGCCTTTATTGTACCAGCTGAGATCCTGGGTAGACTGCTAGCTTGTGGCACATTAGTTTGGGATCTATGCCTGGCATGTCTGCGGCCTTCCATGCAAAGAGGTCAGCGTTGTCGCGTAGGAATTGTATGAGTGATTCTTTTATATCCCCTTTTAGGAGTGTGCCGATGTTGGTTGTTTGGTCTGGGGTGTTCCCGATATGGATTTTCTCTGTTTCTCCTTCAGGTTGTGGGCGGAGCTCCTCCCGCCTCCGAACTCCACCGAGCTCGATTATGTGGAATTCTTCTCCTCTTCCTCTGAGGTTCAGACTTTCGTTGTAACAGCGGTGCACCATCTTCTGATATGCCTTTATCGTGGCTATTCCTCCTGCAGTTGGGAACTTCATGCAAAGATGCGGAGTCGAGACTATTGCGCCGAGCTGATTTAACATTGCCCGACCTATTAGGGCATTGTAGGCTAAGCTTAACGTCGACGATGATGTAATCTATTTTGAGTGTTCTTAACTGACTTCCTTTTCCGAAAGTTGTGTGGAGCGAGATGTATTCCATCGGTTGAACTGAGTATCTCCTAGCCCGAACAGGCTGTCTGGATATGCTCTGAGTTCTTTTTCTTCCAAGCCGAGTTTGTTGAAAGTGGTTTTGAATAAGATATCGGCAGAGCTCCCCTGGTCTATCAACGTGCGGTGAAGATTTGCGTTTGCCAGTATAATAGTGATGACCATGGGATCGTCATGCCCTGATGCGATGCCGGATGCGTCTTCCCTGGTAAAAGTGATCGCCGGGATGTCGGGTGCTTCCTCCTTTTCTGCGACGTGATATACGTCTTTGAGATATCTTTTGCGGGATGATTTGGAGATTCTTCCCCCGGCGAATCCGCCGTGTATCATGTGGACATGTCTTTCTAGCGTCCGGGATGATCGCGCGGTTGGTCTGACATCTTCTGCTCTTCTTCTTTTCCTTTGTTCATCATCATGGGTGGCCAGATATCGATCTAGCTTTCCTTCTCGTACGAGCTTTTCTATGACATTTTTTAGGTCAAAACACTCGTTGGTGGAGTACCTGCGGATTCGATGGTATTCACAATATTCAGCCCGGTTTCCTCCTCCTTTTCTGCCTTTGAGTGGTCGAGCTGGTGGTATTTTTTCCTTGTTGCAAAACTCTCTGTATACATCCACAAGAGACACCCGAAGAGGGGTATAATTGTGGTATTTTTTGATTTTCTCTCCATGTCGATCTTCCTTCTTTCAGGAATCTTTGTCTTTATCTCGGGGGGTGAACTCGGCCTTCGAGGTTTCTCCTAACCGGGAGTTTTCCTCCATGTTGATGTATTTTTCCGCTCATTCATGCACCTCGTTCAGAGATGTGGGGTACTTTTTTGATATAGATTGACTAAAGGGCCCTTCTCGTAAGCCGTTAATGAGGCCCATAATAGCGGCTTCTGTTGGCAAGTTTTGTATATCCATACATGTCTTGTAGAATCTTTCCATGTAGTTACGCAGGGTTTCCCGTTCTCCTTGCCTAATTCTCAATAAGCTCAGAGCATGTTTAGATTTGTCCTTTTAGATGGATAATCTGGCCAGGAATTTTTTAGCCATGTGGTCGAAACTTGAGATGGACCTAGGAGGGAGATTGTCGAACCATCTAATTGCTGTTTTTGTTAAAGTAGTTGGAAAGGCTTTGCAATGAACTGCATTTAAGGCGTCGGTGAGATACATTCTACTTCTGAAGTTGCTAACATGATGGCTGGGATCTGTAGTGCCGTCGTATAAGGTCATGTCTGGGAGTTTAAAATCTTTTGGGATTTTCGTCTTCATGATTTCTTTGGTGAATGGGTCTTGCTCCTTTCGTGCGTTATCTTCGGGAGTGGATCGGTTGGCTTTGGTCATGACATCGGCTTCAAGTTTTAGGAGCTTGATTTCCAGTTCCCGGCATCGCCATATTTCTCTTTGTAGATCCTTCTCGGCCTCTTGTTGACGTAGAGCATCTTCCTCAAGTTGTTTTAACCGATCTTGAAATGCATCTAGGGCTCCCTCGTTTGGGGAGTATCTTTTGGTGTGGAGCCCGCATTTTTATGCGGCGTTCTTTCTTCTAGATCTGAGGTGTGATCGTTGTCATGATCATCCGCCATGGTAATGGGATGAGTTCCGGGTCCCCAGTAACGACGCCAATATTCCGGGGGTAACCTAAAACTGTAGATCGATCTCAGATGAGATCTTCTGTACTGGTCGGAACGGAGGTATCCGATTTGTAGGACTTGATGGAGGTGCTGATTCCTTCGTCTCCGGAGGGTGGGGTACCTGCAAGGGACTCTGATGCTTAAGTTAGCAAGGGTATTAAGCAGGTATTGAGTAGAATCAGAGTATGAGTTATACCTGGGTGCTCCAGTATTTATAATGGTGTAGAGTGACCTTCTTAGATAAGATAAGTTAGTTATCTTATCTTATCTTTATCTTAGCTTCAAGGGAACCGCCCTTCTATCTGTAGGCTTGGGCTACCTTAGGATTTGGGGCGTGTTCCTCTATTTGGGACCTTTTTTGGACTTTCCCGTGATTTAGTCGAGCTCTTTGAGAAGAGGTCGGTTTGTTCTAACCTGAACAGGTCGGTCGCTTTGTCTGTAGAACATCCTGGGTCGGACAGCTCGACCCCGGGTATGAACAGGGTGATAATCAATTTCTAGTTTATATGCCAAAAGAATCCTAATTATCTAAAAATAAGGGGATTATATGTCATGTATCCAGTTAAATATAAACAATTAGAAATTCAGTATAATATGTTTTCAAGCTGTTGTTCAAGTAAAGAGCTTTTTCAAGTTTTACAAGAACTCAATTAGAACATAGGTCATACTTCCGTTCCACCCATATTCATAAAATAAAGAGCAAAAACAATTATTGAAATATAAATCTAGACATGGATTAAATTAGAAAGATCAAACAAATAAATCCATAGAAATAGACAGAGCTCCTAACCTTAACAATGGAGGATTAGTTGCTCATAGTTCAGAGAAGAAAAATAAAGGTTCTGGTAAAAATGTACTGTGTCTAAATGTACAGAGTTCCAATCTGATGGCATCTAAATTCCTATTTATAACTAATCCTAATAATTTTAAAATCTAATTATCTAAAATTAAAAATAATATCTTTTCCTCAAAATAGGATTTGAATTTAAATTCGAATTAATTAACAAGTCTTTAGCTGATGGGTGGGGACCACTTGTTTGTCCATTCTGCAGCTTCGAATCTGTGTTTTCTGGGCTGGAAACTGGGTCAAAACGCGGCCCAAAATCCACGCTAGCAATTTCTGTAAATTCTGCAGATAGCTCATACGTACGCGTCGCTGGTCTTCTTCACAAGTCACGCGGACGCGTCGGTCACGCGTACGCGTCGTTGAGCAAATCTTCAAATCACGCGTACACGTCAGTCACGTGCACGCGTCACCATGGATATCTCCAAATCACGCGCACACGTCAGGCACGCGTACGCGTCGCTCCTCGCTGCCATCTCTTTTTGTTCTTGTGCTGCAGAAAATTCATCAAATCCAGCCGAATGCTACCTAAAATAAACAGTATTGCACAAAACTTAAAATAGTATCCATAGTGGCTAAAATATAATTAATTCTAGATTAAACTCAACAAATTAGATGCAAATTCACTAGAAAAAGATAGGAAAGATGCTCACGCATCAGGTTAAGAATGAGGTTTTTTCTTGATCAGGCGGATACATTAGGAGTTGATTGTATCCCGAATAAGCGTCCATGAACGGGAGGTACTTGTATCCGGAGGAGGCATCCACCAGAGCGTCAATACTTGGGAGTGGATAGGGATCTTTTGGGCAGGCTTTGTTGAGATCGGTGTAGTCGGCGCACATCTGCCACTTCCCATTTGATTTTTTTACTAAAATAACATTGGTTAGCCATAACGGATATTTGACTTCTCTTATGAATCTTGCCTCCAGTAGAGCTTGTACCTGTTCTTCCACAGCTTGGGATCTTTCAGGCCCGAGTTTCTGACGCTTCTGTTGTATTGGCCGAGATCCTCAGTATACTGCCAGCTTGTGGCACATTAGTTTGGGGTCAATGCCCGGCATGTCTGCAGACTTCCACGCAAAGAGGTCGACATTATCTTGCAAGAATTATATGAGAGACTCCTTTACATCTCCTTTTAGGATTGCCCCAATATTGGTTGTTTTATCTGGGACATCCCCAATCTGGACTTTTTCTATCTCACCCTCAGGTTGTGGACGAAGTTCTTTCCGACCTCTAATTCCCCCGAGTTCGATGGTGTGGATCTCTTCTCCCATGCCCTTAAGGTTCAGACTTTCGTTGTAACAGCGTCGCGCTATTTTCTGGTCTCCTTTTATTGTAGCGATCTTTTCTGTGGTTGAGAACTTCATGCATAGATGTGGAGTTAAAACTACTGCGGCGAGCTGATTTAGTGTTGTCCGACTTGTCAGGGCGTTGTACGCTTAGCTCACGTCAACTACGATGTAGTCTATGTTCAGTGTCCTTGACCGGTTTCCTTTTCCAAAGGTTGTGTATAGTGAGATGTATCCAAGTGGTTGGATTGGAGTGTCTCCTAGCCCAAATAAGTTGTTTGAATATGCTCTAAGTTCTTTTTCCTCTAGGCTGAGTTTACCGAAGGCGATTTTAAACAAGATATCAGCCAAGCTTCCTTGGTCCACCAATGTGCGGTGGAGATTAGCATTGGCCAATATGATTGTTATGACCATGGGATCGTCATGTCTTGAGATGATGCCAGCTGCGTCCTCTTTAGTAAAGGTGATAGTAGGGAGGTCAAGTGCTCCGTCTCCTCTTTTAACGTGATATGCTTCTTTAAGGTGTCTTTTACGGGATGATTTGGAGATTCCTCCTCCCGCAAATCCCCCATGTATCATGTGGACTTGTCTCTCCGAGGTACGAGGTGGTCGTTTAGTTCGTCCGACCTCTTCATCCTTTCTTCTTTTTCTGGGCTCATCTGTCTTGCTGGCTAAGTACCGATCTAGTCTCCCTTCTCTTACCAATTTTTCTATGACATTCTTCAAGTCGAAGCACTCGTTGGTGGGATGTCCATAGATTCGATGGTATTCACAGTATTCTGTCTGATTTTCTCCTCCCTTTTTGCTTTTAAGTGGGCGAGGTGGTAGGATCTTCTCAGTGTGGCATACTTCTCCGTATACTTCCACAAGAGACACTCGGAGAGGGGTGTAATTGTGGTATTTTTTAATCTTCTCTCCATGCTGATCTTCTTTTTTCTTGGACAATTTATCCTTGTCTCGGAAGGAGTAAAAGGATCCGAATTTTGAGCTCTCTCCTAGTCAAGAGTTTTCCTCTATGTTGATGTACTTCTCTGCTCATTCTTGTACTTCATTCAGAGATGTGGGATGTTTCTTTGATATGAAGTGGCTAAGAGGTCCTTCTCGTAGGCCATTGATGAGACCCACAATGGCTGCTTCAGTTGGCAGACTTTGTATGTCCAGACATGCTTTGTTGAATCTTTCCATGTAGTTGCGAAGACTTTTCTGATCTCCTTGTTTAATCCCTAATAGACTAGGGGCGTGCTTGGTTTTGTCGTTCTGGATAGAGAATCTGGCAAGAAACTTTCAGGCTAAGTCGTCAAAGTTTGTGATGGATCTAGGGGGCAGATTGTCAAACCATTTAATTGCTATCTTTGTTAAGGTAGTCGGGAAGGCTTTGCACCGAATTGCATCTGAGGCATCGGTGAGATACATTCTGCTTCTGAAATTACTGAGATGATGGCTTAGATCTGATGTGCCATCGTACGAGGTCATGTCAGGAGCTTTAAAGTCCTTTGGGACTTTGGCTTTCATAATCTCTTTGGTGAATGGGTCTTGATCTTTGCGGGGGTTATCTTCATGATTGGATCGAGTAGTCCTGGTTTTTAGATCGGTTTCAAGTTTTAAGAGCTTGTCTTCTAACTCTTTATGTCGCCTGGTTTCCCTTCGAAGATCCTTCTCAGCCTCCTTTTTGTGTTGTTTGAGACAATCTTGTTGAGCTTGAAGTGCCTCCAAGATTTTTGCATTTGGTGGACTCTTATCTTTGTTTGGTTGAGGAGTATCCTTTGGTGTAGCATTCGTGTCTTTATGCGGCGTCCTATTCTCTAGATCAGAGTTGTGATCGTTGTCAAGGTTGTCCGCCATGATTATGGGATGACTTCCAGGTTCCCCGGTAACGGCGCCAATGTTCCGAGGGTTACCAAAAAACTGTAGGTCGATCTCGGATGAGATCTTCTGTACTAGTCGGAGCTGTTGTGTCTGACTTGATGATGGTGATTGGAGCCGTCGTGTCTGACTTGTTGGACTTGGTGGTGGTACTGATCCTTTGTCACCGGAGGGTGGTGGTACCTGCAAGGGACTCCGATGCTTAAGTTAGCAAGGGTATTAAGCAGGTTTTTAGTAGAATCAGAGTATGAGTTATACTTGGGTGCTCCAGTGTATTTATAATAGTGTGGAGTGACCTTTCTGTAGATAAGATAGTTATCTTATCTTATCTTTGAGTGAAGTCATCTTATCTTTAAGGGATCTTTATCTTTCTGGGCTTTGGCTGCCTTTATACTTTGGGTCGTGTTCCTCTGTTTGGGCCCTTTTTGGGATTCTGTAGTGGTTTGGCTGAATTCTTTGAAAAGAGGTAGGGTAGTCTTATCCTGAAAAGGTCGGCGAACTTGTCTTTAATCAGCCCGGGTCGGACAGCTCGACCCAGGACATGAACACTTGGGATGAGCTATAGAATTCCTTCCTTGTCATAACCACAACTGTGATAATTATAATGGATTAATCTCACCTAGTCAACTCTTAACATCGAAGAGTAAGTCAAGTGAGCATAATTGTTATTAATCCACAAATCCTAGCAAACTTACTAATTACTATTGTAAAAAGCTAGCGTTAGTGAAAACAATAACAACTAATAACCCATAGAATTATCCCTAAATGTCGGACATTATGACTCTAGTATTCCATATATTCATTTCCCCAAGTCAAGGAGTGAAATTCTACTCCATAATCAAAATTGGCATTTCCACATACACTTGGTGGGCATAATCATAAAACATAGCAAAATTGGAAAAAAAATGTTTGAAACTATGAGCAACAAATGTTCGAAATCAACAATAGTAACTCAACCAAGCATTTAATAATCATCAATCATCAAATTCATCAACTAGAAATCAAAATTGCAAAAAATATGTATATATTAACAATATGTCTTTGACAACATGAAAGAGTATTAAAAGTGTAGCAATAAAAGGGAACAATTAAGAAATACTTACAATGGAGGCAAGCAAAAATCCAAGATCAAAATTGGAGAGTGAAAACTTATAGCATAAACCCTAATTAAATCCTAAGGAAAGTTGAGAGAAAACCTAAGCTACGCTACCCTAAACTACCCTAAAAACTATCTAAGTGTGTTGTATACTGCATGGTATTGATAGCCCTTCTATAAATGCCTCAAACCCTTAAAAAATGGGCCTGGGAACCTCCTAATTTGCAAGCCAAGTGACTTTTTAATGAAGTCATACACTGGGACTTGTGCGTACGCACCGGGGTGTGTGTACGCACACTTGCTGATTTCCACTTGTGGGTATGGATAAGTTGTTGTGCTTATGCACACTTGGCTGTGTGCTTCTCTTTTGTTTTCTTCATGTTTTCTCCCAATTGAATGCTTCTCTTCCACTCTTATCAAGCCATTCCTACCTATTACACTTGAAATCACTCATCAAAAACATCAAGACATCGAATGGAATGAAAGTGGAATAAAATTGATTAAATTAAGCAGAAAATAACACGTTTTCATAATTAGACATAATTTAGGGAGAAAACACAAAAGCATGCTATTTAAGGGAAAAAATGTGGGTTTATACGATGAAATCCACTCAAATCAATCCAAAATTTATCATCAAATGTGGATTCATCAAGGTGCTGCCGAAATTTTTAGAAGAATTTTAAGAAGTTTTATTTTGGTTTATTTGGATCGAAAAATGGTTTTATTTGATTTTGATTTATTTAAGAAAAGAATGAATTATGTTTGAGTTTAAATGATTTGGTTTTGAAATGAGATTGGCTGTCGCTCCCCTAAAGTCTAGAGTCCTTACTGAGGGGTTTAACTAATAAACGGTTTTCCTTTGTATTTTGAAAAAGAGTTTAAATTCGAAAATGGTTTTGAAATTAGCTCAGAGAATTTGAGAAGTGACTGATTAATTCGATGAGATGTTGAAGGTGATGAATGTTATGATGAGAATGATTGTGATTGAGATGATGATGATTGATTATGATTGAGATATATGTGACTGGATAAGAGGCAGTGGCGGTGTCCACTTGTTTCGGGTAAGAGGTGAGGATAATGATTATGATTATGATTGTGAATTGTGAACTATATGTTTTATTCCATGCTTTGTTGCATCATTTTGTCTCTGTTTGTAAAGTGTGTGGAGCACTATATCCCATGAGTGCGTCGGGCAGTATATCCCAAGAGCATGGGAGCACTTTACCCTAGGAAGTGTGTCTAACACTATATCCCATGAGTGTAATGGGCACTATATCTCGAGAGCGTGACAAACGTTATATCCCATGAGTGTGGAAATATTTTATCCCAAAAAATGTGACGGGCACTATATCCCATGAGTGTGGCGGTCACTATATCCTGAGAGTGTGACGGGCACTATATCCCAAGAGTGTAGAGGCATGTCAAAGAGACGATATCCGGGTTAGCTACCAGATGTGTCAGGTTTTGGTGATATAACCGATATATGAGCTTATGGCCAGCAGGACAAGCATCCATCATTGATGAGCGGATAATTATATGCTTTTTGGCATTGTTTTTAGTATGTTTTTAGTATGTTTTAGTTAGTTTTTATTATATTTTTTATTAGTTTTTGTTTAAAATTCAAATTTCTGGACTTTACTATGAGTTTGTGTGTTTTTCTGTGACTTCAGGTATTTTTTGGCTGAAATTGAGGAACCTGAGCAAAAATCTGATTCAGAGGCTGAAAAAGGACTACAGATGCTGTTGGATTCTGACCTCCCTGCACTCGAAGTGGATTTTCTGGAGCTACAGAAGCCCAATTGGCACGCTCTTAATTGCGTTGGAAAGTAGACATCCCGGGCTTTCCAGAAATATATAATAGTCCATATTTTGCCCGAGATTTGATGGCCCAAACTGGCGTTTCAAATCAGCTCAGGACTGCCCGGCGTTAAACGCCGGAACTGGCACAGAAGTGGGAGTTAAACGCCCAAACTAGCACAAAAGCTGGCATTTAACTCCAAGAAAAGTCTCTACACATAGAAGCTTCAATGCTCAGCCCAAGCACACACCAAGTGGGCCCGGAAGTGGATTTTTACGTCATTTACTCATTTTTGTAAATCCTAAGCTACTAGTTCTCTATAAATAGGACCTTTTGCTATTGTATTTTCATCTTGGTTCTTCTGGTTCCCTCTCTGGGGCCGAAGCCAATGATCACCATTATCACTTATGTATTTTCAATGGTGGAGTTTCTACACACCATAGATTAAGGTGTGGAGCTCTGCTGTACCTCGAGTATTAATGCAATTACTAGTGTTCTTCTATTCAATTCAGCTTATTCTTGTTCTAAGATATCACTTGTTCCTCAACTTGATGAATGTGATGATCCGTGACACTCATCATCATTCTCACCTATGAACGTGTGCCTGACAACCACCTCCGTTTTACCTTAGATCGAGTGGATATCTCTTGGATTCCTTAATCAGAATCTTCGTGGTATAAGCTAGAATTGATGGCGGCATTCAAGAGAATCCGGAAGGTCTAAACCTTGTCTGTGGTATTCTGAGTAGGATTCAAGGATTAAATGACTCTGACGAGCTTCAAACTCGCGATTGTGGGGCGTTAGTGACAGATGCAAAAGAATCACTGGATTCTATTCCGACATGATCGAGAACCGACAGATGAATAGCCGTGCTGTGACAGAGCGCGTTGAACATTTTCACTGAGAGGACGGGATTGTAGCCATTGACAACGGTGATGCCCAACATACAGCTTGCCATGGAAAGCAGTAAGAAGGGTTGGATGAAGACAGTAGGAAAGCAGAGAGACAGAAGGGTCAAAGCATCCCCATACGCTTATCTGAAATTCTCACCAATGAATTACATAAGTATCTCTATCTTTATTTTATGTTTTATTCATCTTTTAATTATCAATCCTCAACAACCATTTCAATCCGCCTGACTGAGATTTACAAGATGACCATAGCTTGCTTCATACCAACAATCTCCGTGGGATCGACCCTTACTCGCGTAAGGTTTATTACTTGGACGACCCAGTGCACTTGCTGGTTAGTTGTGCGAAGTTGTGATAAAGAGTTGAGATTGCAATTGAGCATACCATGTTGATGGCGCTATTGATTATCACAATTTCGTGCACCAATCATATTGCATTTGTTTGCTTTGTTTAGATGTGCTTAAGTGTTTTGATTTGCCTATCTGATGAATTTTGTTTAACTGGTAACTGTGATACTTGTTGTAATTATTCTTTAAATATGTTTGCCTTGTATTTTGTTTGTGCTTGTGATTGATTCCTATTTGGAGTTTTGATGATAGTTTATTTGAATTAGGCCGGAGGCTGAATTGATTTGATTTAAGTCGGAGGCCGTGCTTTGGTAAGTTTGAAATGATATGGTAAAGTAATTTATTTTGAATTCTTATAAGTATAGCGTAAATGTTAAGTTTGGATAAATAAATGTTGTGTTATTTGAAAAGATTCATAAGACAAATAAAAGTCACTGTTTTTGAACTATATTCTTTATTTTATACGTATCCTCTTATGACAATTATGGAAATCCATGGTGAGACCATATGGTTAAGTTCTCACCTCCTATAGCTTTACCTTTTTCAGGAATCGGATGAAGGAGTTTACGAAGGTTTTATTGCGTTTTGTTTATACGATGTTGTCGTTTTGGTAAGATAATTTTTCTTCCCTTGAATTTGTTATTAAAATATTGTAAGAGGGATAGGAGTTGTAGGTTTTGTATGTATATTATATTTATAAGCTACTTATGTAATAAGTTTTGTATATATAAATATGCTTGTTTGTTTTCAAGATAAAGTATTTTTCCGGTTTTTCAAAGAAAAAAACGATACGGTTTCGAGTCAATGGCTCCTACTTTATTAGTAAGTATATGAAGTCGTCGTAATACTTCTTGCTATCAGAGTAGCGCAGCCGGAAGCGTGACATTCTAATAGTGAAGGTGTTACAGAGTGCATAAATATAAAGTATCATAAATTACAAGAATTAGTAAAATCTATGGCTACCAAATACAAGAAAATAATAATAACAACTCAAATAAGGATAGATCAAACATAAAACATAAAATTGCATTTAAATAAAATGAGAATTCAACAAGAGTTTATAACGAAAATAATACAAATAAGCTAACAAGAAAATGTTAATGAACTAAAATAGTAGAACAATAATATGTAATTAAAACTAAGCTAAAACAAGATTAGAAACTAAAATAAAAGAGAATTAAAGTAGAAAACCTAAGAATTCTAGAGAGAAGTTGGAGCTTCTCTCTCTAGAATTTACTAAAACATTATAATAAAACTCAAACTAAGACTACCTACTACTAACTACATTGCATTTTTCTCTTAAATACTTTTGGGCTTTAAACCTTTTTGTGGCCCAAAAACAAGGATGCATGTGTTTCATCAAACAAAACATGTTGGCCCATTTTCCACATGTGGACTATCACCCAAATCTCTTCCTGAGTTTGCTTCTTCACTCCATTCTTTTAGATCCTTTGAAACCATTGACCCTAAAACACTTAAACAAATTTAATCACGTATCGAGTGGCATAAAAAATAATTAGGAGCACAAAAAAGCATATTTTTCACACACAACTTCATCGGAAGCAAGATTTCAAAAACTCATTTAATTGCCCAATATTGTGCAAGAAAGTTGATAAACTCCATGCTTTTTACAATAATTTATAACGATAAAATAGAGTTTATCAATGACATACAACCTAAGATGGAGAAATCACCAAAATTTTGCCTGTGGAAACTAAAATCATAGTCAAAGGCAGTCTGGCTTTAACAACAACAATCAGTTCAACCAGCAAAATCCTTTCTACCAACAACCTCAATCCTTTCAATCACAAAATCCACCTCTAGTGGCCTAGGATACCTCAACGTTGGGAGCTCAATTGGCAGAGCACTAATAGTTTCCAAGAACACTAGTAGTTTCATATAATAACCCGTTAGTGCTCTCACATACATAAACCATTATTATTAAACTGGCCAAATTTAATACGATGAAGTACGCAATAATAGACTAGCGGCATTAATCAATAGACCATTGACGAACGGATTTTTGTGTGGTCTAGAATTTCACAAATAAGTTCTCGTTGAAAGTATAGTTTCTAAACCAACAAGAATCCTTTCGTACAAAAGATTGTTTGTCTCAAGTAACAAACCCCTAATAAATAATAACCGAAGTATTTAAACATTAGGTTGTCTCTCAAGGAATTACAGGGAAATGTTCTTTTTATTGGTTATATAAAGGTCTATTTTGGGGTTTTTAAGATAAGAAACAAGAATAGTAAATGGCAGAGGAAATAAACTAGCAACTAATAAAGGCTCCTGGCAAGGTATGAGAATTAGAAGTTCTATCCTTGTTATCCTTATCAATTGTGATGAGAATTGTTCATTTCTCCCACTTAGTCAACCCTCTAATTATGAAGGAAAGTCAAGTGGACCAATCATTTTGATTCCTCGAGTCTTAGTCAACTCCTAAGGAAAGACTAGCTTTAAAGGAATCCAAATCAACCAGCAACTTTCAATTATCAATCAACAACGGAATTTGATAACTCAAGTGTCACCATTTACTCAACCAAAGCCAAGAGATTTAATAACAACAAATGGAGAAGCAAACAGTAAACAAGAAATACCTCAAATTGCATTAATAAGAGAAATTAAATCTAACATGAGAATTCATAAGTTAAAGTAATAGAATAAATAAAAGTATAAGAGAAACTATATTAAAGGATCATTGAACCTGGATTCGAGGAGAAATAAACCTAAAACTAAGAGAAACCCTAAATCCTAAAACCGAGAGAGAGGAGAGAGCCTCTCTCTAGAAACTACATCTAAAACCTAAAATTGTGTGAATGAGAAGTTGTATGATGAATGCCTTGATTCCCTCACTTTGTAGCCTCTAATATATGTTTTTTGGGCCAAAAACTGGGTCAAAAATTGCCTCCAGCGATTTCTGCAGTGACAGTACGTCACGCATGTCGCGCGTACGCGCCAGGTTTGTGTGCGCACCGATGGACTCTTGGCCAATGTGCGTGTGCGTGTCCTTAAACGCCAGATCAATTATGGCAAATTATATATCATTGCGAAGCCCCAAAAGTTAGATTTTCAACGCAATTAGAACCGCCTTATTTGGACTCTTGTAACTCAAGTTATGATCGATTAAGTGCGAAGAGGTCAGGGTTGACAGCTTTGTAGTTCCTTCAGCTTCTTGTATTCCTTCTACTTTTGCATGCTTCCTTTGTAGCGTCTAAGTCAGTCCTGTCCTATAAAACCTAAAAACACTTAACATACATATAACAGTATTGAATGGTAATAAGAGAGGATTAAGATTAGTGAAATTAAGACCAAAGAAACATGTTTTTAATCGTAGCACAAAATCAGGAACGAAAATGTAAAACATGCGCATTCAATGTATAAGTGTGAGATTAGTGGATAAAATCCACTCAATTAAGTACAAGATGTATCATAAAATAGTGTTGCATCAACCAGCATGTGCATATAGCTCTAACTCTCGCTATCAGAACAAGACCTATAACATGACTAACACTCAGAGTATGCAATGAAGCATAGTCAGTCCATTCCCAAGGTTCTAATCAGGATGAACTGCTCTGATACCATAAATGTAACACCCTAACTTTTAGCGCCTCATGATCGTACTAAAAGTGCAAGTGTTACCTACCTCAATTCCTTTAATTTCATACTACATTTAATTAATATTGAGCCTTCGTGGAATACAAATCGAATTTTAATTAAGGAATCGAAAAGTCTTTACTTTAAACCACTTAATCACATAATTATATCCACATAATATTAAATACATAGACTTATTCAAAATTTCTCAAATACAAATCCTACCCCTCTAAAAAGAAAAACAATAGATGACGAGGGGAAAACAAAATCTACAACATAACCAAATACAGAAAATGAAAGAACATATATACATAGAACTCTGTAGTTTGGTTACAGCTTCAGGCGAAAGCTTCCTGAGCCTATCACTGAAAAAGAAATTCTGTAAGGGGGTGAGAACATCGTCCTCGCAGGTTCTCAGTAGGAAAGAGAATACCATCAACGCAAAGAGATACTTGCAAATAGAAATAAATTCATTATAAAGAAAGTTTACCCTTGAAATAATCTTTTGGAAAAGCTTTATGAAAAAAACTTACTTAGAAAGGTCATAAAGAAACTCCTTTAGTTTACAGATCATAAAGGCGAATAGTTTAAAGAAATGAAAAGGACTAAAGACGTGCCTAAGGGCTTCTTACCCAACTTATATTGCTCACTATCCAACCAATACATAAATTAGAGTAATAAGGAAACACCTAGTCCATCCTGCCTCAACCTCTATCACCACATATCAGAAATAACCCTCAGCGTCACCATCGCCAGCATGAGGGATCTCTTAGTTTTCAAACACAAACAAAATAATGCAAGGCATACATAAATAGAGAGTGCAGATTGAGCAATTAGATCAAATAGTAGATAGATATAATTTCTCAATTAGGCAAACCAGAAACAAGATTCACACCCAAATGATACACACAAATGCAAATAATGCATGTCTGCACTATGGCTAATGAGCTCATCTATCGGTTATACAGCCAAAACCGACATGTCCATACCAAGTGAAATCACACCACTGCATCTACTGAAATAGGTATATCTGGTAAGTGAAATCACTCCACTACAGCAAGTGGAATAACTCCACTACAATTAAATCATTTTCATAGACACGTATAATCACTATGCTGCGGCAAGCGAAATCACTCTACTGCATTAACAATCATATCCAGAAGCAAGTAGAATCACTAATGTGAGAATTAATGTTGGTTTAGAATTTCTTAAGAGAATTCCTTTGTTGCAAGTATAGTTCTGAACCAATAATTAACTCCTACTCAAAGTTTAAATAAAAGATGTCACAATCAAAACAAATATAAACCGAAAGTTTTAAATCCTGGGTCATTCTCCCTAGGAATTGCAATTAAGTATCATATTATTGGCCATGAGGGAATTGGGGTTGTGATTGCAAGTGACAAGAAAATTAAAAGGCAAGAAAGTGAATAAGCATGGAACGACATTAAAACAAAAAAGCAAGTAAATTAAAAATGGAATGCAAGCGGTAAAAAGGACTCTTGGCAAGAATTGGAGAATTGAGAATTCCTATTCTAGTCATGGACCACAAACATGGTAATTACGTAGAATTAATCCCAATTACTCTATCCTAACATCGAGGATAAGTCAAAAGGGCATAATTGATCTCAATCCATAAATCCTAGTCAACTCACTAATTAACTTAGTGAAAGACTAGCGTCAATGAAAACCAAACCAATTAACAATCCTAACACAATATGGAGTGGACATCCATAACTCAAGTTCACCTAATTACCTAATTCCAAGTCAAGAGTGTGAAAAACTATACAAAAGCAAAAAGAGACATTTTATCAAACGCCTAGCATGCGTAAAAGAAAAAATATCATAAATTGTAATAAAAATAAATTCTATAACTATCAATTGCAATAAAATGATAATAATAACTCAAATAAGTATTAAAGAAACATAAAACATCAAAATTACATTAAATGAAATTAAAAGTAACAAGAATGTTCATAAATATAAAAGTGGCAAAATTGAGAAATTAAGAAAAGAAATAAAGATGATCAAGACAAGAGAGCAAGAAACATAAATAAAACTATATTAAAACAATAATTAAATGTTGAAATTAAAGAGAAAGTAAACAAAAAACCCTAATTCTAGAGAGAAGGGGGAGCTTCTCTCTCTAGAAAAACTAAACAAAAACATGTAAAAACCTAAACCTAAGTGCTCCCCCCTTCATCCTTCTTCACTTTGGCTTGAAATAGCTTCAGAAATGAGTTGGACTGGGTTTTGAAGGCCCAGAATTCGCCCCCAGTGATTTCCAATTATTGAGCTCATGTGCTAGGACTTGTGCATACTTGCTAAATCCCGACTTGTGCGTACACACATAGTGTGTGCATACGCCATACGCACACTTAAACTTATGTCCACTATAGCAAATTGTATATCATTTTGAAGCCCCGGACGATAGATTTCCAATGCCGCTGAAACCGTCTCATTTGGACCTCTGTAGCTCAACTTATAATTAATTTAGTGCGAAGAGGTTAGGATTGACTGCTTTACAAATCCTTCATTTCTTGAATTCTTCCACTTTCTATGCTTTCCTTCCGCTTTCTCAAGGCATTCTTACCTTTAAAACCTTAAATCACTCAAACAAAAATATCAAGGCATTGAATGGGAGAAAAGTGAACTAAAATTGGCAATTTTAGCATGAAAAGCATGTTTTTCACAATTAAGCATAATTAGGAAAGAATTCACAAAAAGCATACTATTTCAATGAATAAATGCAAGAACAGTCAATGAAATCCACCTAATTAAAGAAAATAAATTCCATGAAATGTGGATTCATCAATCACTCTACTGTGGCTAGGAAATTACTCCACTGCATTGAAATTTCATACAGAAGCAAGTAGAATCACTCTACTGTAGCAAGTAAAATCACCACTACATAATTATAATCATCATCATATCCCAACCAAAATCAATTACCACTCTTCATCATACTCCTCCTCATCATACGTCACTTCACATTTAGTTCATTTTCCTTTAATTTGCTAACTCAATTCTTTAGGTGCCGTTTTAATCTCCTCTATCCTAATTACATCGGCTCTAGACTCTTATCGGGGTTTACAAAGGTTTAAAAACTCAAAAACACATTTTCTGCAAAACTGGGTGGTCATGCATACTCATTGATAAACCACTATTTTATGATTTATTTTGGATTGAATTGAGTGGATTTTGTCAACTATTTCCACCCTTATTCATATAAATTGCATGGTTATAGGATTCCTTCCTAATTTGTGCTTAAGAATGAAAACATGCTTCCTAGGCCTTAAAATTGATAATTATTAATCATCTTTTATTTCAATTTGATGCCGTGATGTATGTGTTAAGTGATCTCAGGGTTATAGGGCTGGAATGGCATACAGGATGGAGAGGAAGCTTGCTAAAGAGGAAGAAACTCAAGAAATTGAAGATTTCAGAAGCTGGTGTCGATGCGTATGCGTGGTTGACGTGTGCGCGTGACAAAGTACAGCGTCCACCTAACGCATACGCATGACCTTGTGCAAAGTTCAACAACGCGTACGCGTGGCTGATGCATATGCATGACAAGCAGCACATGCCTCACTAAAGTAAAAATACTGAGGGCGATTTTTGAGCTGGTTTTGGCCAAGTTTCAAGCCCATTCTGCAGATTAGAGGCTGGGAGTGAAGGAGGGAGGAACAATTCATTATACACATTCGTTTTAGTTTTACATAGATGTAAAATTCTAAAGGGAGAGTCTCTCTCCTCTCTCTAGTTTTTAGGATTCTTATTTTAATTTCTTCTTTTAGATCTAGATCTTAATCTTCTTTCAATTTAGTTTTCATTTACCTTTTTATTGTTCTAGCACTTTAGTTTATTCTACTTCTCTTGTTAATTTCTTTATTTTGCCAATTTAGTTTATGAACTCTCTTGTCAATTTCAATTTTCTTTCAATACAATTTTATGTTTTCATGTCTTTTCATGTTTACCTTAGTTGCTATTGTTAATTTCTTGCTTATGTTAGTTATAGCTTTCATTAATTCTTACATTTTATGATGTTTGCTTTTTTGCATTCTAGGTGTTTGATAAAATGTTTCTTTTAGTTATGAGTTAGATTTTCCTCTTCTTGGGTTGGTTTGGTTACTTGGGTGACCTTGAGTTGATAATGTATAAGTGGTTGATAATTGGTGTCCATTGACACTAGTCTTTATGATGAGCATATATTTTATACGTTTTTTGACATCATTTTCATATAGTTTTTAGTAGTTTTTATTTTATTTTTATTGAGTTTTTATAGGTTTTAGTTTTAAATTTACATTTTTGGATTCTACTATGAGTTTTTGTGTTTTTGAACAATTTCAAGAAATTTCTGACTGAAATTGAGGAGCAGGAGTAGAAGTCTGATTCAAAGACAGAGAAAGCACTGCAGATGCTATCCAGATCTGACCTGCCTGCATTCGGAATAGATTTTCTAGAGGTAAAAAAGTTCAAATGGAGCGCTCTCAACGGCTATGGATAGATGACTTCTACAGCTTTCTAACAATATATAATAGTCTATACCTTGTGAAAATTGATTCTACACAAACTCACCGGCAAGTGTACCGGATCGCATCAAGTAGTAAAACTCACAAAAGTGAGGTCGATCCCGCAGGGATTGATGGATCAAGCAATTTTAGTTAGATGATGAGCTACACTAACTCTCAAGATCTTAATTCCTCCCGAATGGTGTTGATCAAGAGAGTAGTGAAAGATAGAGCTCCAATTCTAATGAAAGTGATTCCCCTTCCGAGGCTCACACAAGCATTCAATTGAATTCAACCTCCTTCCGGAGTGAGGAATTCTAAATCAAAACAGAAGATATCCAATAGCTACTAAATTGAATTGAGAAGAAGAAGAATTTTATTGATTCATTGGAATTACATTAGAGCTCCTTCGATCCCCCTAATGAATTTGGGGTTTAGTTCATCATAGCTCAAGTAAAACCAAAATAGAGAAGAAAATACAACAGACAAAAACAGAAAGAGAAATAAACTCAGATCTAAAATTCTATAGAATTCCTAAAAGAAGAGCTAAAAGAAAAGTTAAAAAGGAAGATTAAAAGTAAAAGAAAAGAGAGCTCCTCATGAAATCAAATTCTCTCCTATTTATACAATTTATAATTCAGTCATCAAGTACTTGGAATGGGCTTTTGGGCCTCTCTTGCAGTGGGTCAGGATGCAGCTTCCAAGAGAACAGAGCATTTTCAATTTGAGCGCAGCATTCATTCACCCACGCGTATGCGTCTCTTGCAAGTGCGCATCCTTTCTCGCTGAATGCATCATCACACGTACGTATGCTTCGCGCCCATGCGTCCTTGATAGCGTTTGTTTAATGAGCGCTACGTTCGTGCCATGAACGCTCCCCACGCGTGTGTGTCCTCTGCACGTGCACGTGGATGGCAAAATTTTGATTCCAAGCTTTCGCGCCACCCACGTATGTGCGTGCTTCATCCCAGATGCCACATCCACGCATGCGTGTCATGTACCCGTGCGCGTCGGTTGCAAAACTTTCAATCCCAAATTCGAAATTGCCCGAAAACACTCATTGTAGCGCTCTCTATGCAATTAAGCGCCAATCACATCCATGCGTACGCGTCAGGCACACGTACACGTGTGTCTTCAAAAATCATTGCCCGACGCGTAAGCGTCCTCTACGCGTAAATGTCGCTAGAGAGTGTGGCGTTCTTTATTTGAACGTAGCGTTACTCTGCACTGCCTTCTTTCTCTCCATTTTTTCACCTGAACTCAACCAAACATACAATCAAAGTCTCACCAAAATCATAAGGTTTTGCGTCATTCATAATAATCACCTAATTCTTGCATAAATCTCATGATTTTATATAAAATTAATGATGTCTGATTGAATCAAGGTAAACATGAAATTCCACTCGAATCACTTACTTATTGTGCAAGAAAGTGCATGAAACCTAATAAAAACAAGTAAAAATGCTAGTAAAACTAGCCTAAGATGACTTGTCATCACAACATCAAACTTAAATCTTGCTTGTCCCCAAGCAAGCAGTAGAATATGAGAAAATTGAAAGAAAACAGAAAGATATAATCATCCTTATTTGAAAGCATTTAGCTTAAGTTCATGGGGTTTCATGCAGATGTAGTTGAATCTCTACTTTTATTAGATTTCAGGATTGAAATGTTCCTTTAGCTAATAACCAAAGTTGCTGCTGTGAACCTTATTATTCATCCATCCTTGGTTTTTGATTTTCTTTTGTTTTTCTGCTGAGAAGCTTGCACTTTTATTCACAGCTAAGTGTTATGTGTTGCATCAGCTTTTTAGATTTGTTTTTCGGTCAACACATCTTCACCACTGACACTTGGCTCACAATTCATCCTAAGACATTGATGCCCAACACCTCTTTGGGTTACTAAATGCCTTGCAACTAGGTTGCTCTTGATAGTGGACTTTCGGTTGATAATCCCGGATTAATTGACCCAAGTTATCAAGTTTTAAAATACTCCTTAGAACCTAATTGTCCAAGCAGATCCCAGCATAAAAATCACCACAGGCATATGTCTTAAGGTCCAAGCTATTATTTGTTTCTTTCATTTGTTTGTTGCCAATTCTTGGCTTTTCTTTCTTTACTTCTCACTTTTTCTTTTTCCACGGACAATTATTAATTAAGAGTTCACAAACAGCAGCCTAGTTCATAATATAATGGAACATTCTAACCCTTATCCTTTATTAGTGAGCTTACTCAAGCAATATACCACCACTGAACTTTATTACCATCCCTATCAAATTGGACAATTTCACTTCTGTTTCAACATTTTCTCTTGTTGAATTAAAAACAAGGGGACAAGACATGTATTTAAGTAGATGAGAATGAAAGCAAGCACTTAGACCAGAATCTTAGCAGATAAAAAAAAAAGCAAATAAACAAAATGCAGACAAGGGTAAACTACATTAGAAAAGGGCACAATTTGCACTTTCAGGCATAAACAGTGGAGTAAAGATACAACCTTTTGGCATCTTCTTGCTTAGTCCTTCATCATCCTCCTCAGCTTTTGTGCTTTTCTTGTTGACGATGTACAGTCCTTCCAAAAGGTTGAATAATTTTCTGCAATGCTAGTGGAAGTTGCTTGTTCTCCAAGCACTTGAAAAATGGTTAATCATGCATGAATGTTTTTAGGCTTTTGAACTTACTTTGGTGTGTGAACACTAAACTTCGTTCCTTGCCACTGTCTGTTATGAATCATATGAAACCTTGTGCTTTTATTAAAGAAAACAAACTATAACTAGAAAGTAATCAATGGTTAAGTAGTTTCCCTGATTGTTTAGAGCCAGTGACCATTTATGCAGAGGGTTTGAAATGGGGTTTTAATGAATTTTTTGGTGGAACACTAAACTTAGCTCTCAACATTCACCCATAAATTGATTTGGTGTGCAACACCAAACTTAGCTCCTTGTAATGCAGATAAACATACTTAACTCTTTTATTGAATTAGCTAGGAAAAGAGAACTACCTCCGGTTGGATTGCCTCCCAACAGGCGCTTGTTTATCGTCATTAGCTTGATGTCCTTCATCTTTATTTATCCTAGCTCCTGAATGCTTTCTTCTTTGTTCCGAGATCCTCCCAGGTAGTGCTTGGCTCTGTGACCATTTGCTGTGAATGTGTCCTTTGTAGCTTCATTCAGAAGTTCAAGGCTTCCAGAACTTTTGTCACCAAGTAAGGACCAGTCCATTTGGACTTGAGTTTTCCAGGAAACACCTTGAGCCTGGAATTATACAAGAGCACTTGATGTCCTGGTTTGAACTCCCTTTTCAAGATTTTCTCGTCATTCCACTTTTTAGCTCTCTCCTTGTATATCTTTGCATTCTCATAAGCTTCCAATCTGAATTCATCTAGCTCATTGAGTTGCAATAGCCTTTTCTCTCCTGCTGCTTGAGAGTCAAGATTGAGGAGCTTAGTGGCCCAGTAAGCTTTATGTTCTAGCTCCACAGGAAGGTGACATGATTTTCCATAGATTAGCTGAAAAAGTGACTTTCCAATTGGGGTTTTGAATGCGGTTCTATATGCCCATAGAGCATCATCCAACTTTCTGGCCCAGTCTTTCCTTGTGATCCCAACTGACTTTTCCAAGATTTTTTTAGCTCCTTATTTGCCAATTTAGCCTGTCCATTAGTTTGAGGATAGTATAGTGTAGCTACTTTGTGAATGACTCCATATTTGTGGAGCAGCTTTTCCATTTGTCTATTGCAAAAATGACTGGCACCATCACTAATAAGGTCCTTGGGCACCACATATTTGGTAAAGATGTGTCTCTTGAGAAATTGAAGGACAATTAGTGCATCACAGGTAGTTGTGGCTATAGCCTCCACCCATTTGGAGACATACTCCACCGCTACCAAGATGTATTTGAAGGAATAGGATGGAGGAAAGGGCCCCATGAAGTCCATAACCCAGAGATCAAATAATTCCACTTCTAAAATGAAGTTTTGAGGCATTTTGTTCCTCTTTGTTAGCCCTCCAGCTCTTTGACATTCATTGCATTGGTGCACAAACTCTCTGGCATCTTTGAATATAGTTGGCCAATAAAATCCGCTTTGAAGTACTTTAGCTGCTGTTCTTTCTGGCCCAAAATGCCCACCATAAGTTGAACCATGACAGTGCCACAATATGTTTTTCATCTTATTTTTAGGGATTCATCTTTTAATCATCCCATCTGGACACCTCTTGAACAAGAATGGCTCGTCCCACAAGAAATTCTTGGCTTCATTACACAACTTCTTCACTTGTTGCTTGGTGAACTCTTGAGGGATTTTTCTTCCCACCTTGTAGTTTGCGATGTCAGTAAACCAAGATGCTTGCTGGATTTAGAGGAGATGTTCATCTGGGAACTTCTCATTTACTGGTTGTGGTGTATCTTGGTTGGCTTCTTGTGGCAATCTTGACAAATAGTCTGCCACTTGGTTCTCGCTTCCTTTCTTGTCCTTCACCTCAATGTCAAATTCTTGTAACAGCAGTACACACCTAATAACCCTTGGCTTGGACTCCTGTTTAGACATGAGATACTTGAGAGCAACATGATCAGTATAGACTATAACTTTTGATCCAATCAAGTATTGTCTAAATTTGTCAAATGCATACACAATAGCCAAAAGCTCTTTCTATGTGGTGGTATAATTCTTTTGTGCCTCATTTAACACCTTGCTTGCATAATATATGACATGGTGCAGCTTGTCCTTCTTTTGCCCCAATACAGCACCAACTGCAACATCACTTGCATCACACATTAATTCAAAAGGAAGTCCCCATTCAGGGGGTGTGATGATTGGTGCTGTAGTGAGCTTCTTTTTCAAAGTTTCAAAGGCATGCTTGCAATTGTAATCAAAGATGAAAGGATTGTCAACCACTAGCAAATTGCTCAATGGTTTGGCTATTTTAGAAAAATCCTTGATGAACTTTCTATAAAACCCATCATGCCCAAGAAAACTTCTCACTGCTTTTACATTGACAGGGACAAGAAGTTTTTCTATGATCTCTATTTTAGCTATGTCAACTTCTATACCCTTGCTTGAAACCTTATGCCCAAGAACAATACCCTCTGGTACCATAAAGTGGCATTTCTCCCAATTTAAAACTAATTTGTTTCTTGGCATCTTTTCAAGACAAGAATTAGATGTTGCAGATAAGCATCAAAAGAGTTACCAAAGACAGAGAAATCATCCAAAAAGACCTTTAAAACTTTTTCCACCATATCAGAGAAAATGGAGAGCATACACCTTTAGAAGGTTGCTGGAGCATTGCAGAGCCCAAAAGGCATCCTCTTGTAGGCAAAAAACTCCAGATGGACATGTGAATGAGGTTTTCTCTTGATCCTTGGGGTCTACCACTATTTGATTGTACCCTGAATACCCATCCAAGAAGCAGTAATAGGCAAGACTAACCAATCTTTCCAGCATTTAATCAATGAACGGGAGAGGAAAGTGATCTTTTCTTGTAGCCTCATTCAATCTTCTATAATCAATGCACATCCTCCATCCGGTCACTGTCCTTGTAGGGATTAACTCATTCTTCTCATTGAATATGACTGTCATTCCTCCTTTCTTTGGCACAACTTGGACTGGACTCACCCAAGGGCTATCAGAGATTGGGTATATGATTCCAGCATTCCACAACTTCATTACCTCCTTTTGAACCACTTCCTTCATGGTTGGGTTAAGCCTTTTTTGAGGTTGCACCACAGGTCTTGAGTCCTCTTCCAGTAAGATTTTATGCATGCAGATGGCAGGGCTTATACCCTTGATGTCAATTGTCCATCCCAAAGCTGTCTTGTGAGCTTTCAATACTTCAATCAGCTTTGTTTCATCTTCCATGTTTAAGGAAGAATTGATTATCACTGGCAAAGTTTTTTCTCCTCCATGAAATGCATACTTGAGATAAGGAGGGAGGGGCTTCAATTCTTTCTTTGGCACCTCCTCTGTCTTGCTTTCAAAAGAGATTTCAGCTACTCTTTCTTCCATGCTATCTTGTTTTTCTTCTGTTTCCTCTTGACAGTTGGCTTCAAGTAACTCTTTCTCCAATTCTTCTATCATATCCAGCCTCATATGCTTCTCCTTCTCAAGGGGATATTGCATGGCCTTAAAAACATTGATGATCATTTTTTCATCATGCACCCTGAGGGTCATTTCGCCTTTCTCTACATCAATAATAGATCTTGCTGTTGCTAAGAAAGGTTGTCCTAAGATAATTGAGTTGTGTTCCTCTTCTTCCATGTCTAAGATGACAAAATCAGCAGGGAAAATGAATTCTCCAATCTTCACCAATAAGTTTTCTACAACTCTATTAGGTATCTTGAGTGATCTATCTGCCATTTGAAGTGACATTCTTGTTGGTTTGACTTCCTCTATTACAAGCTTTTTCATCAATGAGAGAGGCATCAAGTTGATGCTGGCACCTAAATCACAGAGAGCCTTTTCTAGTGTAATGTTGCCTATGGTGCATGATATGATGAAGCTCCCAGGGTCTTTGAGTTTTGGTGGGAGACCCTTTTGAATCACTGAAATGCATTCTTGGGTCAAGACCACTGTCTCCTTTTCATTTCAGCTTCTCTTCTTGTTAATTAGTTCCTTGAGAAATTTTGCATATAGAGGCATCTGCTCCAATGCTTCAGCAAGTGGGATATTGATTTTCAGCTTCTTAAAAACCTCCAAAAACTTGGGAAATTGTTGATCCTTGAGCTCTCTTTGAAACCTTTGAGGGTATGGCAGAGGTGGGATGTAAGGCTTCACCTCTTTCCTCTGTTCATGTGGATGCTCTTCCGTTACTTGCTTTTCCTTATTTGAAGCTTGTGGCTCTTTTTCTTTCTTCCTGGAATTTTCTTGGTCTTTTCCCTCTACTGTCACTTCTTCCTTGCTGTTAGTCTTTTCATTCCCCAATGTCCTTCCACTCCTGAGTTGAATTGATTTACATTCTTTCTTGGGGTTGGGAATGGTGTAACTTGGTAATGCATTAGTTGGTCTTTCCACAGATTGTTTGCTTAGACAATTGTCCAATTTGTCTCTCCAGATTCCTTAGTGAAGCTTCATGGTTCTTGTTGGCTAATTTATGGTGCTTTATCATCTTCTCCATTATCATCTCTAAATTGGAGATTCTTTGGGATTCTTGGGGTGGTTGTGGTTGAGCATGGGATGTGGATAGTAAACACTAGAAGAAAATGGAACCTTTGTAACAAAAAATTTGTATCAAATTTAAAATTGTTACAAAAAATAGTATTTTGTAATAATAATTTGTGATTGTTACAAAAGAATAATTTTTTGTAACAACCTGTTTTATTTTGTTACAAATTATGTTATTTTTTGTAACGAGATGGTGTTTTGTTACAATAGTAACAAAAAAAAAAATTCGTTGCAAAAGTTGATTGGGTTAGTGTATGGATTATTTTGGTTAGTGTATGGATTGTTACAAATTGTGATTGGGGTGATTATTTTGTGGTTTTCTGTATGGATTTTGGTTAGTGTTTTGATGGTTTTGGTAGTTTGTATTTTGGGAGTTGTTTGGGTTGGAGTTTCTTTGCCAGGGCTGCTGGTTCTAGTTTACTCCCCACATCAAATTGGGGTGGTCTCTCAAGATGAATTATAAGTGTCTCCATGGAAATCATTCTATCCAGCACCTTGGTTATGCATATACTACACTTGTTCAAGCTACTGTTCTTCATAGCTTTCCTCTTGTTGTCCCCACACAACTGGTGGTTGAGTAGTTGTGCTTACTGCCGCAAGCTGCAAGCCATCCATCCTTTTTGACATCATTTCTATTTATTGTTGAAGTTGCTGATGCATAATCTTGTTTTGAGCCAGGATTGTATCAACTCCTTCAAGCTCAAATACGCCTCTCTTTGAAGCTGCTTGCCTTTCAGAGGAGTAAAAGTTCTCATTATTGGCCACCATATCTATAAGATTATATGCCTCTTGAGCAGTCTTCATCATTTGCAAGGATTCTCCTGAAGAATAATCCAAGGCCTTCCTTGAACTCATGTTCAAGCCTTCACATAAATTTTGTAGCTCCATCCATTCACTGAACATCCCCTCTGGACATCTTCTAATCAAAGCTTTATACCTTTTCCAGGCTTTATATAATGATTCTCCTTCTAATTTCCTGATGGTTTGCACATCAGTTTTTAGCTTAATTACTCTCTAAGGAGGGTATAATTTTTCTAGAAATTTGCTAACTAAATCATCCCAGTTGGTGATGCTTTCTTTAGGGAAGGTTTCTAGCCAATGTGTGGCTTTGTCTCTCAGTAAAAATGGGAATAATAAGAGCTTGTAGATGTCAGGGTAGACTCCATTAGTTTTGACAGTATCATAAATTCTCAAAAATACAGAGAGGTGTTGGTTTGGATCTTCAGCAGCACTTCCTTTATACTGACAATTATTCTGGACCAGGATAATCAATTGAGGCTTGATTTCAAAGTTAGTAGCATGGACATTCGGGGTTAAGATACTACTCCCACAATTCCTTGGGTTGGGGATAATGTAGGAGGCTAAAACTCTTCTCTGAGGTTGGCCATTGTTGTTAGCCACATCCTCAGGTGGATTAGGTATGTTACCCTCCATCTCTTAATCCTCTTCTTCTGATTCTTCTCCAACAATCCTCTTCCCTCTTGCTTCTCTTCTCAATCTCAAGAATATTCTCTCTGATTCAGAATCAAAAGAGGTAGATTCACCTCTTCTCCCACCTGGCATACAAACACAAACAAACCAAAACACAAAAGTAGGATACTCTGTTGCTAGAGTGAGGTTATAGTTAATAGAAACAAAAACTCAAACACTTAGTGTGCTTAGCAAAAACAAAAGAAAATGCTTAATCTAGATTATCACCTTACTTAATCATTGTTAATCTAAATCAATCCCTGGCAACGGCGCTAAAAACTTGATGAGGGAAAATCGATTCCACACAAACTGATCGGCAAGTGTACCAAGTCGCATCAAGTAGTAAAACTCAGAAAAGTGAGGTCGATCCCACAGGGATTGATAGATTAAGAAATTTTAGTTAGATGATGAATTTAGTTAAGCAGACAGTTGATGACTTGAGTGGAAATTGGTTGACAAAAGAAAAAATGCAAGAAAGCTATAAGAGAGAATGTAAATTGACAGAAAGATAAATTGCAGAAAGCTTTAAATGGCTGAAACTTAGAGAGCAAAAAATGAAAAGAGTTGAAGCTTAAATTGCAAGAAATCTAAACAACTGAATCTAAAGTGCAAGAAATTTAAATTGCAGAATCTAAATTGCCAGAAAACTTAAATTGCATGAAAATTAAAAGGATTTGGGTACTGGGAGGTGAGACAGAATGTAAACTGCAATAAATCAGAAGCTCTAAGATGAAGAAATTCAAAGAGAGTGATTCATCAGGGATTGGAGATATTGTAATTCTTCTTGAATCAAATTGGTCTCAACTCCTTTCTTAATCATTTAGTAGATTTATGGCAGATTGAAATTGATTAGATCCCAATTTCTTGGCAATCCAATCTCTCAAATCACAATCAATCTTGCCAATTCTTTGATCTAATTGTCATGAGAAGGGGTTAAGTGCAAATCTCTCATCCATGAGCCACACTAACTCTCAATATATCAATTCTTCCCGAATGGTGTTGATCAAGAGAGTAGTGAAGGATAGAGCTCCAATTCTAATGCAAGGGATTCCCCTTCCGAGGCTCACACAAGCATTCAATTGAATTCAACCTCCTTCTGGAGTGAGGAATTCTAAATCAAAACAGAAGATATCCAATAGCTACTAAATTGAATTGAGGAGAAGAAGAATTTCATTGATTCATTGGAATTACAATAGAGCTCCTCCCCCTAATGAATTTGGGGTTTAGTTCATTATAGCTCAAGTAAAACCAAAATAAAAAAGAAAATGCAGTAGACGAAAACAGAAAGAAAAATAAACTCAGATCTAAAATTCTACAGAATTCCTAAAAGAAGAGCTAAAAGAAAAGTCAAAAAGGAAGATTAAAAGTAAAAGAAAACAGACTCCTCATGAAATCAAATTCTCTCCTATTTATACACTTTCTAATTCAGTCATCAAGTACTTGGAATGGGCTTTCTGACCTCTGTTGCAGTGGGTCATGATGTAGCTTCCAGGAGAACGGAGCGTTTTCAATTTGAGCGTAGCGTTCATTCACCCACGCGTACGGGTCTCCTGTGCGTGCGCGTCCTTGCTCGCTGAATGCATCATCACGCGTATGCGTGCTTCATTCCCAAGTGTCCCTGATAGCATTCGTTTAATGAGCGCTACGTTCGTGCCATGAATGCTCCCACGCGTGCGCGTCCTCTACGCGTGCGCGTGGATGGCAAAATGTTGATTCCAAGCTTCCGCGCCACCCACGCTTGTGCGGGTTTCATCCCAGATGCTCCATTAACGCATGAACGTGATGTATCCGTGCGCGTTGATTGCAAATCTTTCAATCCCCAATTTTGAAATTTCCCGAAAATGATCATTAAGCCAACGTAGCTCTCTCTATGAAATTGAGCCCCAATCACATCCATGCGTACGCGTGTGTCTTCAAAAATCATTGCCTGATGCGTAAACGTCCTCTTCGCGTGCGCGTCTTTAGAGAGCATGGTGTTTTTTATTTTAACGTAATGTTACTCTGCACTGCCCTTCTTTCTCTCCATTTCTTCACCTGAAAACAACCAAACATGCAATCAAAGTCTCACCAAAATAATAAGGTTTTGCATCATTCATAATAATCACCTAATTCTTGCATAAATCTCATGCTTTTATATAAAATTAATGATGTTTGATTGAATCAAGTTAATCATGAAATTCCACTCCAATCACTTACTTATTGGGCAAGAAAGTGAATGAAACCTAATAAAAACAAGTAAAAATGCTAGTAAAACTAGCCTAAGATGACTTGTCATCACCTTGCTTAGGATTAGAAGGCCCTAAACTGGCGTTCAACACCCAAAGAGCAGAGCCCAGCGTCCAAAGGCCCAGAGAGGGTCCTCTAATTGGCATTCCACGCCCAAGAGACCTCAATGCACGTGGATCTCATTAACTTTAAGGAATTAACTTTTTGTAATTCAGAGTCTTGGACCTTTTTTTAGACTCTTCGATTTAAGAGAGTATCATTTACATTTTTCCATTATTTTTACTTCAGTTTGAGTTTCTAAATCTCCTAGGTTGAGGGGAGGAGCCCTGCTGAGTCCTATGAATTAATAAAAGTATTACTGTTTCTTCTTCGGTCCGTGTTTGATCTATCTCTAAGATGTATATCCCAATCTTCATCATGGTGAACAGGACAATCTGAAAAATTGGCTCTATTCATCAAATTAAGACGAACGTGCCTGACAAACACCCGCGTCTACTTGGGTTCATGTGAGTACCTGGAAGAAAAGCATGAGCCAACAGCTATATTTATACATCTCTTAGACGGTTAATCCATGACTTCGTTGGGGATTTCTTGAGACATTAGTTCAGCCAATTTTCTGGGGAGGTTAGGGTCTCCGTGGTATATGCTAGAATCGAAAGAAGCAGCTTTCTCTGATCCGGAGGATTCGACTTTGTCTGTGGCGTTTTGAGTAGGATCGCCAAGAGAATGGACCGCTATGTGCTTCACCCCTTGTCAGATTGAGTAACCATGGCCAAAGGCCATGGCCGTGTTCATTCTGTAGCAGAGGAGATCAATGACCATGGGTGATAGAGAGAATTATTGTAGGTCTAGAATTTCTTCTCGGTTAGAGGAAATAACTTCGTTGCAAGTATAGTTCCAAACCGACAAATAACTCTCACATCAAATTTTAAAAGATTGGTTGTCACAAGTACAAACCCCAATGAAAATTAACTGAAGTATTCAAACCTCGGGTCGTCTCACAAGGAATTGCAATGAAGTGATCAATTATTGGCTTTGAAGGAACAAGGAGTTTGATTGATAAAAGGGGCAAGAAAATAAATGACAAGAAAAGTAAAGCAAACAATTAAAGAAAGCAAGTAATAAAAAGAGACATTCATGGCAAGGGTTGAGAACTAAGGCTTTCTATCTTAGTCACTAATCATAATAATAATTACTAAGCATTTATCCTATTTCATCATCTCTAACAATGGAAGAAGGTATAATGTTATCTTCAGACAAGAGAAAGTTAAATAAGACTAGTAAGCTTAATCCAAAAACCCTAATCAACTCACTAATTAAATTAGCAAGAGATTAGAGTCATTGGAAACAATATTAACTTACAACTCTAGATCACCAACATAAGTTGGGTGTTCATGACTCAAGATTATCTATTTCTTCTTTCCAAGCCAAGAATGCTCAAAGATCTACTCTAACATCCAACCAAGCATTTTGTCAAACACTTGGAAGGCATAAAAGGAAATAAAGATAAATTGCAAGAAATATAAAATCTAACAACTACCCAATGCAAGGAATCAACAATAAACAAAGCAATTAACCATAAGAACATAAAAGAAACATCAATTGCATTAAAGAAAAGCCAAATCCAACAAGAGTATTCATAAACATAAAATTGACATGAAAGGAAAATTAACGCTACAAACTATGAGAATGAAAGTGTAGGAACAAGAAATTGCAAAGGAAACAAGATGAAAATAAGAAATTAAGCCTAGATATAAGATGCAAAGTACCTTAAGAACCCTAATTCTCGAGAGAATAGGGAGCTTCTCTCTCTAGAAAACTAATCTACATGATGCTAACCTAAAACTAATTGCTCCCCCTTTGTCCAAGATTTAATTCTGCATGAAATAGCCTCAGAAACAAGTTGGATTTGGGCCTCGGAAGCTCAGAAATTGCCCCCAGTGAATTCACTTTAATGAGGTCACGTGATCAGCGTCACACGTGCGCGTGGGTGATGCGTTTGCATCGCTGGCAAATTTTCTCGTCACGCGTACGCGTGGGTGATGCGTGCGCATGGCTTGCAAATCTTCAACTCACGCATACGCGTGGATGACGGATGCGCATGGCCCTCAATTCTCCCAATGCTCATTTCTTCATGATTTCTCCACTTTGCATGCTTTTCTCTTCACTTCTTCCATCCAATACTTGCCTTATGAATTTGAAATCACTCAACAAACATATCAAGGCATCGAATGAAATTAAAGTGAATTAAATCTAGCTATTTTAAGGCCTAAAAAGCATGTTTTCATATTTAAGCACAAATTTAGAGAGAATTACAAAACCATCATATTTCATTGAATAAATGTAGATAATTTGATAAAATTCCCTAAATTAAGCACAAGATAAAATACAAAATTAGGGTTTATCAACGGGCAATGGCTTTGATCACTTACAGCCTGCCATAAAAGAAGATCATTCAGAAGCAAAAAAGACAGTAGTACCAGAGTTACTTGCTAAACCCCAATTTTGTGATTTATCTTGTGTAGAATTTAGGGGGTTTTATCAATATTTACCACACTTATCCATATAAAATGCATGGTTTTGTGTTTCCTTCCAAATTTTGCTTCATGATTGAAAACATGCTCCATTAACCTTGAAATTGCTATATTTTAATCCTCTTCTATTACCATTTAATGACGTGATGTGTTTGGTGAGTGTATTTAGGATTTATAGGGCAAGTGGTGGACGAAATTGTGATCACTACAACTCCGCACAACTAACCAGCAAGTGTACTGGGTCGTCCAAGTAATAAACCTTACGCGAGTAAGGGTCGATCCCACAGAGATTGTTGGTATGAAGCAAGCTATGGTCACCTTGTAAATCTTAGTCAGGCAAACGCAAATGGGTATGGTGATAAATGCATAAAACATAAAGATAAAGATAGAGATACTTATGTAATTCATTGGTAGGAATTTCAGATAAGCGTATGAAGATGCCTTCCCTTCCGTCTCTCTGCTTTCCTACTGTCTTCATCCAATCCTTCTTACTCCTTTCCATGGCAAGCTTATGCAAGGGTTTCACCGTTGTCAGTGGCTACCTCCCATCCTCTCAGTGGAAATGTTCAACGCACCCTGTCACGGCACGGCTATCCATCTGTCGGTTTTCGATCAGGCCGGAATAGAATCCAGTGATTCTTTTGCGTCTGTCACTAACGCCCTGCCCTCAGGAGTTTGAAGCACGTCACAGTCATTCAATCATTGAATCCTACTCAGAATACCACAGACAAGGTTAGACCTTCCGGATTCTCTTGAATGCCGCCATCAGTTCTAGCCTATACCACGAAGACTCTGATCTCACGGAATGGCTGGCTCGGTTGTCAGGCGAGCACTCGGTTGTCAGGCGATCAACCATGCATCGTGTATCAGGAATCCAAGAGATATTCACCCAATCGAAGGTAGAACGGAGGTGGTTGTCAGTCACACGTTCATAGGTGAGAATGATGATGAGTGTCATGGATCATCACATTCATCAAGTTGAAGAACAAGTGATATCTTAGAACAAGAACAAGCGGAATTGAATAGAAGAACAATAGTAATTGCATTAATACTCGAGGTACAGCAGAGCTCCACACCTTAATCTATGGTGTGTAGAAACTCCACCGTTGAAAATACATAAGAACAAGGTCTAGGCATGACCGAATGGCCAGCCTCCCAATGATCTAAGATAGCATCAGAACAAAGATAACTACCCAGATATCTCAATACAATAGTAAAAGGTCCTACTTATAGGAAACTAGTAGCCTAGGGTGTACAGAGATGAGTAAAAGACATAAAAATCCACTTCCGGGCCCACTTGGTGTGTGCTTGGGCTGAGCAATGAAGCATTTTCGTGTAGAGACTCTTCTTGGAGTTAAACGCCAGCTTTTGTGCCAGTTTGGGCGTTTAACTCCCATTTTGGTGCCAGTTCCGGCGTTTAACGCTGGAATTCCTGAGGGTGACTTTGAACGCCAGTTTGGGCCATCAAATCTTGGGCGAAGTATAGACTATCATATATTGCTGAAAAGCCCAGGATGTCTACTATCCAATACCGTTGAGAGCGCGCCAATTGGGCTTCTGTAGCTCCAGAAAATCCACTTCGAGTGCAGGGACGTCAGAATCCAACAGCATCTGCAGTCCTTTTTGGTCTCTGAATCAGATTTTTGCTCAGGTCCCTCAATTTCAGCCAGAAAATACCTGAAATCACAGAAAAACACACAAACTCATAGTAAAGTCCAGAAAAGTGAATTTTAACTAAAAACTAATAAAAATATGCTAAAAACTAACTAGATCATACTAAAAACATACTAAAAACAATGCCAAAAAGCGTATAAATTATCCGCTCATCACAACACCAAACTTAAATTGTTGCTTGTCCAAAAGCAACTGAAAATCAAATAAGATAAAAAGAAGAAAATATGCAATGAATTCCAAAAACATCTATGAAGATCAGTATTAATTAGATGAGCGGGGCTTTTAGCTTTTTGCCTCTGAATAGTTTTGGCATCTCACTCTATCCTTTGAAATTCAGAATGATTGGCTTCTTTAGGAACTCAGAATCCAGATAGTGTTATTGATTCTCCTAGTTAAGTATGATGATTCTTGAACAAAGCTACTTGTTGAGTCTTGGCCATGGCCCAAAGCACTCTGTCTTCCAGTATTACCACCAGATACATACATGCCACAGACACATAATTGGGTGAACCTTTTCAGATTGTGACTCAGCTTTGCTAGAGTCCCCAATTAGAGGTGTCCAGGGTTCTTAAGCACACTCTTTTTGCTTTGGATCACAACTTTATTTCTTTCTTTCTTCTCTTTTTTTTTCGTTTTCTTTTTTTTTTTGCTTTTCCTTGCTTCAAGAATCATTTTTATGACTTTTCAGATCCTCAGTAACATGTCTCCTTTTTCATCATTCTTTCAAGAGCCAACATTCATGAACCACAAATTCAAAAGACATATGCACTGTTTAAGCATACATTCAGAAAACAAAAGTATTGCCACCACATCAAAATAATCAAACTGTTATAAAATTTAAAATTCATGCAATTCTTTTCTTTTTCAATTAAGAACATTTTTTTCTTTTAAGAAAGGTGATGGATTCATAGGACATTGGTGCACGAAATTGTGATCAATAATTTTCATAAATCAAATAATCCCCGGTAATGAATCCAAAAACTTGGTGTTCAATACCATGGCATAAACACAACTTCGCACAACTAACCAGCAAGTGTACTGGGTCGTCCAAGTAATAAACCTTACGCGAGTAAGGGTCGATCCCACAGAGATTGTTGGTATGAAGCAAGCTATGGTCACCTTGTAAATCTTAGTCAGGCAAACTCAAATGGGTATAGTGATAAACGCATAAAACATAGAGATAAAGATAGAGATACTTATGTAATTCATTGGTAGGAATTTCAGATAAGCGTATGAAGATGCCTTCCCTTCCGTCTCTCTACTTTCCTACTGTCTTCATCCAATCCTTCTTCCTCCTTTCCATGGCAAGCTCAAGCAAGGGTTTCACCGTTGTCAGTGGCTACCTCCCATCCTCTCAGTGGAAATGTTCATCGCACCCTGTCACGGCACGGCTATCCATCTGTCGGTTCTCGATCAGGCCGGAATAGAATCCAGTGATTCTTTTGCGTCTGTCACTAACGCCCTGCCCTCAGGAGTTTGAAGCACGTCACAGTCATTCAATCATTGAATCCTACTCAGAATACCACAGACAAGGTTAGACCTTCCAGATTCTCTTGAATGCCGCCATCAGTTCTAGCCTATACCACAAAGACTCTGATCTCACGGAATGGCTGGCTCGTTTGTCAGGCGAGCACTCGATTGTCAGGCGATCAACCATGCATCGTGTATCAGGAATCCAAGAGATATTCACCCAATCGAAGGTAGAACGGAGGTGGTTGTCAGTCACACGTTCATAGGTGAGAATGATGATGAGTGTCACGGATCATCACATTCATCAAGTTGAAGAACAAGTGATATCTTAGAACAAGAACAAGCGGAATTGAATAGAAGAACAATAGTAATTGCATTAATACTCGAGGTACAGCAGAGCTCCACACCTTAATCTATGGTGTGTAGAAACTCCACCGTTGAAAATACATAAGAACAAGGTCTAGGCATGGCCGAATGGCCAGCCTCCCAATGATCTAAGATAGCATCAGAACAAAGATAACTACCCAGATATCTCAATACAATAGTAAAAGGTCCTACTTATAGGAAACTAGTAGCCTAGGGTGTACAGAGATGAGTAAAAGACATAAAAATCCACTTCCGGGCCCACTTGGTGTGTGCTTGGGCTGAGCAATGAAGCATTTTCGTGTAGAGACTCTTCTTGGAGTTAAACGCCAGCTTTAGTGCCAGTTTGGGCGTTTAACTCCCATTTTGGTGCCAGTTCCGGCGTTTAACGCTGGAATTCCTGAGGGTGACTTTGAACGCCGGTTTGGGCCATCAAATCTTGGGCAAAGTATGGACTATCATATATTGCTGGAAAGCCCAGGATGTCTACTTTCCAAAGCCGTTGAGAGCGCGCCAATTCAACTTCTGTAGCTCCAGAAAATCCACTTCGAGTGTAGGGAGGTCAGAATCCAACGGCATCTGCAGTCCTTTTTAGTCTCTGAATCAGATTTTTGCTCAGGTCCCTCAATTTCAGCCAGAAAATACCTGGAATCACAGAAAAACACACAAACTCATAGTAAAGTACAGAAAAGTGAATTTTAACTAAAAACTAATAAAAAACATACTAAAAACTAACTAGATCATACTAAAAACATACTAAAAACAATGCCAAAAAGCGTATAAATTATCCACTCATCACAACACCAAACTTATATTGTTGCTTGTCCTCAAGCAACTGAAAATCAAATAAGATAAATAGTATATGCAATGAATTCCAAAAAACATCTATGAAGATCAGTATTAATTAGATGAGCGGGGCTTTTAGCTTTTTGCCTCTGAATAGTTTTGGCATCTCACTCTATCCTTTGAAATTCAGAATGATTGGCTTCTTTAGGAACTCAGAATCCAGATAGTGTTATTGATTCTCCTAGTTAAGTATGATGATTCTTGAACATAGCTACTTATTGAGTCTTGGCCGTGGCCCAAAGCACTCTGTCTTCCAGTATTACCACCGGATACATACATGCCACAGACACATAATTGGGTGAACCTTTTCAGATTGTGACTCAGCTTTGCTAGAGTCCCCAATTAGAGGTGTCCAGGGTTCTTAAGCACACTCTTTTTGCCTTGGATCACAACTTTATTTCTTTCTTTTCTCTATTTTTTTCGAATTTTTTTTCTTTTTTTCTCTTTTTTTTTTGAAAATATATATATATATATATATTTTTTTTTCACTGCTTTTTCTTGCTTCAAGAATCATTTTAATGATTTTTCAGATCCTCAGTAACATGTCTCCTTTTTCATCATTCTTTCAAGAGCCAACATTCATGAACCACAAATTCAAAAGACATATGCACTGTTTAAGCATACATTCAGAAGACAAAAGTAATGCCACCACATCAAAATAATTAAACTGTTATAAAATTCAAAATTCATGCAATTCTTCTCTTTTTCAATTAAGAACATTTTTTTTTCATTTGAGAAAGGTGATGGATTCATAGGACATTCATAACTTTTAGGCATAGACACTAAGACACTAATGATCACAAGACACAAACATGGATAATCATAAGCACTAAAATTCGAAAAACAGGAAAATAAAGAACAAGGAAATTAAAGAACGGGTCCACCTTAGTGATGGTGGCTCTTTCTTCCTCTTGAAGATCCTATGGAGTGCTTGAGCTCCTCAATGTCTCTTCCTTGTCTTTGTTGCTCCTCTCTCATGATTCTTTGATCTTCTCTAATTTCATGGAGGATGATGGAGTGTTCTTGATGCTCCACCCTTAGTTGTCCCATGTTGGAACTCAATTCTCCTAGGGAGGTGTTTAGTTGCTCCCAATAGTTTTGTGGAGGAAAGTGCATCCCTTGAGGTATCTCAGGGATCTCATGATGAGTGGGGTCTCTTGTGTGCTCCATCCTCTTCTTAGTGATGGGCTTGTCCTCATCAATAGGGATGTCTCCCTCTATGTCAACTCCAACTGAATAACAGAGGTGACAAATGAGATGAGGAAAGGCTAACCTTGCCAAGGTAGAGGACTTGTCCGCCACCTTATAAAGCTCTTGAGCTATAACTTCATGAACTTCTATTCCTTCTCCAATCATGATGCTATGGATCATGATAGCCCAGTCTATGGTAACTTCGGACCAGTTGCTAGTGGGAATGATTGAGCGTTGAATAAACTCTAACCATCCTCTAGCCACGGGCTTGAGGTCATGCCTTCTCAATTGAACCGGCTTCCCTCTTGAATCTCTCTTCCATTGGGCGCCCTCTTCACATATGACTGTGAGGACTTGGTCCAACCTTTGATCAAAGTTGACCCTTCTAGTGTAAGGATGTTCATCTCCTTGCATCATGGGCAAATTGAATGCCAACCATACACTTTCCGGACTAAAATCCAAGTATTTCGCCCGAACCATAGTAAGATAATTCTTTGGATCCGGGTTCTGATGACAAGTCATCATATACCTATTTTTCTATGCTTTTTCATACAAGAAATTGATGATTTGTGCTTAAATATTGAATGCTTTTGTACTTAAATGATATATTTTCTTGATATTTTAATTTTATAAATCTTGTAGAAAATAAGAAGAAAAAGAAGCAAAGAAGCACAAAAAAAGGAGAAAAAAGAGCTTTGGGGTACACTTTAAAGTTGGGGTACACTTTGGAGCCTTAGGCCACGCTTTTAAAAGCGTGGCCCATGACAAAATCAAAGAGGAAAACACCCAGCACGCACACTGCCCTGCCCTTGCCAAGGGCAGGGCAGAATCATAATGAAGCAAAGTGAGGATGAAGCAAATTTTGGCTAAGTTAAAATCTGGGCGCTCACAGCATGACCATGCCTACTTCAAAGGGCTATAACTTGAGCTACAGACGTCCGATTAATGTGATTCCAGTTGCGTTGGAAAGCTGACATTCAGAGCTTTCCAACGATATATAGAAATCCATATTTGGCGTCCAATTGAGGCAGGAACGAAAGGCATCTTTAAGGGCCAAAAATAAGCAAAAATAAACCAAGGAAAAGGAGTAGCGTGTGCATCCACCAAGTTTCGAACTTGGAACTTCATCTTTTGGAAACACTGCCCTGCCCTCCGCAAGGGTAGGGCAGCATTTTGTGATGCACACACACACACCAGATTGGCGCACCAAAGAAGGCTTCGGCAGCACCAGCAGCACGCACAAGCACCAAATTGGTGCACCAGATTTTTCTGCCCTGCCCTCCGCAAGGGCAGGGCAGCATCTTCACACTCCAAGCCCACACCATGCTCGCACCAAGGACGCATGCACCAAATCCTGCCCTGCCCTCCACAAGGGCAGGGCAGCCTCCTGGAAGTGTCATGGGCCAAAAATCAACCAAAATTCAATTTAATTCAATTCCTCACCAAATTGAATCAAGGCCAACCAAACCCATTTCTCCTCAAATCCAAAGCAAGCAAAGCCCACTCAACATGACTCAAAGGCACATGGATCAATTAAATTAGGATTTTCATTTTTGTAATTTGTTTTAATTTCATTTTTCATTTTTCACTTTGAAAAGCCTATATAAAGGCATCACTCTCATTTCAGAGAGGGGGGAGCTCCACGAAGGAATATTAGGATTTGAGATCTCTCTCTTAGTTTTCATTTCTGTTTTGAATCTGGATTGAGAGTGAAGGAATTCTGTTTCCCTCTTGGTCTAAGATTTCTCTTGTTCTTCTTCTGCAAACTTTCAAGTGAATTACAATTTGAATCAAAGTTCTCTTACTGCTTTCATCTTTAATTTTCCTGCATCTTGTTTGCTGTTGGATCAAGGAAGGGATTGAGATCTAGACTTGTTTTCTAGTCTCTTTGATTCCCTGAGATAAATTTTATTTTGCAATTTAGCTAAGCTCTTTCCTACTCTTCTGTTTTTCTTTTACTATTTCATTGAAATTATCAAATGCTCTTTGAGATTTGAGAATTGTTCTCAGTCTTCTGCTACATTTACTTTTCTGAAATTTCCTTTCCTGCATTTTACACTTTCACATTTCTGTCCATATTGAGCTTGATTTAATTTCCTGCACATTTACATTTTCTATAATTTAAATTTCTAGTTGCTTAATCTATTGCCTTCTTTAATTTCCAGCACCCAACCCCCTTTACATTTAATGCAATTTACATTTCTTATCATTTAAGATTCTTGTAATTTACATTTCTTGCTCTTTAAGTTACTTGCCAATTTACTTTCTGCATCTTTAAGATTTCTGCCATTTACTTTCTGTTGGCTACACTTCACACAATTCACTCAATGTTAGCTTGACTAAACTAATCACCCACTAAAGTTGCTTGATCCATCAATCCCTGTGGGATCGACCTCACTCTAAGTGAGTTATTACTACTTGATGCGACCCGGTACACTTGCCGGTTGGATTTGTGTGTTGGAAATTTGTTTTCCGCAAAAACACCATCAAGTTTTTGGCGCCGTTGCCAGGGATTGATTAGATCAACAATGATTAAGTGGGTGAGAAGTCTAGATCAAGCATTTTTTTGTTTTTGTTCTCTGTTTTAAAGTGAAACCAAGGTGTTTGAGTTTTTGCCTCACTAAGAAATTCTCATCTCTGATATGAGTAATTTAAATTTTTCTTGGTGTTGTGTTTTCCAAAATTTAAATGGAGTTCAACTCATCTTATGATCAAACAAATTTTATGGGATATTACCCACCATCACCAATCTCTAATGGTGGTTGGGAATATCACCAAGAAATCATAGATTCTGAGCACTCCAATCCATGGCGATTTGCTTCACAGACACAAGATGAGCAAGAAAATCATATGGTATACTTTCTTCCACCACAAAATGATGCTAGTCATGATTCTAATGGTGGCTGGGAAGGAAATTCTAATGCTCCATATGATATTCATCCAAAGATATCATCACTTGACCATGCTTCAACAGAAAGCCTCTATCAAAATTCACCACCCACACAAACTTCCATGAACCAAAGCCTCTCAAAGATTGAGACCATGATTGAAAAATATGAGAGGGAAGCACAGATATCCTGGAACGTGCAAGAGAATTCATTCAAAAACATGGAAATAATGTTAGCTCAAGTGGTGAGTGCAACGAAGAAGGAGGAAAAACAAGAGGAAGAGGCTACTGCATCAAGTGAAATTGCAAAGAAGGAAGAGGTGGTGGAAACATTTGAACCTAAAACTGCACTTGAGATGACAAGAGAACCTGAACACTCACAACCTCCTCAAACTCCACTGGACCAAAGATGCTCAACACTGATCGAAAAATATGAAGAGGAGATGAAGAAAGCTTGGGAAAATCAACAAACCTCCTCCATGAAAGAGCTATTAAAGCAAATGTTGAGTGTAAAAGAGGAAGTGGAGGAACAAGCTAGTGAGGAGGATACTCAAGAGAAGTCAAACTCAAGTGAAGCAGAAAAGTACATAGAAGAAAAGCTCATGGAACCACCAATTCAAAAAGCTCTGGATGAATATGAAACTCCAATAATCACACAGCAACTAAGTCTTGAATCCAAAGAAGTGAGGGCAACTAACAAGAACACAAATTCTGTCCCTAATCCAGCAAGCAAGATCAATCAAGCCATTTGCAAAAGGAAGCTTGCTGAGGAAAGGCCAAGACAAGGGACACTAGCTGAATCTTTCCCTCCTTTGAGGTCATTCCTCTTAACAAACTGGAAGAAGAGGAAGAAAGTGAAGAACAACATGTCAAGCTAATGACACTAAAAGAGCACTTGTTGGGAGGTAACCCAACCGTAGGTACATTTCTTTCTATGCTTTGTTTAAATTCAACAAATTGGCATATGGTTACATTTTAAGTTTGGTGTTGCCTTGCAACAAATTATTTTCAATCTTTTTGGATGATTGCATCAAATCAAAAATGAAAGTGACACACCAAGATTCTAAGTTTGGTGTGCCACTTATTTTCTATGCAAATCATTCAAGCAACATCACTTGTCTGCATAATCATATTGCCTTTTGCAGTGTTATTTTTCTTCTTCTTAGTTGGATAATTTTTGTTTTCTCTTTGTTTCATTTATTTACTTATTTTTAATGCTTTCTTTCATTAACTGTTTTTGTTAATATATCACCTGTTCATACCCTGACCGGGCTCCTCCAACTCGGAAACTTCATAAAAGGTCCGACCTCGTCCTAAGGCTCACGCCTACAGGTCGGACCTCGGACAATAAAGCAAAGAAGGCCCATCAAAAGGAACGCAGCCCAAAACCTAAAGGCCAAAGAGGCCTAGAAAAGGCAGTTCCACAAAGATAGAGATAAAACTCCCAAAGATAAGATAAGATAAGAATATCTTATCCAGGGAAGATCACGGCCAACTACTATAAATACACTGGAACACCCAGGTATGGCATTCAATCCACATTCTACACATATCTGCTTGGACCCATGCTAACTTAAGCATCGGAGTGTCATTGCAGGTACAACCACCAACCACTCTACATACCAAGCTCGGGCCACTGACCCCCCACCTCGGGTCTCTCCAGACGACCGAGCTACACGTTTCAGGTAACCCTCGGAACATTGGTGCCGTTGCCGGGGACCTGGAAGTCATCCCTCTACTATGGCGGACGACCCTCACAACAATGACCGCGCTGCATCTGAACAAGAGGACGAAATTGACACCGGAGAACGACCGGACAGCCCTCTATCACCACGCACTCCAGGAGGAAACAAACAGAATCCCCCAAAGACATCACTCCCAAACAAAGATCCACAAAATTCCGAAAAAGAGAAGAGCTCGGAAATTCTAGAAGCAGTCCGGGCACAACAAAACCGACTGAAACAACTCGAAGAGGACATAAAGAAGCAGAAAGAAACAAAACAAGATCTGAGGAGGGAGACTCGAAAGCGCAGAGAATTAGAAGAAAAACTGCGGAAAATAGAGGCCAGCCTGAAAAACCGGACAGAACGCGGCACCACCCCCGAAGGCAACCATGATCCCTTCACGCAAGAGATCATGAAGGAGAAGGTACCGCGAAACTTCAAACCACCCGATATGGATCTCTACGACGGCACCACCGATCCAAGTCACCACCTCAGAAACTTCAGAAGCAGAATGTACCTAGTCGACGCCTCCGACGCGATTCGGTGCAAAGCCTTCCCCACCACTCTCACCAAGTCAGCCATGAAGTGGTTCGACAACCTGCCACCAAGATCAATCACCAGCTTCGAAGACCTAACCAAAAAATTCCTAACAAGGTTCTCTATTCAAAAGGACAAAACAAAACATGCCCCCAGTCTGCTCGGGATCAAACAAAGTAACCAAGAAACTCTCCGAGAATACATGGAGCGATTCAACAAAGCCTGCCTGGACATACAACACTTGCCCACTGAAGCAGCCATCATGGGACTAGCAAACGGCCTAAAGGAGGGACCGTTTAGCCAATCCCTATCCAAACGATACCCGACCTCCCTATACGAGGTGCAGGAGCGGGCAGAAAAATACATCAACATGGAGGAAACCTCCCAGCTAAGAGACTCTTCTAGGAAGGAATCAACCTACCCACTCCGAGATCGAGATCGGGAACAGAAGAAAAAAGAAGAGCCCAACTCGGACAAGCCACGGAAGTACCACAACTACACCCCCCTCCGAGTCTCCCTGGTAGACATCTACAGAGAAGTATACCACACCGAAAAGATCCCACCGCCCCGACCGCTAAAACACAAGAGAGCGGGGAGAGATCGGTCCGAATACTGTGAATATCACAAGCTCTACGGTCATTCTACTAACGACTGCTACGACCTAAAGAATGTTATAGAAAAGCTAGCCAGAGAAGGAAAACTCGACAGATACATAGCAGAGAAAGGAGAAGAGACCAGGAAGAGAAGGCGGGGAGATAACGAAGATCGGGCCGAGCAAACCCCACGAACCCCTGAAAGGCACGTTCACATGATAAATGGAGGTTTTGCAGGCGGAGGAACATCCAGATCCTCGCGAAAAAGACACCTCAAAGAAGTCTATCACGTCCGAGAAGACAGTCCCCTGCCCGAATTACCTACTATCTCATTTACCCGAGAAGACGCTCAAGGGATAATACCCGGGCACGACGATCCAATGGTAATCACCATTATCCTAGCAAACGCCAACTTACATCGAACCCTGATTGACCAGGGAAGCTCAGCAGATATCCTGTTCAAAACGGCCTTCGACAAGCTCGGACTTGAAGAAAAAGAACTAAAGGCCTATCCCACCGACCTATTTGGGCTAGGGGATACCCCGATCCATCCCTTAGGATACATCTCACTACACACTACCTTTGGAAGGGGCGAGCAATCTAAAACATTAAGCATCGACTACATTATAGTCAACGTCACTTCAGCATACAATGCCCTCATTGGGCGACCGACCCTAAACAGACTGGCAGCTATAGTCTCGACCCCACACCTCTGTATGAAGTTCCCTACCGCAAAAGGAATCGCTACCCTAAAAGGCGACCAAAAACTAGCGCGGCGATGTTACAACGAAAGCCTGAGCCTAAAAGGGAAAGAGGTCAACACAATAGAGCTCGGGCGAGTTCAATCCCGAGAAGATCTTCGGCCACAACCAGAGGGAGAAACCGAAAAAGTCCAGATTGGGAACACACCTGAAAAAATAACAAACATAGGAACAAACCTCGAAGCGGGCCTAAAAGAGGAACTCATAACCCTCTTAAGGGAGAATTCCGACCTCTTCGCCTGGAAAGCCTCCGACATGCCAGGCATAAGCCCCGACCTGATGTGCCACAAGCTATCAGTTTACCCGGGATCCCGACCTGTCCAACAAAGACGCCGGAAGCTCGGACCCGAGCGCATGCAAGCAATAGAAGAACAAGTACAAGCACTGCTAGATGCAGGGTTCATTAGGGAAGTAAAATACCCCTTATGGCTCGCAAACATGGTCCTGGTGAAAAAGCCCAATGGAAAATGGAGGATGTGCGTCGATTACATGGATCTCAACAAAGCCTGCCCCAAAGACCCATATCCACTACCAAACATCGACGCCTTAGTAGACGCAGCCTCAGGCTATAGATATCTCTCCTTCATGGACGCATACTCGGGAAACAATCAAATCCCGATGTACGGACCCGACCAAGAAAAGACCTCGTTCATAACCCCAAGGGCAAATTACTGCTACGTAGTAATGCCCTTCGGGCTGAAGAACGCAGGGGCAACCTACCAGAGGCTAATGAACAAAGTGTTCTCAGAGCACATCGGATTACAGCTGGAGGTGTATGTCGACGACATGCTGGTAAAGACACAAGAAGACAAAAACTTGCTGACCGACCTCACCAGTATCTTCGGTACCCTCAGAAAACACAACATGAGACTTAACCCGACAAAGTGCACCTTCGCCGCAGAGGCCGGAAAGTTCTTAGGCTTCATGCTGACTCAAAGGGGCATCGAAGCAAACCCGGACAAATGCCAAGCGATACTCAATATGAAGAGCCCGACGTGTGTCAAAGAAGTACAACAACTGAATGGAAGGCTAGCCGCCCTATCAAGATTCTTGGCAGGATCAGCGATAAAATCACTACCTCTCTACTCACTCCTAAAGAAAGGGAAACCCTTCTCATGGACCCCGGAGTGCGAAAAAGCCTTTAAAGAATTCAAGGAATTCCTCGGGCAGCCACCAATCCTAACCCGACCTTTAAAAGGAGAAGAACTCGTACTATACCTCTCGGTTGGAAATCGAGCAGTCGCTTCAGCGTTAATACGAGAAAATGACCAAGGACAACGCCCCATATACTTTGTAAGCAAGGCACTACAAGGGGCCGAATTAAACTATCAGAAGATAGAAAAATTCGCCTACGCCCTAGTGTTCACAGCTCGGAGGCTCCGTCCCTACTTTCAAGCCCACACCATCAAAGTCCGGACAAACCAACCCATGAGACACATCCTGCAAAAAACAGACCTGGCAGGACGAATACTGCAATGGGCGGTGGAACTGTCCGAGTTCGACCTCCACTATGAAGCCCGGAGTGCCATAAAATCGCAGAATACACTGAGACCCCTGGAGCCCCACTCTCATGGAACCTGTATGTCGACGGGTCCTCAAACAAAACAGGAAGCGGAGCCGGGGTTATACTCGAAAGCGACCAAGGAACGCGGATAGAACTCTCCCTAAAATTCGAGTTCCAGGCCTCGAACAACCAAGCCGAATACGAGGCCCTACTAGCAGGTCTAAAGCTAGCCGAAGAGGTCGGAGCCCAGAAAATCACGATCTTCAGCGACTCCCAGGTCGTCACATCACAAGTAAATGGAAGCTACCAGGCCAAAGACCCAACTATGAAAAAATACCTGGACCAAACACAGACACAATTACGCCACTTTTCAGAAATACAGATCCAGCACATACCTCGGGAACAAAACGCCCGGGCAGACGCCCTCTCAAAGCTCGCCAGCACCAAGCCCGGAGGCAACAACAGAAGTCTCCTCCAGGAAACCTTACAATCTCCCTCCGTGCTAAGAGAAGAAGAAACGCTAAATATATCCAACCAGCAGCAAGGATGGATGACCCCCATACTCAACTACCTAAAGTCGGGAACTCTCCCCGCCGAAAGAAAGGAAGCTAAAAGACTCACGAAAGACGCCCAGAATTATACACTAATTCACGACGTATTATACAAAAGAGGATTCTCAAACCCCCTCCTTAGGTGCGTCCCGACCTCAGAAACAAAGAGCGTCCTCGAAGAAGTCCACGGAGGCATGTGTGGGAACCATCTCGGAGCTCGGGCATTATCCAAGAAAGTAGTCTGAGCCGGGTTCTACTGGCCGACCTTGCAGAGAGACGCAACGGAATTTGTGAGAATATGCCCCCCCCTGCCAAAAACACGCCAATTTTCACAAGGCACCACCCGAAGACCTTATCAGCATCACCGCACCATGGCCCTTCGCAAAATGGGGACTTGACCTACTCGGCCCGTTCCCCCAAGGACCGGGGCAAGTCAAATACCTCATAATAGGGGTCGACTACTTCACAAAGTGGATCAAAGCTGAACCCTTAGCCACCATTACGGCTCAAAAAAGCCGCAAATTCCTATACAAAAACATCGTCACAAGGTTCGGAGTCCCCTACTCCATCACAACAGACAATGGAACACAGTTCACGGACACAAGTTTTCAGAACTTGGTGGCCGAACTAAAAATCAAACAGCAATTCACCTCAGTCGAGCACCCACAAGCCAATGGACAAGCAGAGGCCGCAAATAAAGTCATCTTGGCCGGGTTAAAACGAAGACTCCAAGAGGCCAAAGGGGCATGGGCCGAGGAGCTCCCCCAGGTACTATGGGCATACCGGACAACCCCACACTCTACAACGGGAGAATTGCCATTCCGACTAGCTTACGGGATGGAGGCAATGATTCCTATCGAAATAGATGAAGGGTCACCCAGAGTCATCTTCTACAACGAAGAAGGTAACCCGCAGGCACAAAAGGAAGAACTCGACCTCCTCCCCGAGGTCCGAGAAAGTGCCCGGATCCGAGAAGAAGCCTTAAAACGGCGAACGGCTCTCAGATACAATCAGAAAGTAATAAAGCGAAGCTTCTCCATTCACGACCTGATTCTAATCCGAAATGACATCGGAACACAAAAGTCGGGAGAAGGAAAGCTAGCTGCAAATTGGAAAGGACCCTACAAGATAACAGAAGTCTTAGGGACAGGCTATTACAAAGTATCCGACCTAGAAGGCAATGAGCTGCCTAGGGCCTGGCACGCCCGTAATCTAAGACGGTACTACAGCTAGAAAAATTTAACCCGAGGTGTACTCTTTTTCCCTACAAGGGTTTTTTAATGAGACACCCGGTCAAGTAAGGCACCCGACCTAGTCAAGGGTAAACACTCTGTAAATATTCTTTCCTTTTTTAAATACTAATCAAATTTTTCTATTTTCTTTTCCTCTTCCTCGTGATGAAACAAATCCTGAAAAGTACCCCGCCAAGGCGCATTAATTTATGCTCGGCAAAACGCAAAAAATCATTTGCCAAGAGACCACACAAGGTCGGCAAAGATAAAGCGACGAGGTTCAAATTAATGTGAGAAGTTATAAAGCAACTCTGAAAAGGCTCAAAAAGCCAAATAAAAAGAGATTACAAAAATAACTTAAAAGGCCGACCAACGACAAGGTCGGACCCAACAAAAGGAGGTACTCGAACGCCCGAGGTCCGAGAAAAAGCCCGGATCCAAGAAAGAAGCCTTAAAACGGCGAAAGCAAAGATTTCGAAAACGCTTACTAAAAAGTTGCTATGCAAAAACAACTAAAAAGTACAAGCGAAAAAACGAAATCAAAGGAAAGGGTAAAACAAAAGTTTCAAGCGCTAGCTAAAAAGTTGTTATCCAAAAACAACTAAAAAGCATAAAAGCGGAACAAAAAGTCAAAACGCGAACAAAACACCGCATAAATAAGCTAAAACGTTACTACAAGTAGCTAATAGCGAAAAAAGGTGTCCAGAGCATTCACAGAAACCATCCAAAAACAAAAGAGCCCACAGGCCGGGCAAAAAACCAAAGATAAAAGATTACAGAGAATCAAGATCCTTTCCGGACTCCACATCGACAGAAGGCTGCGGAGGAAACATAGAAATCGGGACAGCATCGACGGCACCGTCATCTCGGTTTAAAACCTCCACACAAGATCCATCCCCGGCCAAAGGTGAAGTCGGGTTCGCGACCAGAACCTTGGGGTCGGACACCGAAACCTCATCCTCGTTGGGAGCAGGAACAATCTTTCCCTCCACAACAACATTATCCGTACTAAATAAGCTCAGATCCAGGTCAGGAGCAAGAACCCGGACCTGAGCCTTCAAATTTTCAAACATAGCGTCCATACCCTTAGCCACATGACCTTCTAGCTCGTAAAAATCATCCTGAGCGGATTGCAACCTCTCCTTTGTCTCCACAAGCTCGGCATATATCCGAGTGTAATTCTCCGTCGCCGCCTTCGCCATCTCCTCAGATGCTTTCGCTGCCGCCACAGCCGCGGTAGCTTTAGCTTTCTCTTTCTCCAAAGACGCCTCCAGCTCAGTGATCCTAGCAGCTTCCAGTTCACTAATCCTCTCGAACGCAGACTGAGCCTTCTCAAGTCGGGAACTGGTCGCACCAAGGGGGGATTTCTTGAACTCCCGGGCAATAGCAGCATGAAGACTGGCCATCCGGACACAGCTCCGCGCCATATACTGAAAATGGTGCTCCATAGACACATCATCAGTGGAAATAAAAGTCTGAGGGAGAATATGCTGTTCAATCCAACCAAGAGCATCAAAATCCTTATCGTTAAAACCCGCAAGCTCTTGAGAGGTCTTCTGCTTCTTGGGGGAGGACCCGAGGACAAAGGAGGAGAAGAGGTAGCAGGCCCAGAGGTCGGAGGATCTTGATTTATAGCTCGGAACTGGGGAGTCGGAATAGCCTTCGACCGAGTAGTGACACCCACAGTAGTCTTCTTCGGAGAAGATCGGGCAGAAGCCTCCCCAGCCTCGATATTCCGAGCAGCCACAGACGTCTTCGTCCGACGAAGGAACTTCATGGAATCCGCCTGAGAAGACATCTCTGCAGAAATAAAAGAAAAAGGATTACCACAACAGAAATTCCACCAAAACAAGCAAAACCAAAATACTAAAAAAGATGAATCTCGAAGAGGTCGGGAACTACCTAACTCGGAACGGAGAAGGCTTGGATCTCCCAACATTTTCTTCGTGTCCAAGTGAGGTGCCCGACCCCATAAACTGCTCACCACACCCACAAAAGCCTGCTCCACCTCATCTAGACTCTCAAAGGTATACTTAGCAGACACTACATTCTCCTGCCAACAAAGAGGAAAAGAAGGCTCCCCACTCTCATCTAGAAAGAAAGGTCGGACGTCTCCAGTAGCCCGGACCTTGAAATAAAAGTTCTTAAAATCATGAAAGGACTCATCATACAAGGTACAAAACTTCCTTCCCTGGTTAGCCCTAAAAGAGACCCAAGATACCTTCCCTCCACCCGACCCCGGCTTCGTCAACACAAACAAATAGGAAAAAAGAGAAATAGAGGGGGAGACGCCCAAAAACTGACACAAAAGTTGAAACAGCTTTAAAAACGCCCAAGAATTTGGATGGAGCTGCGTAGGGGCAAGGTTACAAGACCATAACACCTCGGACTCCAGATCGGTAAAGGGAAGTCGAACACTCAGCTTAGAGAAAAAACAATCATAAGCATAAAAGAAGAGCTTCTCGGAACTATCTAAGGGCGGGAAGCACACTCTCTCCTCGGATTCCGGGGCCACTAGTTCGTAATCCCTCTCAGACTCCCTATTCTCACATATGCTACAGTGCCTACGGAACCTAGCTAAATACTCAGAATCTACCACAGAAGGGACTCTTAGAGGAAGAGGGTCTACCCAACCAAGACCACATGGAATCTTAGTCGACATCGCTTGAAGAACCTTTCGAGACATAAAATTTTTACCTACAAAGAAGAATACAACAGCAAGCAAAAATCACATAAAGAAGACAGCGAAAACCCATTCAGCAAAGCAAGAAACAAAAACCCCACGAAGAAAACGCGGCAACCCGGAACAAAAATACCGGAGAACAAAAAAGAGCCCCCCCCATATACAAACAACAAGCAATGGCGGCGCCTCTTTTCGGGGCAACCCAGGCATAAAGAAAAAGAAACAAACAAGAGCCACACAAAGAACAGAAGCATATGTGCACAAGAAAAGAGAAACATGGGAACAAACCTGGAAGAAAGAAACGAAGACGACGAGCTCCGAAGCAAGGAGAACGAAACGACAGCGCAGAGGGAACCCCAGAAAGACACATGGAGAGATTCGGGGAAGCAGAGCAAAGAGAAAGAAGACGCAGTGCTCGGAAAGGATAAAGAAAAACAAAAAACACAGAAAAAGGAGGAAAGGGGCAAATAAATAAAGCCTTCACAGAGCCCGAACGGAAATCGAGGAAAAACGGTAAAAAGCAATAAATGCAGGAACGGCCATTTTTGAATTTTGAAGAACTACTATGCCCGAGCTTGACCTCCCAAAAAGGACGAACTCGGGCAGGGGCACTGTTCATACCTTGACCGGGCTCCTCCAACTCGGAAACTTCATAAAAGGTCCGACCTCGTCCTAAGGCTCACGCCTACAGGTCGGACCTCGGACAATAAAGCAAAGAAGGCCCATCAAAAGGAACGCAGCCCAAAACCTAAAGGCCAAAGAGGCCTAGAAAAGGCGGTTCCACAAAGATAGAGATAAAACTCCCAAAGATAAGATAAGATAAGAATATCTTATCCAGGGAAGATCACGGCCAACTACTATAAATACACTGGAACACCCAGGTATGGCATTCAATCCACATTCTACACATATCTGCTTGGACCCATGCTAACTTAAGCATCGGAGTGTCATTGCAGGTACAACCACCAACCACTCTACATACCAAGCTCGGGCCACTGACCCCCCACCTCGGGTCTCTCCAGACGACCGAGCTACACGTTTCAGGTAACCCTCGGAACATCACCAAAACATCCTTATTCATGACAGACTCTTCATTTGGTGATTGTATTTAACATATAACAGTTTCTTTTGTTTAGTTTTAGTTCAAATAAATTGACATATGGTTGCATTCTAAGTTTGGTGTTGCTATGCAACAAAATTTGGTTCCAATGCTTACTAGATACTTGCATTAATTTCAAGTGAAAGTGTCACACTAAGTTTGGTGTGCCACTTAATTTTTTTATGCAATGTATCATGCACACCTTCTTATGCTTGCAATCAAAATGTCGCTGTCTCTTGTGCCTTGATTGTTATTTTTCATTTTTGCTTGCTTGCAACACATGTAATGCTAACATTTCATTGCATAAGACATTCATGATCCATCTTAGCCCCATAGCCATTGTTCTAATTGTTGCTTGAGGATGAGCAAGCACTCTAAGTTTGGCAAGGGAAAGGGAAGAATGGGAGGAAAATGACAACAATAGAGAAGATGGACTACAAGGTTGTAAAGTTCCTTTTCCTCTCATTTGTTTCTAGCACTTTAAATTGCATGATTGTCATATTATCTTCTTTGTATGCATGTGTGGTATGAATAAGCATAGCCTAAATTTTGATTTGTAACATGTTGCTGTGGCATTATAACTGCCAACTTGAGCTTTGTGAATTCAAAAGCAATAAAGCATCATGATCATAAACAAACAAGGCATTAAAGAAGTTTTTAGCATGTGCATACAAGTATTGGAAAGCTAGTATGATTAATTGTTGCTCAATTGCATTGGATTTTATTTAATTGAAGTTTTTCATCTAGTACATTTTGTGAAATCTTTTAAAATCATGAAAACCTTGAAGAAGCAAATACAATTAAAGCAAGAAAAGAAAAAGGGAAGGAATGAGAAAGCTAAAGGCTCTGAGTACCAATGGCTATTTATTTGCTAAGTGCTTGTGGTGTTTATGTATCAAGCCAAATGCTTGAAAACAAAACACTTAGAAGTCAAGGCTAGGCTCAAGTGCAAAAGCACTCCCTCAAAGCTCAAGGCTCTGAGCATCAATGATTAGAGAGTCAAGAAAAGAAAAATGAGCTTAATGAAGTCCTCTAATTAAATGCTTGTGGTGCTTATGTATCAAGTGGTAATACTTGAAAACAAAGCATTTAGAAGTCGTAGCTTTGTTATTAACTCATGGGGCAAAGCACCTAAAAGGAGAAAAAAAAAATCAAAAGCTTGTTTCAAGGAAGAATTATAAGAAAAAGATTTCATAAAATAAGCTAGATAGAAGCATCAATCATTTACATCTCTTTTGTAATTGTAGCATGCATAGAAAACTAGCTTGCCATGAACATTAACTTGCTACTCTTCTTACCTTGGATTGTCAATTTCTATTGCATGATTGTTTTCTTGCTTGGGGACAAGCAAGGTTTAAGTTTGGTGTTGTGATGACAAGTCATCATATACCTATTTTTCTATGCTTTTTCATACAAGAAATTGATGATTTGTGCTTAAATATTGAATGCTTTTGTACTTAAATGATATATTTTCTTGATATTTTAATTTTATAAATCTTGTAGAAAATAAGAAGAAAAAAAAGCAAAGAAGCACAAAAAAAGGAGAAAAAAGAGCTTTGGGGTACACTTTAAAGTTGGGGTACACTTTGGAGCCTTAGGCCACGCTTTTAAAAGCGTGGCCCATGACAAAATCAAAGAGGAAAACACCCAGCACGCACACTGCCCTGCCCTTGCCAAGGGCAGGGCAGAATCATAATGAAGCAAAGTGAGGATGAAGCAAATTTTGGCTAAGTTAAAATCTGGGCGCTCACAGCATGACCATGCCTACTTCAAAGGGCTATAACTTGAGCTACAGACTTCCGATTAATGTGCTTCCATTTGCGTTGGAAATCTGACATTCAGAGCTTTCCAACGATATATAGAAATCCATATTTGGCGTCCAATTGAGGCAGGAACGAATGGCATCTTTAAGGGCCAAAAATAAGCAAAAATAAACCAAGGAAAAGGAGTAGCGTGTGCATCCACCAAGTTTCGAACTTGGAACTTCATCTTTTGGAAACACTGCCCTGCCCTCGCGGAGGGCAGGGCAGCATTTTGTGATGCACACACACGCACCAGATTGGCGCACCAAAGAAGGCTTCGGCAGCACCAGCAGCACGCACAAGCACCAAATTGGTGCACCAGATTTTTCTGCCCTGTCCTCCGCAAGGGCAGGGCAGCATCTTCACACTCCAAGCCCACACCACGCTCGCACCAAGGACGCACGCACCAAATCCTGCCCTGCCCTCCACAAGGGCAGGGCAGCCTCCTGGAAGTGTCATGGGCCAAAAATCAACCAAAATTCAATTTAATTCAATTCCTCACCAAATTGAATCAAGGCCAACCAAACCCATTTCTCCTCAAATCCAAAGCAAGAAAAGCCCACTCAACATGACTCAAAGGCACATGGATTTTTATTTTTGTAATTTGTTTTAATTTCATTTTTCATTTTTCACTTTGAAAAGCCTATATAAAGGCATCACTCTCATTTCAGAGAGGGGGGAGCTCCACGAAGGAATATTAGGATTTGAGATCTCTCTCTTAGTTTTCATTTCTGTTTTGAATCTGGATTGAGAGTGAAGGAATTCTGTTTCCCTCTTGGTCTAAGATTTCTCTTGTTCTTCTTCTGCAAACTTTCAAGTGAATTGCAATTTGAATCAAAGTTCTCTTACTGCTTTCATCTTTAATTTTCCTGCATCTTGTTTGCTGTTGGATCAAGGAAGGGATTGAGATATAGACTTGTTTTCTAGTCTCTTTGATTCCCTGAGATAAATTTTATTTTGCAATTTAGCTAAGCTCTTTGCTACTCTTCTGTTTTTCTTTTACTGTTTCATTGAAATTATCAAATGCTCTTTGAGATTTGAGAATTGATCTCAGTCTTCTGCTACATTTACTTTTCTGAAATTTCCTTTCCTGCATTCTACACTTTCACATTTCTGTCCATATTGAGCTTGATTTAATTTCCTGCACATTTACATTTTCTGCAATTTAAATTTCTAGTTGCTTAATCTATTGCCTTCTTTAATTTCCAGCACCCAACCCCCTTTACATTTAATGCAATTTACATTTCTTATCATTTAAGATTCTTGTAATTTACATTTCTTGCTCTTTAAGTTACATGCCAATTTACTTTCTGCATCTTTAAGATTTCTGCCATTTACTTTCTGTTGGCTACACTTCACACAATTCACTCAATGTTAGCTTGACTAAACTAATCACCCACTAAAGTTGCTTGATCCATCAATCCCTGTGGGATCGACGTCACTCTAAGTGAGTTATTACTACTTGATGCGACCCGGTACACTTGCCGGTTGGATTTGTGTGTTGGAAATTTGTTTTCCGCAAAAACACCATCAGGTTCACACTTTGATCATGGTTCTTGGTGATCCATGCATTGGCATAAAACTCTTGAACCATCAAGATTCCGACTTGTTAAATGGGGTTGGTAAGGACTTCCCAACCTCTTCTTCGGATCTCATGTCGGATCTCTGGATATTCACTCTTTTTGAGTGAAAAAGGGACCTCGGGGATCACCTTCTTCAAGGCCACAACTTCATAGAAGTGGTCTTGATGCACCCTTGAGATGAATCTCTCCATCTCCCATGACTCGGAGGCGGAAGCTTTTGCCTTCCCTTTCCTCTTTCTAGAGGTTTCTCCGGCCTTGGATGCCATAAATGGTTATGGAAAAACAAAAAGCAATGCTTTTACCACACCAAACTTAAAAGGTTTGCTCGTCCTCGAGCAAAATAAGAAAGGAGAGAGTAGAAGAAGAAGAAATGAAGGAGAGGGGAATGGCGTTTGTTTTCGGCCAAGAAGGGGAGAAGTGGTGTGTATATTGTGTGAAAATGAAGGAGTGAAGGAGGGTTTATATAGGATTGGGGGAAGGGTAGGGTTCGGTCATGTGTGGGTGGGTTTGGGTGGGAAAGTGGTTTGAATTTGAATGGTGAGGTAGGTGGGGTTTTATGAAGGATGGATGTGAGTGGTGAAGAGAAAGATGGGATTTGATAGGTGAAGGGTTTTTGGGAAAGAGGTGGTGAGGTGATTAGTGAATGGGTGAAGAAGAGAGAGAGAGTGGTAGGGTATGTGGGGATCCTGTGGGTTCCACAGATCCTGAGGTGTCAAGGAAAAGTCATCCCTGCACCAAATGGCAAGCAAATTTGCGTTTTGAGCCAATTCTGGCGTTAAACACCGGGCTGGTGCCCATTTCTGGCGTTTAACGCCAGCTTCTTGCCCTTTTCTGGCGTTTAACGCCAGTTTGGTGCCCCTTTCTGGCGTTAAACGCCCAGAATGGTGCCAGACTGGGCGTTAAACGCCCAACAGCTAGCCTTACTGGCGTTTAAACGCAAGTAAGTTCTTCCTCAAGGGTGTGCTGTTTTTCTTCCTGTTTTTCATTCTGTTTTTGCTTTTTTCATTGATTTTGTGACTTCTCATGATCATCAACCTACAAAAAAAAACATAAAATAACAAAGGAAAATAGTCAAAATATAACATTGGGTTGCCTCCCAAGAAGCGCTTCTTTAATGTCAGTAGCTTGACAGAGGGCTCCCATGGAGCCTCACAGATGCTCAGAACAATGTTGGAACCTCCTAACACCAAACTTAGAGTTTGAATGTGGGGGGTTCAACACCAAACTTAGAGTTTGGTTGTGGCCTCCCAACACCAAACTTAGAGTTTGACTGTGGGGGCTCTGTTTGGCTCTGTTTTGAGGGAAGCTATTCATGCTTCCTCTCCATGGTGACAGAGGGGTATCCTTGGGCCTTAAACACCAAGGATTCTTCATTTACTTGAATGATCAACTCTCCTCTATCAACATCAATCACAGCCTTTGCTGTGGCTAGGAAGGGTCTGCCAAGGATGATGGATTCATCCATGCATTTCCCAGTCTCTAGGACTATGAAATCAGTAGGGATGTAATAGTCTTCAACTTTTACCAGAACATCCTCTACAAGTCCATAGGCTTGTTTTCTTGAATTGTCTGCCATCTCTAGTGAGATTTTTGCAGCTTGCACCTCAAAGATCCCTAGCTTCTCCATTACAGAGAGAGGCATGAGGTTTACACTTGACCCTAAGTCACACAAGGCCTTCTTAAAGGTCATGGTGCCTATGGTACAATGTAATGAAAACTTCCCAGGATCTTGTCTCTTTTGAGGCAGTTTCTGCCTAGACAAGTCATCCAAATAACTTGTCATTTAGCTTCATGATTGCCCCAAGATATTTAGCAACTTGCTCTTCAGTGACATACTCATCCTCTTCAGAGGAAGAATACTTATCAGAGCTCATGAATGGCAGAAGTAAGACCAATGGAATCTCTATGGTCTCATTTTGAGCCTCAGATTCCCATGGTTCCTCATTGGGGAACTCATTGGAGGCCAGTGGACGCCCATTGAGGTCTTCCTCAGTGGCGTTCACTGCCTCTCCTTCCTCCCAAGATTCGGCCATGTTGATGGCTTTGCACTCTCCTTTTGGATTTTCTTCTGTATTGCTTGGAAGAGTACTAGGAGGGAGTTCAGTAATTTTCTTGCTCAGCTGACCCACTTGTGCCTCCGAATTTCTAATGGAGGACCTAGTTTCAGTCATGAAACTTTGAGTGGTTTTGATCAGATCAGAGACCATGGTTGCTAAGTCAGAGTTATTCTGCTTTAGAACTCTCTGTCTGTTGCTGAGAAGATGATGGAAAAGGCTTGCTATTGCTAAACCTGTTTCTTCCACCATTATTATTGTTGAAACCTTGTTGAGGTCTCTGTTGATCCTTCCATGAAAAATTTGGATGATTTCTCCATGAAGGATTGTAGGTGTTTCCATAGGGTTCTCCCATGTAATTCACCTCTTCCATTGAAGGGTTCTCAGGATCATAAGCTTCTTCCTCAGATGAAGCTTCCTTAGTACTGCTTGGTGCATTTTGCATTCCAAACAGACTTTGAGAAATCATATTGACTTGTTGAGTCAATATTTTGTTCTGAGCCAATATGGCATTCAGAGTGTCAATCTCAAGAACTCCTTTCTTCTGACTTGTCCCATTGTTCACAGGATTCCTTTCAGAAATGTACATGAATTGGTTATTTGCAACCATTTCAATCAGCTCTTGAGCTTCTGTAGGCGTCTTCTTCAGATGAAGAGAGCCTCCAGCAGAGCTATCCAAAGACATCTTGGATAGTTCAGAGAGACCATCATAGAAAATACCTATGAGGCTCCATTCAGAAAGCATATCAGAAGGACACTTTCTGATTAATTGTTTGTATCTTTCCCAAGCTTCATAGAGGGATTCTCCTTCCTTCTGTCTGAAGGTTTGGACTTCCACTCTAAACTTACTCAATTTTTGAGGTGGAAAGAACTTTGCCAAGAAGGCATTGACTAGCTTTTCCCAAGAGTCCAGGCTTTCTTTAGGTTGTGAGTCCAACCATGTCCTAGCTCTGTCTCTTACAGCAAAAGGGAATAGCATAAGTCTGTAGACCTCAGGGTCAACCCCATTAGTCTTGACAGTGTCACAGATTTGCAAGAATTCAGCTAAGAACTGATGAGGATCTTCCAATGGAAGTCCATGGAACTTGCAATTCTGTTGCATTAGAGAAACTAATTGAGGCTTAAGCTCAAAGTTGTTTGCTCCAATGGCAGGGATAGAGATGCTTCTCCCATAGAAGTTGGGAGTAGGTGCAGTAAAGTCACCCAGCACCTTCCTTGCATTGTTGGCATTGTTGTTGTTTTCGACTGCCATGAGTTCTTCTTCTTTGAAGATTTCTGTTAGGTCCTCTACAGAGAATTGTGCCATAGCTTCTCTTAGCTTTCGCTTCAAGGTCCTTTCAGGTTCAGGATCAGCCTCAACAAGAATGCTTTTGTCTCTGCTCCTGCTCATATGAAAGAGAAGAGAACAAGAAAATGTGGAATCCTCTATGTCACAGTATAGAGATTCCTTTAGGTGTCAGAGGAAAAGAAAAATAGAAGACAGAAGTAGAAAATTCGAACTTATCAAAGAAGATGGAGTTCGAATTTTGCATTAAGGAATAGTGTTAGTCCATAAATAGAAGGATATGAGAAGAAGGGAAGTAATTTTCGAAAATTAAGTAAAAGATTTTGAAAACATTTTTGAAAAACACTAATTGATTTTCGAAAATGAAAGTGGAAAAGAAATCAAATAATTTTTGAAAAAGATTTTGAAATTAAAAATCAAAAAGATTTGATTGAAAACTATTTTGAAAAAGATGTGGTTGAGAAGATATGATTAGTTTTAAGAAGATGTGATTGAGAAGATATGATTTGAAAAACATTTTAAGAAGATTTATTTTGAAAATTAATGACTTGGCTATCAAGAAAAGATATGATTCAAACATTAAACCTTTCTCAACAGAAAAGGCAATATACTTGAAATGTTAAATCAAATCATTAATTGATAGCAAGTATCCTTAAAAATGGAAAGAAATTGAATTTGAAAACATATGATTGAAAAGATATGATTTGAAAAAGATTTGATTTTGAAAAACTTTGAAAACTTGAAAAAAAAATTGAATTGAAAACAGAATCTTCCCCCTTGTGCCATCCTGGCGTTAAACGCCCAGAATGGTGCACATTCTGGCGTTTAACGCCCAAAACACTACCTTTTTGGGCGTTAAACGCCCAACCAGGTACCCTGGCTGGCGTTTAAACGCCAGTCTGTCCTTCTTCACTGGGCGTTATGAATGCCCAGCTTTTTCTGTGCAATTCCTCTGCAGTATGTTCTGAATCTTCAATTCTCTGTATTATTGACTTGAAAAGACACAAATTAAAAATATTTTTGGCTTTTTACTAGTGAGGAATAATCAAAATGCAACTAAAATCAAATAGCAATGCATGCAAGACACCAAACTTAGCAGTTTGTATACTACTGACACTAATGAGAATGCATATGAGACACACAAAACAATCAAGTCAAGAGAATTTAAAGATTAGAAAAAGAAATCATCAAGAACATCTTGAAGATCACTAAGACACATGAATGAATGCATGCAATTGACACCAAACTTAACATAAGACACTAGACTCAAACAAGAAACATTTTTTTGGATTTTATGATTTTGTAAATTTTTTTGTGTTTTTCGAAAATTAAGTGGAAAAAGGTATCAAAATTCTTAATGAGAATTCCAGGAATCATGCAATGTTTAGTCTAAGACTCTGGTCCAGGAATTAGACATGGCTTCACAGCCAGCCAAGCTTTCAAAGAAAGCTTCGGTCCAAAACACTAGACATGGCCAAAGGCCAGCCAAGCCTTAGCAGATCACTGCTCCAACAGCAAGATTGATAGAAATCAACAAGCTCTTGTGATGATAAGTTGAAACCTCGGTCCAATGAAATTAGACATGGCTTCACAGCCAGCCAGACTTCAACAAATCATCATGAAACTCTAGAATTCATCTTCAAGAATTCTGAAGAAAAAATACCTAATCTAAGCAACAAGATGAACCGTCAGTTGTCCAAACTCAACAATCCCCGGCAACGGCGCCAAAAACTTGGTGCACGAAATTGTGATCAATACTTTTCATAAATCAAATAATCCCCGGTAATGAATCCAAAAACTTGGTGTTCAATACCATGGCATAAACACAACTTCGCACAACTAACCAGCAAGTGTACTGGGTCGTCCAAGTAATAAACCTTACGCGAGTAAGGGTCGATCCCACAGAGATTGTTGGTATGAAGCAAGCTATGGTCACCTTGTAAATCTTAGGCAGGCAAACTCAAATGGGTATAGTGATAAACGCATAAAACATAGAGATAAAGATAGAGATACTTATGTAATTCATTGGTAGGAATTTCAGATAAGCGTATGAAGATGCCTTCCCTTCCGTCTCTCTGCTTTCCTACTGTCTTCATCCAATCCTTCTTCCTCCTTTCCATGGCAAGCTCAAGCAAGGGTTTCACCGTTGTCAGTGGCTACGTCCCATCCTCTCAGTGGAAATGTTCAACGCACCCTGTCACGGCACGGCTATCCATCTGTCGGTTATCGATCAGGCCGGAATAGAATCCAGTGATTCTTTTGCGTCTGTCACTAACGCCCCGCCCTCAGGAGTTTGAAGCACGTCACAGTCATTCAATCATTGAATCCTACTCAGAATACCACAGACAAGGTTAGACCTTCCGGATTCTCTTGAATGCCGCCATCAGTTCTAGCCTATACCACGAAGACTCTGATCTCACGGAAAGGCTGGCTCGTTTGTCAGGCGAGCACTCGGTTGTCAGGCGATCAACCATGCATCGTGTATCAGGAATCCAAGAGATATTCACCCAATCGAAGGTAGAACGGAGGTGGTTGTCAGTCACACGTTCATAGGTGAGAATGATGATGAGTGTCACGGATCATCACATTCATCAAGTTGAAGAACAAGTGATATCTTAGAACAAGAACAGGCGGAATTGAATAGAAGAACAATAGTAATTGCATTAATACTCGAGGTACAGCAGAGCTCCACACCTTAATCTATGGTGTGTAGAAAATCCACCGTTGAAAATACATAAGAACAAGGTCTAGGCATGGCCGAATGGCCAGCCTCCCAATGATCTAAGATAGCATCAGAACAAAGATAACTACCCAGATATCTCAATACAATAGTAAAAGGTCCTACTTATAGGAAACTAGTAGCCTAGGGTGTACAGAGATGAGTAAAAGACATAAAAATCCACTTCCGGGCCCACTTGGTGTGTGCTTGGGCTGAGCAATGAAGCATTTTCGTGTAGAGACTCTTCTTGGAGTTAAACGCCAGCTTTAGTGCCAGTTTGGGCGTTTAACTCCCATTTTGGTGCCAGTTCCGGCGTTTAACGCTGGAATTCCTGAGGTTGACTTTGAACGCCGATTTGGGCCATCAAATCTTGGGCAAAGTATGGACTATCATAAATTGCTGGAAAGCCCAGGATGTCTACTTTCTAACGCCGTTGAGAGCGCGCCAATTGGGCTTCTGTAGATCCAGAAAATCCACTTCGAGTCCAGGGAGGTCAGAATCCAACAGCATCTGCAGTCCTTTTTAGTCTCTGAATCAGATTTTTGCTCAGGTCCCTCAATTTCAGCCAGAAAATACCTGAAATCACAGAAAAACACACAAACTCATAGCAAAGTCCAGAAAAGTGAATTTTAACTAAAAAATAATAAAAAATATACTAAAAACTAACTAGATCATACTAAAAACATACTAAAAACAATGCCAAAAAGCGTATAAATTATCCGCTCATCAGACATTCATAACTTTAAGGCATAGACACTAAGACACTAATGATCACATGACACAAACATGGACAAACATAAGCATTAATTTTCGAAAAACAGAAAAATAAAGAACAAGGAAATTAAAGAACGGGTCCACCTTAGTGATGGCGGCTGTTTCTTCCTCTTGAAGATCCTATGGAGTGCTTGAGCTCCTCAATGTCTCTTCCTTGTCTTTGTTGCTCCTCTCTCATGATTCTTTGATCTTCTCTAATTTCATGGAGGATGATAGAGTGTTCTTGGTGCTCCACCCTTAGTTGTCCCATGTTGGAACTCAATTCTCCTAGGGAGGTGTTTAGTTGCTCCCAATAGTTTTGTGGAGGAAAGTGCATCCCTTGAGAAATCTCAGGGATCTCATGATGAGTGGGGTCTCTTGTGTGCTCCATCCTCTTCTTAGTGATGGGCTTGTCCTCATCAATAGGGATGTCTCCCTCTATGTCAACTCCAACTGAATAACAGAGGTGACAAATGAGATGAGGGAAGGCTAACCTTGCCAAGGTAGAGGACTTGTCTGCCACCTTGTAAAGTTCTTGAGCTATAACCTCATGAACTTCTATTTCTTCTCCAATCATGATGCTATGAATCATGATAGCCCGGTCTATAGTAACTTCGGACCGGTTGCTAGTGGGAATGATTGAGCGTTGGATGAACTCCAACCATCCCCTAGCCACGGGTTTGAGGTCATGCCTTCTCAATTGAACCGGCTTTCCTCTTGAATCTCTCTTCCATTGGGCGCCCTCTTCACATATGACTGTGAGGACTTGGTCCAACCTTTGATCAAAGTTGACCCTTCTAGTGTAAGGATGTTCATCTCCTTGCATCATGGGCAAATTGAATGCCAACCTTACACTTTCCGGACTAAAATCCAAGTATTTCCCCCGAACCATAGTAAGATAATTCTTTGGATCCGGGTTCACACTTTGATCATGGTTCTTGGTGATCCATGCATTGGCATAGAACGCTTGAACCATTAAGATTCCGACTTGTTGAATGGGGTTGGTAAGAATTTCCCAACCTCTTCTTCGGATCTCATGTCGGATCTCCGGATATTCACTCTTTTTAAGTGAAAAAGGGACCTCGGGGATCACCTTCTTCAAGGCCACAACTTCATAGAAGTGGTCTTGATGCACCCTTGAGATGAATCTTTCCATCTCCCATGACTCGGAGGTGGAAGCTTTTGGCTTCCCTTTCCTCTTTCTAGAGGTTTCTCCGGCCTTGGATGCCATAAATGGTTATGGAAAAACAAAAAGCAATGCTTTTACCACACCAAACCTAAAAGGTTTGCTCGTCCTCGAGCAAATTAAGAAAGAAGAGAGTAGAAGAAGAAGAAATGAAGGAGATGGGAATGGCTTTTGGTTTCGGCCAAGAAGGGGAAGAAGTGGTGTTTAGGTTGTGTGAAAATGAAGGAGTGAAGGAGGGTATATATAGGAGTGGGGGAAGGGTAGGGTTCGGTCAATTGAGGGTGGGTTTGGGTGGGAAAGTGGTTTGAATTTGAATGGTGAGGTAGGTGGGGTTTTGTGAAGGATGGATGTGAGTGGTGAAGAGAAAGATGGGATTTGATAGGTGAAGGGTTTTTGGGGAAGAGGTATGGAGGTGATTGGTGGATGGGGAAGAAGAGAGAGAGAGTGGTAGGGTAGGTGGGGATCCTGTGGGGTCCACAGATCCTGAGGTGTCAAGAAAAAGCCATCCCTGCACCAAATGGCATGCAAAAATGCGTTTTTAGCCATTTCTGGCGTTAAACGCCGGGCTGGTGCCTATTTCTGGCGTTTAACGCCAGCTTCTTGCCCTTTTCTGGCGTTTAACGCCAATCTGGTGCCCTTTTCTGGCGTTAAACGCCCAGAATGGTGCCAGACTGGGCGTTAAACGCCCAACAGCTAGCCTTACTGGCGTTTAAATGCCAGCAGGATCTTCCTCCAGGGTGTGCTGTTTTTCTTTCTGTTTTTGCTTTTTCAATTGATTTTGTGACTTCTCATGATCATCAACCTACAAAAAAATATAAAATAACAAAGAAAAATAGATAAAAACATAACATTGGGTTGCCTCCCAACAAGCGCTTCTTTAATGTCAGTAGCTTGACAGAGGACTCTCATGCAGCCTCACAGATGCTCAGAGCCATGTTGGAACCTCCCAACACCAAACTTAGAGTTTGAATGTGGGGGTTCAACACCAAACTTAGAGTTTGGTTGTGGCCTCCCAACACCAAACTTAGAGTTTGACTGTGGGGGCTCTGTTTGGCTCTGTTTTGAGAGAAGCTCTTCATGCTTCCTCTCCATGGTGACAGAGGGATATCCTTGGGCCTTAAACACCAAGGATTCTTCATTCACTTGAATGATCAATTCTCCTCTATCAACATCAATCACAGCCTTTGCTGTGGCTAGGAAAGGTCTGCCAAGGATGATGGATTCATCCTCGCACTTCCCAGTCTCTAGGACTATGAAATCAGTAGGGATGTAATGGTCTTCAACCTTTACCAGAACATCCTCTACAAGTCCATAAGCTTGTTTTCTTGAGTTGTCTGCCATCTCTAGTGAGATTTTTGCAGCTTGTACCTCAAAGATCCCTAGCTTCTCCATTACAGAGAGAGGCATGAGGTTTACACTTGACCCTAAGTCACACAAGGCCTTCTTGAAGGTCATGGTGCCTATGGTACAAGGTATTGAAAACTTCCCAGGGTCTTGTCTCTTTTGAGGTAATTTCTGCCTAGACAAGTCATCTAGTTCTTTGGTGAGCAAAGGGGGTTCATCCTCCCAAGTCTCATTTCCAAATAACTTGCCATTTAGCTTCATGATTGCTCCAAGGTATTTAGCAACTTGCTCTTCAGTGACATACTCATCCTCTTCAGAGGAAGAATACTCATCAGAGCTCACGAATGGCAGAAGTAAGTCCAATGGAATCTCTATGGTCTCATTTTGAGCCTCAGATTGTAGAACCTATGCACAATTACTCAAGAGGGGGGGTGAATTGAGTAATGCAACAACAATTTATCTTTTTGCGAAATTTAAGGACAATATATAAAAGTGTTATTGTACTAGTATTTTTCCAAGAGCTTAACTCAATTGCTAAGCATTTATAAGGAGCTTTTACTTTCCAATAGACACTGACTCAAATAAATTGATCAAGTTTTTCACCAATCGGACTTAAGCCACTCCTTAAGTACTTACGAAGCTACTTTTCGATCACAATTTATTTGCTCAAAAGTAAAGAGACAATAATATTGAAGAGATGAGTTTAGAGAGAAGCAAACGCTATTTAGAGTGGTTCGGCACAATCTTTGTCCTACGTCCACTTTCTTTCTCAATCGCAATTGAGAAGTTCCACTATTGCCAAGCTTCAAGGTGCTCGCGCAAAACCTTTTACAATCTGAGTCCTTAGTTTCTAACACCTCACGGTATATGATCACCACTCGTATACTAACCCACTCCACTTAGAGATACCTTCTCTAAGATTTGCCTTGAGTACTTAGTATACCTCTTTGGTATCCTCACCGACTATAGTGTTTATAACTCTTGACTCAACCTTGGAGATCACACTCCAATTCACAAGGTGTACAAGAAAAACAATTTTCAAAGAATTGTTGAGATGAAGTGAGTGCTCTCTAGAAGAGTGTGTGATTACAAGTTTTGCAGTATTGAACCAATTGATATTACTCTCTCAAAATGTGTATTAAATCACTTGAAAAATGTGTAGAATGTAAGAATATGAATGAGGTATTTTTCTAAATCAAAAACTTGTGAAATAAGGCTTCAATCCATCCATTTATAGATTTCCCAATCCTTAGAAACGTTGGGGAATTAATGGGATGGAGCATTTATGTCAAAACTAGCCATTTTTTATGTTTTTGAATTATTTGCATCGATGCATAACACTTTGCATAGATGCAAATGAGTCTTTGATGCTGAAATTTGAATTTTCAGCTAGGTTGCATCGATGCAAGCATCTTTGCATCGATGCAACAAGTCGTTGCATGCTTTGCATCGATGCAAGATGAGTGTGCATCGATGCAAACCTCAAAGAATGGTTTAAAAACACTTCAAAATGCTTAGGATTGATCTCAAACTTGTTGGAATCAATTCCTATGCTTTTGTACCTTTGAAAACAAGTTTTTAAAACCTTTTGGCTAGCATTGAATTGCAAGATGTGCATCAAAACATTTTGTGAGTGTGTGTTGAGAGATTTAACAATTGGTTCTTAACAAGAAGTTACCTAAGTCCTAAGACTCTATACTTGTCTTCAAAAGTTGTGGACCTGAGTTTCTTGTTGTTGTTTTGCTTTCAACTCTTCATATTTGTTCATTCAAGTTGTTTGTTGGTTTGTCTTTTCATGTCGTTTGTTGGTTTGTCATTCATCAAAACCTACGAATACAAACTTCGCATACAAGCAACATGATTTACAATTTCCCCCTTTTTGATAATGACAAACCAATTTTGAGGATATGTTTTTATAAATGATTTTTGAAAGCAACGATAATGCACTTTGTTTTATAGAAAACTTTGGAGAAGACCTTTTTTAAAAAAAAAAAGAAGAAAAACTTTTGCAAGAGTTCACCCTAAATATGCGCATTTGTTCCTTTAAAAGGGTGTTTATCAAAGGAAGATGATTTTGATATCAAAGTTTTTGCTTTAGCGGAAGTCCTTTTTGAAATCATTGTTTTGCAAAACTTTTTCCTTCTTTTCAAATCCTCAAACTTCTCTCCCTTTTTAAATCTTCAAATATTTCAAATCTTCAAATATCCTCAACCTTTTCTTCCCCCTTTTGACATTATCAAAAAGAGGAGAGTTTGATTTTCTCTTTTTATATATGATAAACATGCATATTTCCTCTTAAAGAAGTGGAGTATATCAAAGCATGCATATTAACTTAAAATAGGGGTACCAAGCCTATTTTGAGTCATTTACAAAAAAAAAAAAACATTCAAGCATTTAATCATTAAACAGATATCAAAGTATTAAACCATAATAGAAATCCTTAGCTTACTAGGAGTTAGTTCAACAGTTCATATACTCAATTAAACATAAAGCAAATAAAAAAAAATGACTTGATGAAGAGGAGATAATCAATCTTGATCTTCATTATCATCAGTATCCTCTTCATATGGTAGGTGGATGCCAAAATGCTCATATAAGTCATCAATACGACGATCCAAGCGACCCGTGCGATGATCTACACGAGACACATGACGATTAAGTGCTTCAAGTTGCCTACCATGCTCTACTTCAATCCTTTGGATGTTTTGGTTGATGGATTGTAATTCTCTCATGACATCAACCAAGGAGGGTGGTTCTTGAGCTTGAGGTGCTTGTGGAGGAGCTTGCTCTTGAGGATCTTGCTCATCAACATTACTTCTTCCCATTTTATTGAGAAGATGAGTGTTGATACAAGATTGGGGTGGTACTTCCTTGGCAATCTCATTTGATACATCAATACCAACATAATCGAAGACTTTAGACCATAGGCAAAGGAATCCTAATCCACCATTCCTATCCTTCATCTTGAGCCTAATCATATGTTGTAATATAAAGTATGGCCAATTGATCTTAATCCCATTTATCATAGCCCACATGACAATCAAATCTTCATCAGTTACATTCGCATGCCCAGATATTCTAGGTTGCAGTACATAGGTGACTAGATATAGCAAAGTTCTATGTTCCGCACTCATTGAATTGCAACTAATTTTAGAGTGAGCTCCTTGTACAAGGTTGAGCAGATGCATGGCATTTTCCTTAGAATAACCCCATTCATCAATTGGGGTTTTACCACCTTGAAACAGGTCACCTTGATTTGGCAACTCCCAAATGGTGGCTAACTCATCATTATCTAGCCTATAATCCTTTCTTCCTATCTTGAAGAACAATGTGAAATTTGATTCATCTCCCTCAACAATCTCAATCATGAGTGTACTATAGGCTATGGCAACTAAATCCGGATAATATTTACTCTTAATTTGAACAAAATCCATGAGACCTTGTTGAACTAGAATAGCCTTAAGAGTATCAAACTTATGAATGACAAGAAGGGTCGGATCCAAATACCTCGGAGGAATTTCCTTTCTTCCGGCGAGCTTCTCCTCATAGAATTGAAGATCTTCATTAGAAGCAAAGTACCTTGCCAAAGGATGATTACTTGGAGGTGGAACCACACTTGAAGAACCTTTTGACTTCTTCATGGTTCTCTTGATTCTAGGCATTGTTGATGATGTTGTTTTATGGGTTTTGTAGAGGAGAAAGTGGGGACTACAAATATGTAGTTTGTTTGTAGTGGGTATCAAGGTTTTGTGAGTTGTATGAAGGTATGTGTGAGTTTGTTTTGGAGGTTATGGAGGTTTGAATGTGGGATATGAGTTGTGAGGTTGAAGATGATGGAAAAAGGGGGGTTTAGGTTTTCAAAAAATGCCAAATTCACGTGTCTTTGTGTAATTTGGGCGAGTTTGCATCGATGCAATAGGCTTTGCATCGATGCACATAGCACGTCGTGTGCTTTGCATCGATGCACAGCTTGGTTGCATCGATGCAACATGCATCATTTGCCCAAAAACACCAAAATTTCATCCTTTGGAGGTTCTTTCTTCAACCCTTTGAGTTCCATCATGTATATACTCACTTTAACCCATTATAAACTTCAATTTATTGATCCTCCATTGTTTATAATCTTCAAATTCTTCAATCTACCTCAAGATTGATTACTCATTCATCAACTCATAAACCTACAAAACAAAGGCTAATTGGATATCTCCAATGCTTAAGTTAGTAAGAGATACAAAAAATAGCAACATGAATACAATGAATTTAAACAAATCATATTAGATTAGAATCCAAGATACCAAGTTCATTTCGGATGTTAAAAAAACTTTCTTTACATAAAGGTTTAGTGAAGATGTCCGCTAGTTGTTTACTAGTTTCAACAAATTCAATAACCACATCACCCTTTTCAACATGGTCTCTTATGAAGTGATGTCTAATCTCAATATGCTTGGTTCTTGAATGTTGAACCGGATTCTTGGTTAAATTTATTGCACTAGTATTATCACATTTGATGGGAATGTGGTCAAGCATGAGTCCATAATCCATAAGTTGTTGTTTCATCCATAAAATTTGGGCGCAACAACTACCGGCGGCTACATACTCGGCTTCGGCGGTAGACAAGGCTACACTTACTTGTTTCTTACTATACCATGAAACAAGAGAGTTTCCTAGTAAGTGACAAGTGCCGCTAGTGCTTTTCCTATCCAATTTGCAACCGGCAAAATCGGAATCGGAATAACCAATCAAATCACAGGTGGATCCTTTCGGATACCACAATCCAACATTCAATGTTCCTATGAGATACTTCATAACCCTTTTTACCGCACTTAAGTGAGATTCCTTAGGATTAGCTTGGTATCTCGCACACATGCATACACTAAACATGATATCTGGTCTACTTGCCATTAGATAAAGCAGGGATCCTATCATGCCTCTATACTTCTTTACATCTATGCTTTTACCTTGTTCATCTTTGTCAAGGTAGCAAGTAGTGCTCATTGGTGTGTCCATTGCCTTAGCATTGTCCATTCCAAATCTTTTGAGCAATTCCTTGCAATATTTGGTTTGACTAACGAAAGTTCCTTCCTTTCCTTGTTTGATTTGAAGACCAAGGAAGAAGTTGAGTTCGCCCATCATGGACATTTCAAATTCATTTTGCATGAGGTTTGAGAAAAACTTGCAAAGTGATTCGTTAGTTGAACCAAATATTATGTCATCGACGTAAACTTGTATCAAAAGAATGTTTTTGTTTTCAATCAAGATAAATAAAGTTGTATCAACCTTCCCTCTTCTAAAACCCTTTTCTATTAAAAACTTGCTCAAACGTTCATACCAAGCTCTTGGAGCTTGTTTAAGACCATAAAGAGCTTTCTTAAGTTTAAAAACATGATTAGGATTTTCATAATCCTCAAAACCGGGGGGTTGTTCAACATATACTTCTTCTTTAATGAAACCATTAAGAAAGGCACTCTTAACATCCATTTGATAAAGTTTGAAGTTATAAGAGGATGCAAAAGCAAGTAACATCCTAATAGCTTCTAATCTAGCTACGGGAGCATAAGTTTCGTCATAATCAATGCCTTCCTCTTGATTATAACCTTTAGCTACTAATCTAGCTTTGTTTCTAACAATTGTACCATTTTCATCGAGTTTATTTCTAAAAACCCATTTTGTTCCTACAATTTTTTGATTACTTGGTCTAGGCACCAATTCCCAAACGTCATTTCGTTTGAATTGGTTAAGCTCCTCTTGCATTGCCATAGCCCAATGTTCATCATCAATTGCGGACTCGATGGTAGATGGTTCAATTTGAGAAACAAAAGCACTATATGCAAATAAATTTCTAAAAGTGGATCGAGTTGTTACCCCTTTCGAAACACCACCAATGACGTTGTCTAGAGGATGATCCTTTGAAGTACGCCAATCCTTTGGAAGTGCATTTATTTGTGCTTGTGATGGTTCAATTTCTTCAACTTGAACATTATCCTTTGTTGAGCTTGTAGAGGCTTCATTTAAATCCTTTTCTTTGTCTTCACCATTCAAATTTAGTGAACCAAGGTTTTCTACATTTTTGTCAAAATCTTTTCTAGCACAACAATGGTTAGTTTCATCAAAAGCGACATGAATACTTTCTTCTATAGTCATGATGCGTTTATTGTATACTCTAAAAGCTTTGCTAGTTAAAGAGTAGCCTAAGAAGATTCCTTCATCAGCCTTAGCATCAAATTTGCCTAAGTTATCTTTTCCATTATTTAGAATAAAGCATTTACAACCAAAGACGTGAAGGTGGGAAATATTTGGCTTTCTTCCTTTGTACAATTCGTACGGTGTTTTCTTAAGAATAGGTCGAATGATAATCCTATTTATAACATAACACGCGGTACTAACCGCATCCGCCCAAAAATACTTAGGAATATTAGCCTCATTGAGCATAGTTCTCGCCATTTCTTCTAAATGACGATTTTTCCTTTCAACCACACCATTTTGTTGTGGTGTTCTAGGAGAGGAAAAATTATGCTCAATGCCATTTTCTTCACAAAAGGTTTCAAAAAGATTGTTTTCAAATTCTCCACCATGATCACTTCTAATAGATGATATATGCAAATTCTTTTCATTTTGAATAACTTTGGCTAATCTTTTGAATGCTCGAAATGCATCACTCTTGTTTGCTAGGAACAAGGTCCATGTAAATCGAGAGTAGTCATCAACAATAACTAAAGCATAGTAATTGCCACCAAAGCTCATAGTTCTAGAAGGACCAAATAAATCCATGTGCAAAAGTTGTAATGGCCTTGTTGTTGAAACAATGTTTTTGGATTTAAAAGAGGCCTTTACTTGTTTTCCCTTTTGACATGCGTCGCAAAGGACGTCTTTTTCAAAACGTAGCTTTGGTAAGCCAATTACTAACTCTTTAGAGACCAATTTGTTAAGATGGTCCATGTTAGCATGAGCTACTCTACAATGCCATAACCAAGTTTCATCATTTTTGCTAACAAGGCATTTCACATCATTTGAGGAAACTTCATTTAGGTTAATCATGTATACATTGTCAATACGGTGCCCAATTAGCACAATTTCATTTGTGTCTTGCCTTTTTATCAAACAACATTTTGAATCAAAGGTGACTAAGTTTCCTTTGTCACAAAGTTGGCTAACACTAATGAGATTATGTTTAAGACCTTTGACAAGTATAACATTATCTATGGAAGTGGAAGGATTTTTACCAACTTTTCCAACGCCGATTACTTTGCCGGTGTTGTTGTCTCCATAGATCACGTTTCCTCCGTTTGTAGGCTCTATTGCGGTGAACTTTGATTCATCGCCGGTCATGTGTTTGGAGCATCCACTATCAACATACCAATTTGTATCCTTAGCTCCAACACGTACCTACAAAATAATTAAAATTGGGATTTAGGTACCCAAGTGAATTTGGGTCCTTGATGGTTAGTATGAGCGTAATGCCCATATGGTGCCCATCTCATATCTTGACTACGAAAGTTTATATGTTTAATTCTAGTAAAGCATACGGGTGCTATATGACCTACCTTATTACAATAATGACATATGACATTTGGATTATGCATCCTATGCATGTTTCTAAATGGTTGCCTAGGTTGTTCCCTAAATGCACCATCTTTTGATCTATATACATTGTGATTATAATTTCTAAATGAAGCATGTTGAGGAGGATGTTTAGAGGCTTTATTCCTTTTAGGCATGCTTACCTTTTGGGCTTGCGGTTGCCTAATAGGAGTCTTAACATTTTTAAAATTTCCTTTTTCAAAACCCAAACCTTCCTTATTATGAACATGCTTTTGGTCTTTCAACATTTTATCTAAGTTCTTTGAAGATTCATTGAACTTAGCTAAAGTGTTCTTAAGATTTGTAATTTCATTTTCATGCATTTTACAAGATTTGTATGGATCACTACTTGTGCTACACTTGTCTTTTCCAAGATTGATATTCTCGTTTTTCAACATCTCATTTTGTTTTGAAAGTTCCATATTCTTTTTCTTTAGGAGAGAATAATCTTGGGTAAGTTTTGTGTACACCTCAAGTAAGGCATCATATTCATCTTGTAAATTAAAGGAAGTGGGGTTGTCATTACTAACCTTTTCTTCGCTTGCCATTAAGCAAAGATTTGCAACCTCGTTGTCATCGGAGTCGGATTCATCCTCGTTCTCCCATGATATGTATGCTTTCTCCTTCTTCTTAAATTTCTTGTTTTTGTCCTCCTTTTGAAGTTTTGGACAATTGGGTTTGATGTGTCCAACTTCTCCACACTCATAGCATTTTGGTACCTTTGTTTTGCTCTTGAAGTTTTTCTTCATTGCAAACTTATTGAATCTTTTTAATAAGAGTGCAAATTCTTCATCTCCTTCTTCTTCATTATCATCACTTTCTTCTTGCAGTGATGTTGTTTTAAGGGCGAGACTTTTCTTCTTGCTTTCTTCACCTTTTTGTCTATTTAGCATAGTCATTTCATAGGTGAGAAGATTTCCTCGCAGTTGATCAAAAGTAAGTTGATCATAGAGCCTTCCTTCCACAATGGCGTTCACTTTGGAGTTCCATTTTGGTGTAAGGCTTGTAAGCACCTTGGTCACAATTTGTTTATCATTGTATTTTGTACCAAGCATGCTTAGATTGTTGAAGATCTTGGAGAGTCTTTCAAGGGCTTCTTCAATGCTCTCTTCATCTTTCATTTTGAAGTTTTCCCATTCATGAACCAGCATAAATACCTTTGATTCTTTAACGTGGTCGGTTCCTTCGTAAGTGATTTGGAGTTTATCCCAAATCTCTTTAGCGGTTTCACATGTAGAGATCTTCATATAATCATGCTCGTTAAGTGCACAATGAATGAAGTTGATGGCTTTATCATTCATTGCCACTTTCTTCCAATCATCGTCACTATATTCATCTTCTCCTTTTGGTACTTGCTTTAAGACGGAGACTCCTTCTTCTTTAGCACTCGTTGTCTTTGTTGGAATGTGATTTCCATTCTCAATTACTTTCCAAATTCTCACATCTTGAGAACGGATCCAAATTCTCATCTTATTTTTCCAATAAGAGTAATTTGTTCCGCTAAAAAGAGGAGGTCTAGCGGTTGAGTTACCTTCGCTAGTGTTGTTGTTGTTAAAGCCTGTGCTTGCCATGATCTTTTCCCTTAAACGGTTAAGTCTTTCAAAGGGTTAAGCTCTGATACCACTTGTAGAACCTATGCACAATTACTCAAGAGGGGGGGTGAATTGAGTAATGCAACAACAATTTATCTTTTTGTGAAATTTAAGGACAATATATAAAAGTGTTATTGTACTAGTATTTTTCCAAGAGCTTAACTCAATTGCTAAGCATTTATAAGGAGCTTTTACTTTCCAATAGACACTGACTCAAATAAATTGATCAAGTTTTTCACCAATCGGACTTAAGCCACTCCTTAAGTACTTACGAAGCTACTTTTCGATCACAATTTATTTGCTCAAAAGTAAAGAGACAATAATATTGAAGAGATGAGTTTAGAGAGAAGCAAACGCTATTTAGAGTGGTTCGGCACAATCTTTGTCCTACGTCCACTTTCTTTCTCAATCGCAATTGAGAAGTTCCACTATTGCCAAGCTTCAAGGTGCTCGCGCAAAACCTTTTACAATCTGAGTCCTTAGTTTCTAACACCTCACGGTATATGATCACCACTCGTATACTAACCCACTCCACTTAGAGATACCTTCTCTAAGATTTGCCTTGAGTACTTAGTATACCTCTTTGGTATCCTCACCGACTATAGTGTTTATAACTCTTGACTCAACCTTGGAGATCACACTCCAATTCACAAGGTGTACAAGAAAAACAATTTTCAAAGAATTGTTGAGATGAAGTGAGTGCTCTCTAGAAGAGTGTGTGATTACAAGTTTTGCAGTATTGAACCAATTGATATTACTCTCTCAAAATGTGTATTAAATCACTTGAAAAATGTGTAGAATGTAAGAATATGAAAGAGGTATTTTTCTAAATCAAAAACTTGTGAAATAAGGCTTCAATCCATCCATTTATAGATTTCCCAATCCTTAGAAACGTTGGGGAATTAATGGGATGGAGCATTTATGTCAAAACTAGCCGTTTTTTATGTTTTTGAATTATTTGCATCGATGCATAACACTTTGCATCGATGCAAATGAGTCTTTGATGCTGAAATTTGAATTTTCAGCTAGGTTGCATCGATGCAAGCATCTTTGCATCGATGCAAGATGAGTGTGCATCGATGCAAACCTCAAAGAATGGTTTAAAAACACTTCAAAATGCTTAGGATTGATCTCAAACTTGTTGGAATCAATTCCTATGCTTTTGTACCTTTGAAAACAAGTTTTTAAAACCTTTTGGCTAGCATTGAATTGCAAGATGTGCATCAAAACATTTTGTGAGTGTGTGTTGAGAGATTTAACAATTGGTTCTTAACAAGAAGTTACCTAAGTCCTAAGACTCTATACTTGTCTTCAAAAGTTGTGGACCTGAGTTTCTTGTTGTTGTTTTGCTTTCAACTCTTCATATTTGTTCATTCAAGTTGTTTGTTGGTTTGTCTTTTCATGTCGTTTGTTGGTTTGTCATTCATCAAAACCTACGAATACAAACTTCGCATACAAGCAACATGATTTACACAGATTCCCATGGTTCCTCATTGGGGAACTCATTGGAAGCCAGTGGACGTCCATTGAGGTCTTCCTTAGTGGTGTTCACTGTTTCTCCTTCCTCCAAAAATTCGGCCATGTTGATGGCCTTGCACTCTCATTTTGGATTTTCTTCTGTATTGCTTGGGAGAGTACTAGGAGGGAGTTCAGTAATTCTCTTGCTCAGCTGACCCACTTGTCCTTCCAAATTTCTAATGGAGGACCTTGTTTCAGTCATGAAACTTTGAGTGGTTTTGATTAGATCAGAGACCATGGTTGCTAAGTCAGAGTTATTCTGCTTAGAACTCTCTGTCTGTTGCTGAGAAGATGATGGAAAAGGCTTGCTATTGCTAAACCTGTTTCTCCCACTATTACTGTTGTTGAAACCTTGTTGAGGTCTCTGTTGATCCTTCCATGAGAAATTTGGATGATTTCTCTATGAAGGATTGTAGGTGTTTCCATAGGGTTCTCCCATGTAATTCACCTCTTCCATTGAAGGGTTCTCAGGATCATAAGCTTCTTCCTCAGATGAAGCCTCCTTAGTACTGCTTGGTGCATTTTGCATTCCAGACAGACTTTGAGAAATCATATTGACTTGTTGAGTCAATATTTTGTTCTGAGCCAATATGGCATTCAGGGTGTCAATCTCAAGAACTCCTTTCTTCTGACTAGTCCCATTGTTCACAGGATTCCTTTCAGAAGTGTACATGAATTGGTTATTTGCAACCATTTCAATCAGTTCTTAAGCTTCTGTAGGCGTCTTCTTCAGATGAAGAGATCCTCCAGCAGAGCTATCCAAAGACATTTTGGATAGTTCAGAGAGACCATCATAGAAAATAACTATGATGCTCCATTCAGAAAGCATGTCAGATGGACACTTTCTGATTAACTGTTTGTATCTTTCCCAAGCTTCATAGAGGGATTCTCCTTCCTTTTGTCTGAAGGTTTGGACTTCCACTCTAAGCTTACTCAATTTTTGAGGTGGAAAGAACTTTGCCAAGAAGGCATTGACTAGCTTTTCCCAAGAGTCCAGGCTTTCTTTAGGTTGAGAGTCCAACCATGTCCTAGCTCTGTCTCTTACAGCAAAAGGGAATAGCATGAGTCTGTAGACCTCAGGGTCAACCCCATTAGTCTTGACAGTGTCACAGATTTGCAAGAATTCAGCTAAAAACTGATGAGGATCTTCCAATGGAAGTCCATGGAACTTGCAATTCTGTTGCATTAAAGAAACTAATTGAGGCTTAAGCTCAAAGTTGTTTGCTCCAATGGCAGGGATAGAGATGCTTCTCCCATAGATGTCGGGAGTAGGTGCAGTAAAGTCACCCAGCACCTTCCTTGCATTGTTGGCATTGTTGTTGTTTTCGGCTGCCATATGTTCTTCTTCTTTGAAGATTTCTGTTAGGTCCTCTACAGAGATTTGTGCCTTAGCTTCTCTTAGTTTTCGTTTCAAGGTTCTTTCAGGTTCAGGAACAGCCTCAACAAGAATGCTTTTGTCTTTGCTTCTGCTCATAAGAAAGAGAAGGGAACAAGAAAATGTGGAATCCTCTATGTCACAGTATAGAGATTCCCTTAGGTGTCAGAGGAAAAGAAAAGTAGAAGACAGAAGTAGAAAATTCGAACTTATCAAAGAAGATGGAGTTCGAATTTTGCATTAAGGAATAGTGTTAGTCCATAAATAGAAGGATGTGAGAAGAAGGGAAGTAATTTTCGAAAATTAAGTAGAAGATTTTGAAAACATTTTTGAAAAACACTAATTGATTTTCGAAAATGAAAGTGGAAAAGAAATCAAGTGATTTTTGAAAAAGATTTTGAAATTAGAAATAAAAAAGATTTGATTGAAAACTATTTTTGAAAAAGATGTGGTTAAGAAGATATGATTAGTTTTAAAAATATGTGATTGAGAAGATATGATTTGAAAAACATTTTAAAAAGATTTGATTTTGAAAATTAAAAACTTGGCTAACAAGAAAAGATATGATTCAAACATTAAACCTTTCTCAACAGAAAAGGCAACATACTTGAAATCTTGAATCAAATCATTAATTGATAGCAAGTATTTTTAAAAATAGAAAGAAATTGATTTTGAAAAAGATTTGATTTTGAAAAACTTTGAAAACTTGAAAAAAAATTGCATTGAAAACATAATCTTCCCTCTTGTGCCATCCTGGCGTTAAACGCCCAGAATGGTGCACATTCTGGCGTTTAACGCTCAAAACTATACCCTTTTGGGCGTTAAACGCCCAACCAGGTACCCTGGCTGGCGTTTAAACGCCAGTCTGTCCTTCTTCACTGGGCGTTTTGAACGCCCAGCTTTTTCTGTGTAATTCCTCTGCTGTATGTTCTGAATCTTCAATTCTCTATATTATTGACTTGAGAAGACACAAATAAAAATATTTTTGGATTTTTAATAATAAGGAATAATCAAAATACAACTAAAATCAAATAACAATGCATGCAAGACACCAAAGTTAGTAGTTTGTATACTACTGACACTAATGAGAATGCATATGAGACACATAAACACTCAAGTCAAGAGAATTCAAAGATCAGAGTAAGAAATCATCAAGAACAACTTGAAGATCCCTAAGACACATGAATGAATGCATGCAATTGACACCAAACTTAAAATGAGACTAGTGTCTCAATAAGAAACATACAATATTTTTGGGTTTTATGATTTTGTAAATTTTTTTTGTGTTTTTCGAAAATTAAGTGGAAAAAAAAAGATATCAAAATTCTTAATGAGAATTCCAGGAATCATGCAATGTTTAGTCTAAGACTCCGGTCCAGGAATTAGACATGGCTTCACAGCCAGCCAAGCTTTCAAAGAAAGCTTCGGTCCAAAACACTAGACATGGCCAAAGGCCAGCCAAGCCTTAGCAGATCACTGCTCCAAAAGCAAGATTGATAGGAATCAACAAGCTCTTGTGATGATAAGTTGAAACCTCGGTCCAATGAAATTAGACATGGCTTCACAGCCAGCCAGATTTCAACAGATCATCATGAAACTCTAGACTTCATTCTTAAGAACTCTGAAAAAAAAATACCTAATCTAAGCAACAAGATGAACCGTTAGTTGTCCATACTCGAACAATCCCCGGCAACGGCGCCAAAAACTTGGTGGACGAAATTGTGATCACTACAACTTCGCACAACTAACCAGCAAGTGTACTGGGTCGTCCAAGTAATAAACCTTACGCGAGTAAGGGTCGATCCCACAGAGATTGTTGGTATGAAGCAAGCTATGGTCACCTTGTAAATCTTAGTCAGGCAAACTCAAATGGGTATGGTGATAAACGCATAAAACATAAAGATAAAGATAGAGATACTTATGTAATTCATTGGTAGGAATTTCAGATAAGCGTATGAAGATGCCTTCCCTTCCGTCTCTCTGCTTTCCTACTGTCTTCATCCAATCCTTCTTACTCCTTTCCATGGCAAGCTTATGCAAGGGTTTCACCGTTGTCAGTGGCTACCTCCCATCCTCTCAGTGGAAATGTTCAACGCACCCTGTCACGGCACGGCTATGCATCTGTCGGTTCTCGATCAGGCCGGAATAGAATCCAGTGATTCTTTTGCGTCTGTCACTAACGCCCCGCCTTCAGGAGTTTGAAGCACGTCACAGTCATTCAATCATTGAATCCTACTCAGAATACCACAGACAAGGTTAGACCTTCTGGATTCTCTTGAATGCCGCCATCAGTTCTAGCCTATACCACGAAGACTCTGATCTCACGGAATGGCTGGCTCGGTTGTCAGGCGAGCACTCGGTTGTCAGGCGATCAACCATGCATTGTGTATCAGGAATCCAAGAGATATTCACCCAATCTAAGGTAGAACGGAGGTGGTTGTCAGTCACACGTTCATAGGTGAGAATGATGATGAGTGTCACGGATCATCACATTCATCAAGTTGAAGAACAAGTGATATCTTAGAACAAGAACAAGCGGAATTGAATAGAAGAACAATAGTAATTGCATTAATACTCGAGGTACAGCAGAGCTCCACACCTTAATCTATGGTGTGTAGAAACTCCACCGTTGAAAATACATACGAACAAGGTCTAGGCATGGCCGAATGGCCAGCCTCCCAATGATCTAAGATAGCATCAGAACAAAGATAACTACCCCCATATCTCAATACCATAGTAAAAGGTCCTACTTATAGAGAATTAGTAGCCTAGGGTGTACAGAGATGAGTAAATGACATAAAAATCCACTTCCGGGCCCACTTGGTGTGTGCTTGGGCTGAGCATTGAAGCATTTTCGTGTAGAGACTCTTCTTGGAGTTAAACGCCAGCTTTTGTGCCAGTTTGGGCGTTTAACTCCCATTTTGGTGCCAGTTCCGGCGTTTAACGCTGGAATTCCTGAGGGTGACTTTGAACGCCAGTTTGGGCCATCAAATCTTGGGCAAAGTATGGACTATCATATATTGCTGGAAAGCCCAGGATGTCGACTTTCTAATGCCGTTGAGAGCGCGCCAATTGGGCTTCTGTAGCTCCAGAAAATCCACTTCGAGTGCAGGGAGGTCAGAATCCAACAGCATCTGCAGTCCTTTTTGGTCTCTGAATCAGATTTTTGCTCAGGTCCCTCAATTTCAGCCAGAAAATACCTGAAATCACAGAAAAACACACAAACTCATAGTAAAGTCCAGAAAAGTGAATTTTAACTAAAAACTAATAAAAATATGCTAAAAACTAACTAGATCATACTAAAAACATACTAAAAACAATGCCAAAAAGCGTATAAATTATCCGCTCATCAGCAAGAATGGCCTAGAAGATGGAAAGGAAGCATGCACAAGTGGAAGGAACATGAAGAATGGAGCTTTAGAGGAGCTGGCATCGACGCACACGCGTAGCTTAACGCGCACGCGTGGAAGCGTATCGATGGGACTCGCGCACAAGAGTGGACGCATTCGCGTGGATTGGCGAATTCCCGTCCATGCGTATGCATGCTTGACGCGTACGCGTGGATCGCAAAACTCATCGACGCACACGTGTGACTGACGCATACGCGTGACGCTTAGCACATGACCTCATTAAAGAACTCATGGTTGACGATTTCTGAGGAGTTCCAGGCCCAAATCTAACTTGATTCAACATGGAAAAGACCCAAGAATTGTAGGGGGAAAGGGGGGATCATTCATTACACACTTACACACAATTTTAGCAAGTTTTTGGTTCTTGTTCATCTAAAAAGAGAAACCCTCATTCCTCTCTTGATCTAGTTTGATTTGATCTTCCTTGTTGAAATTCTGAATTGGATATTGTTGATTTTAGTTTGAATTACTTAATTTAAGTTCTATAGTATAATTTCATTTAGATCTTGTGTTGGATTTATATTTTCTTGTCATTTTCCCATTTTCTTCTCTTTTTGTGAATTTTATGGATCTTGAATTTCTACTAGTACATTAATGTTCTCTATGATTAATGGTGTTGTTTGAGTTGTTTTCCATTGATAATTGTTAGTGGGTATTTGTAATTGTCAATTTAATTGCAATTGGAATGTGTCTTTTGTTAGTGCATACTATGTGTTTGATGAAATGTTTCCTTTGATTATGGAGTAGCTTTTTGTACTCTTGGCATAGGCTAAGGGAATTGAGTAAACTTGAGTCATTAGGGCTAATTGATTTGGTGATTTGAGAATCCTTAGCGGTCAATTTGATAACCATTGACACTAGCTTACTACTAAGTCAAGAAGTAGCTAAGATATGACTTATGGATTGATGTTAACCAAGTCATTTGACATACTTCAAGTATAGAAGTAAACTTAATGAGCTTGGTTCCTCACAATTGTCATGATATGGTTATTAGACAAGGATGGTGATCTCAAATCCTATGCCTAGCCAAGAGTTTCTTTTATTATTCATACTTGAAAACCAAAAATCTCAGTTGCTTGATCCTTGTTATAGTTAATTGCTTAGTTTTAGAGTAGAAATAGATTACATGTTCCCTTGTTAGATTGAAATTTCTTATACCTTGCTTTAGTTACTTGATTTAGTTTCTTGCACTTTAAGATTCCTTGCATGTTAAGTTTAGTAGTTTAAATTTTTGATCATGACTTCCAACCCCGGACATCTAACCAATGTTGATGCACATGTTTGCCCATTCCTTTTGAGATGACTGATGAGAGGATTTTTGACGGTTTAGAATTTCAAAATTGAAATCTCGTTGCAAGTATAGTTTCAAAACCAAGTAATAATCCTTTCATACAAAATATTGTTTGTCACTAGTACAAATCCCTAAAATTAATAACCGAAGTATTCAAATATCGGGTCGTTCTCTCTAGGAATTGCAATAAGGTGTCTTGTTATTGGTTAGGGGTATCTTTGGGGTTTTTAAGGTAAGAAACAAGAATTGTAAATTGCAAAAGAAATAAACTAACAATTAAGGAAGGCTCTTGGCAAGGTATGAAAACTAGAAGTCCTACCCTAGCTATCCTTATCAATTGTGATGAGAATTATTCATTGCTCCCACTTAGTTAACCCCTAACCATAGAGAAAAGTCAAGTGGATGAATTAACTTGAGTCCACAAATCCTAGCTAACTCATAATGAAAGGATAGCTTTAGTGGCATTCAAATCAATTGGCAATCTCCAATTATTAATCAACAAAAGAGTTTGATAACTCAAGTATCACTAATTACTCAACCAAAGCCAAGAAGAACAAAATCTAACTCATATCTAGAAGAGGCATTACAACAAACACATCAAAGGCAATAAAGGTAAACAATATAAATTGCAAGGATTAAAGAGAACTACAACTACAAAAGGAAGAGATCAATAATAGGAAATCAAAACAATTATGAAACAACAAAGAACTTACCAATTGCATTGAAGAAGAAATGTAGATCTACAAAAGAATTTATAAACTACAACTAACAATACAAAGGAATTACAAGAGAAGAGGAAGTCTACAACTACAAGAGAACAATTGAGGATGAAAGAGGAAAATTAAGAGATAAGAAGAAGAAGTTGATGTAGATCTAAACCTAATCCTAATTCTAGAGAGAAGAGAGAGCTTCTCTCTCTAAAGAACTAACTCTAACTACTTCTAAAACTAAACTATGACTAATGATCAAAAGTATGTTGATTTCCCTTCAATCCTTGGCTTTGGCATAAAAAATGAGTTGGATTGGGCCCACAAGGCCTCTAAAATTGCAGGCCACGAGTTGCATTTTAAAAAGTCACCTGCAGTATCAGTGCGTACGCGTACAGTGTGCGTGCGCATCCCTAAACGTGATGCAACTATGGCAAATCTTATATCATTCTGAAGCCCCGGATGTTAGCTTTTCAACACAATTGAAACTGCATCATTTGAACCTTTGTAGCTCAAGTTATGGTCGATTAAGTGCAAAGAGGTTGGCTTGATAGCTTTTGCGATTCCTTCATTTCTTCACGAGCTCTCCATTTTTACATGCTTTTTCTTCATTCCCTCAATCCGATCTTTGCCTCCTAAACCTGAAATCACTTAACAGACATATCAAGGCATCTAATGGAATCAAGATGAATTAGATTTAGCTATTGTAAGACCTAAAAAGTATGTTTTTAGTCTTGAGCATAATTAAAGGAGAATTTACAAAACCATGCTATTTCATTGGATACATGGGAGAAAAGTTGACAAAACCCTCTAAATTCAACACAAGGTAAACCCTAGAAATGGGGTTTATCAAGCTTCCCACACTTAAACCATAGCATGTCCTCATGCTAAACCAAGAAGGATAAGAAAAGAGGTATGAACATTTATTCAATGCAAAGAGGTATAAACTTATCTATATGAATGCAACTAAATGCAAAAATGATTCTAGCTACTTGGTTGAAGGTAGGGCTAAGATCATATGACGATTCATGAATCCTACCAATCTAAGAATAAAAATGAAGTTCAAATAGACTCACAAGAAGAACGTTCATGAAAGCCGGGAATCAAGGAATTGAGCATTGAACCCTCACCGGACGTGTTTGCACTCTAGTCGCTCGGTGTTTGGGGTTTATTCTCTCAATTCTCTCCTAATCATGCTTTCTAAGATTTGTTTTTCATCTAACAATGAACAATTATTGAATGCATGCATACATTCATCATGAGGTCTTTTCATAGGTTGTAATGGGGCTAGGGTCAAAGTAGGATTGTATATTTGGATAAGTGGACTAGAATTTGAATCTTTGATAAGCTTAGACTTCCTACCTAACCTATATAACATCCTATACAATTAAAACTAGCCTAACTACCCATTCTCCACTTTATCACACACTCATGCAATTTCTTTTTACTTTACAACACTTATGCATTGACTCTTATTGGACTCACTTTGGGGCATTTTGTCCCCTTTTTATTGCTTTTCTTCTTTTTCTTTCTTTTTCTATTTTTTATTCTTTTTTTCTTTTCTTTTCTTTTTCACATTTATCTTTTTTTTTTCTTTTTCTTTTGTTTTTCTCATTTTTTTCTTTCTTTCAAGCTACATATAAGAACATCAATGTATAAGGTCTATACATATAATCAATACATGAGTATGCACCCAGTTCCCAAATATAGAAATACAAATCATCCTTTTATCCCAACCAATGTTCCCAAATCTCCCCAAACTTGAATAATAAACACTCTCACTAGCCTAAGCTAATCAAAGATCCAAACAAGGGACATTAATTGTTTTTTGCTTTAGGCTTGTAATGTGTTAAATTGAAGAACAAAGTGGGTTAAGCGTAGGCTCAAAATTGGTTAACAATGGAGAGTAAAAGGTAGGCTATTTGGGAAAGTGAGCTAATGAATTGATGGCCTCAATCATATAAGTGCATGAATACAAGGAATAAGGGACATATAGAATTAAACAAATCAAGGATCACAATCATAGAAAGAGAACAATTGCAAACAAGAAGGAAAATAAGTGGTCATAAGATGTAACCACGCAATTAGGCTCAAAACTCACAAGCTTGTGTTCTTAGCTCAAGACCCATGTTCCGAATGACATTCTTCAAGCAAGTTCAACAAAAAAATTTTCAAATTGGTAGGGTGCCCTAAAACAGTTTCTTGGAAAAGAAATTATCACCCTAACCAAGTAGTCCTAATAAGAAAGAAGTGGTAAAAATATGTACAAATTCTAACTAACATGCAACCTATCATGCAATGCAACAACTAGCTAACATTGGTGTTGAAAGAAAATTGTTACCCATGGAGATCGGTTGGACGATCCCCCCACACTTGAAGATTGCACTGTCCTCGGTGCATGCAAAGAAGAGCAAGGTGGACGGGGTACTGCAATTTATGAGCTCCTTCAAAAGGTTGTGCGAATGACTTATTTGTTGGCCAACCTAAAAAGAGCGAAAAAGAAAGAAAATTAATCCTAAAGCAAATATATCAAAGTAAATAGAACATAGGCGGGGGCTAATGCCAAGTGAGAGTATGGTTCTCTACTACATGGTAGCTACAACATGTGAGTGAGAAAACAATGTAAGCTAAGGCATATCATTAAAATTGATGCAAGAGTAAAGTCAAAGTATTAAGAGCATATTGAGCATCAAGATCAAAGAAGAATTAACACAAACAAGATTAGTGATAAGCATGAGGGCATTTGGTCCCATCCTGACTCAATCATAATGAGGCATAAGAACAAAGGATAATGAGTTAGGAAGGACTAAAGCACTAATCTTGTGTGTCGGAAAAATATTACAATTAATGCAACAAGTCATGAAGCACCAAAACAACGCAAGAAATTCTCAACAATTGAGTGTAGGAATTCAACACCATTATTAAAATGAGATACTTAGAAAATAAAATGAAAACAGGCTATAAAAACAAAATTAAAATGCAAAGAATAAAAGTATGCAAATTCAATGAACAAAAGAAAATGGAAGATGAGAAAAAAACTCTTTTTTTTTTGCGACGCGGATGCGTCATGCACACCCACGCGCCGATGCGGGACTTGGCAGAAGGACACGTACGCGCTAGGTGCGCGCACGCACGGTAATATTGGGCCTGTGGCTTGAAGTTAACCCAGAGTTAGCACAACTCTCGGGTTGTGATGATGGTACATCTTTGTGACACATCGACGCGTGCGCGTACGCGTCCCTGACGTTAAGCGCAGAGCTTAGTGGTTGCACAATGTTGGCCTAACTCTCTGGTTTCAAGCATGATGCTCTATCCGTGGATGGACGCGTGCGCGTACAGTGTGCACGCGCATCCTTGCCCTTTTTTATTTCCAGAAATACTAAAAATAGCTAAAAAAATCTCCCTAACACTACCTACAACTCAAAACCAAGCAAAATTGTAAAAATACAAAAAATCATTTTGGCTTTTTGAGACTTTTTAAATACAAGCAAGGGATACTTGCTCCACAAGTAACTAACAACCAAATTATTAAAACAACGATATAAAGAGAAAAACTACGTACAATATCAACTCAAATCACTTATTAATCAAATCTAGAAGAGAGTGGAAAGAGTTTACCATGGTAGGGTGTCTCCCACCTAGGACTTTTATTTATTGTCCTTAAGTTGGACTTATGGGTAGCTCCTCTCAAGGTGGCTTATGCTTGACTTCATCCTTGAACATCCACCAATGCTTGAGTCTCCAATAAGCTCTATTCTTCAAAGGTAATGCCCCCAAGCCTTGATGGAGTTATTCACAAGCCAAGGGCTCCCAAAATTAATTCTCCTTGTGCGATCCGGGATCCCACACTTTATTTTCACACCTGTCTTGAAGTTGATCATCATTAGTCCATCTAGGTGGCAAGTAAGGTGAACTCTCAATAAAGTGACCAACAATCCTCCTAGACCCATCTAGTTGAGCACTAATCCAACCTTTGTATTTCATGTTTGATGTATCAACCCTAATGAGCCTTGATTTGCAATGCCAACCACAAAACATTTTTCGCTTACACTTTATCCCACAAAGTTCCCTAAGTTGGCCATCCATTTCAAGCAAGCCATACTCAAGTGGGACAATCAAACTAATAGAAATGAATTTTACCCACTCAAGTGAAGGAGTAGATGACAACCTACGTAAAGAAGCTTCCAAGGATCTAGACAAAGCGTAACCAACCCCTGTCCTTCTATTTCTAGGGACTTCCAACTTTTAACAAGATTCCTCAATTTCAATCCTTTGTTCATGAAGTTCATCTAAGCCTTTTCCCTACTTAAATCATAGTTGGGAGGATTAGAGAAATTTACCTCCACAACGCTTTCAAATCCACCGAGAGAAGGTTCTTCATGCTCAAAGGATTCACCACCACTAGATTTTGATGATTGCTCTTCATTGCCATGGGAACTCAATTCTTACTCTATCCCATCCAAGTCTTTATATGGAATATGCCTTGGAGGTTGTGCACTCTCCTCCTTAACATCAAATTCGATCTTCTCGGAAGGATATTCTTCAACTCTATATTCCCATGCAGGTTCCGTATTGCCTAAATCTTCAACCACTTCTTCCTTTTCTTCAACAATTGTAGATTCCTCCAATTGTTCCAATACAAAGTGACTTCCCTCTTTTTCCACCGGAATTTCCAATCTGTCCTTCATGCTATGCTCTTTATTAGATTCTCCACATGTAGCCATAGGAGTTCCTTGATTGTTCAAGCATTGGGAGGCTAATCGGTTTACTACCTTGGCCAAGGTGGCCGTGAAATCTACTACCTCCCTTTGCATCTCTTCTTGCCCTTGAAGAATAACACCAAGGATGTCATCCATTGGAGGTTGGGGTGGATGGAAGGGTTCATCATTTTAGAGGAATGGTTCATATAGGAAGGTGGTTCATCATATTAATGATGTGGTGATTCAACATTCTTCATTTGTTCCATTTGTTGCTCAACACACTCCAATCTATTATTCTCAAGTTGAGATTCTACAATCCCCTTCATGCTTCCCTCTTCGGTTGCTCCCCCACAATCATCCTTGGACATATGGTATGAATCCCATGCATCTAACTTCTCATAGACGGTTGCTTGAAGCCGATCCATTACGTCCTTGAAAGATGGACATAGATATTCTTCCATGGAGGGTTGTGGTGGAAGGTATAACTCATCTTGAGGATGGAAATTTTCACTCAATGGAGGTGGTTCATCTTGGTCATGGTATGGAGGAGGTAGTTCTTGGAAGTATTGATATTGGAATGGTGGTGGTTCTATGTGTGGCTCATATGGCTCAAAAGGTAGTTGGTGTGGTGGATATGGATTAGGGTCATATGGAGGTGTTTGGTGAAAACAAGCTTCTGAGTATGGTTGAGGGCTATGTTGAGGACATGGCTCATTGGCATATGGCGGTGGTTCTTAAAAGTCACAAGAGGATTGGTCATATGCTTATGCCTCCTCCCACCTTTGGTTGTCCCGTCCTTGATACACATTCTCATTGAAGTTCTAATCACCTACAACATATTTGTAATCACACTCATAGCCAAGGTGAGAATTCATGATGAAAAGAGAAAACAAAAATCAAAAGCTAATAGAAAACAAGAGAAACAAAATTCTACAACTAGTAAATAAAGCAAAAAGCAAGATATTCACACTATTCACATATGTACAATAACCAATAACATAACACCATTGCAACTCCCCGGCAACGGCGCCATTTTGATGAGAGGATTTTTGACGGTTTAGAATTTCACAATTGAAATCTCGTTGCAAGTATAGTTTCTAAACCAAGCAATAATCCTTTCATACAAAAGATTATTTGTCACTAGTACAAACCCCTAAAATTAATAACCGAAGTATTCAAACCTCGGGTCATTCTCCCTAGGAATTGCAATAAGGTGTCATGTTCTTGGTTAGGGGTATCTTTGGGGGTTTTTGAGGTAAGAAACAAGAATTGTAAATTGCAAAGGAAATAAACTAACAATTAAGGAAGGCTCTTGGCAAGGTATAAAAACTAGAAGTCCTATCCTAGCTATCCTTATCAATTGTGATGAGAATTATTCATTGTTCCCATTTAGTTAACCCCTAACCATGGAGGAAAGTCAAGTGGATGAATTAACTTAAGCTCACAAGTCCTAGCCAACTCATAATGAAAGGCTAGCTTTAGTGGCATTCAAATCAATTAGCAATCTCCAGTTATCAATCAACAAAAGAGTTTGATAACTCAAGTATCACTAATTACTCAACCAAAGCCTAGAGGAACAAAATCTAACTCATATCTAGAAGAGGCATTTTAACAAAAACATAAAAGGTAATAAAGGTAAACAACATAAATTGCAAGGATTAAAGAGAACTACAACTACAAAAGCAAGAGATCAATAATAGGAAATCAAAATAATTATGAAACAACAAAGAACTTACCAATTGCATTGAAGAAGAAATGTAGATCTACAAAAGAATTCATAAACTACAACTAACAATACAACGGAATTACAAGAGAAGAGGAATTCTACAACTACAAGAGAACAATTGAGGATGAAAGAGGAAAATTAAGAGAGAAGAAGAAGAAGTAGATCTAGATCTAAACCTAATCCTAATTCTAGAGAGAAGAGAGAGCTTCTCTCTCTAGAAAACTAAATCTAACAACTTCTAAAACTAAACTATGATTAATGATCAAAACTATGTTGATTCCTCTTCAAGGCCCACAAGGTTTCTAAAATCGCTGGCCACGAGTTGCATTTTAAAAAGTCACGTGCAGCATCGGCACGTATGCGTACAGTGTGCGTACGCATCCCTAAACGTGATGCAAATATGGTAAATCTTATATCATTTTGAAGCCCCGAATGTTAGCTTTCTAACGCAACTAGAATCGCATCTTGGACCTCTGTAGCTCAAGTTATGGTCGATTAAGTGCAAAGAAGTCGGCTTGACAGCTTTTGTGATTCCTTCATTTCTTCTTGAGTTCTCCATTTTTACATGCTTTTTCTTCATTCCCTCAATCCGATCTTTGCCTCCTAAACCTGAAATCACTTAACAGACATATCAAGGCATCTAATGGAATCAAGGTGAATTAGATTTAGCTATTTTAAGACCTAAAAAGCATATTTTCAGTCTTAAGCACAATTAAAGGAGAATTTACAAAACCATGCTATTTCATTGGATACATGGGAGAAAAGTTGACAAAACCCTCTAAATTCAACATAAGGTAAACCTCTAAAAATGGGGTTTATCATCGACCAAAATTTTGAATACTTTGGTTTACTTCTATTGGGGTTGAACTTTGTGACAACCAATCTTTAAAATTTGATTGAGAGTTATTAGTTGGTTTGGAACTATACTAGCAACATGAATATTTTGTGAAATTCATAACCGACAATAATGTTCACCATCAAATTTTTGGCGCCGTTGCCGGGGATTGTTTGCAATGTATGCTTTGTCATTGGTTATGTGAATATGTGGATAGTGTAGATAGTTTACTTGCTTTCCATATTTTGTTTTTAGTTTAGATTTCTTTTATACATGTGCTATGACTCCCAAGTTTGATGACTCGATCTCAACCGAACTCTAGCTTACCCGAGCTTGACCTTGAGATTGAAAGAACTTTGTAACACACTCGGCAAGCTAGACGACGGTTGGACTATATGGCTAGTACTTTGGCCTCTTTTGAGGAGCATACCAAATCACTAGACGGAACCGAGAGAGACTTGGAGTCCACCACTTCTTATTCTTCTGTTGGTACCACTAATACATCTTTGCATCCTACAGGTGAAAATCTCATAGTGGAGCCACGCCGAATCGCTTTGCACGAACAAGGAGCTCTAGATATTATACTTCAACCATTGCAAGCGAGATACCCAATCTTGATCCGAACTTTGAGTTGAAGAATAGTCTAATAAATCTACTTCCAAAGTATCATGGGCTTCCGGGTCAAGACCCTATCCGACATCTAAGAGATTTTCAAGTTGCTTGTTCTACAGCTCGAAGGCATAGGGCCGATGAGATTGCTACTATGGTTTTTGCTTTCCCATTCTCTCTTGAGGGACAAGCAAAATCGTGGTTTTATTCCCAACCGGATGAGATTGTGACCAATTGAGATTTATTGAGAAGAGATTTTTTAGACAACTTCTTTCCATCGGAAAAGACCGACTACATCGAAAAGAAATCTCTGGTTTAATGCAAAAGGACCAAGAGAGCTTGTATGAGTATTGGACTAGATCTAAGAGTCTATTGGAGTCTTGTCCACACCATGGAATGGACACTCACTTGCTCATTAGTTATTTCACTGGAGGTCTTTACGCAAAAGATAGGAGATTGCTCACCACTGCTAGTGGTGGTTCCCTTTCCATAAATAAGACGGCGGGAGAAGCTTGGAGCTTGATAAATGATGTCGCCAAGGCTACACAACATGTAAGAGTAAGGAGCAATCCCCTCAAGGGTGTGGTAGAAGCACTTCCTTCCGAATCAAGTTTGACCAAGGTACATGGGGATATGACTACTATCCTTACGGAGATGCACAAGGAACAAAAGGCGTTCTATTCTATCCAAGCTGTCCAAGCCCCACCCTATGTTCCCCAACTTGAAGGGCCTCCTGGAATATGTGGCTTATGCTCTAGCACCGTACATTTCACCGACCAATGCTACCAAATTTAAGAGGAGTATACCCTTGCCGTAGCTAATGTGAACTATAACAATTGTACACCCTACCCCTCTCAAGGCCAAAACTCTCATGGTAATAATTCCAATCAAGGGTGGAGGGACAATGCACAAGGGAGCAATCAAAATCAAAGATGGAACAACTCCTCTTCTCACTACTATAACAACCACCAATCTTCATCCCAATACCACCATAACAATAACAACCATCAAGCCAACCAAAATCACCAGAACCAAGCACTTCATCAAAACCAAAACAACTACCCCAAATACCAAGCACCACATCAAAGGCAATAATTTAACCAATCCTTTTCCTCTTCTACCAACCAAGTTGATGATTCTAACCATACCCTCACCCTTGACCATGAAAGACTCAGAGCTACGGTGGACAAACAGGAAGAGAACAATAAGGCTCAATTTAATAGCATTAATGCTAAATTGTCCAACATCACCGAGATACTTTCAAAGTTGGCTTTATCTTCCTCCAACAACACCAACCAACCCTCAAGCTCTTCTAACCTTCCATCCCAACCCCTTCCAAATCCAAAAGGCGATGTCAATGCCATTACACTATAGTCGGGGACCACATTGGAGGAGATACCTCCTAGGGTCATGGAAGACATTCATAAGGAAGAAGTGGTTGTTGAAGCTCCACATGAAGAAGAGGAGGTAGACACAAAGCAAGAGGAGGAAGAAGTAAGCCTTAAGAAGCCCAAGAGGAAGGCTATAATGGATGAATCTATTCCCATTCCATTCCCTTCCATGGTAAAGAAGGCCAAGAAAACTCCAGAGTTTGATTTAAACATGCTTCAAGTATTCAAGAAGGTTGAGGTAACCATCCCACTTCTTGATGCCATTCAATGAATTCCGAAGTATGCTAAGTCTTTTGAAGGACATGTGCACACACAAAGATAGGATTGGTGAGTTGGAAACATTGTCCTTGGGTAGTCCCATTTCGTCATTGATGAAGCCTATTCTAGAAAAGTGTAGTGACCCCGGACCATGTTTAGTATCTTGTTGTAATGGTGGAGTTACTTTTCATGACTGTATGTGTGATTTAGGGGCTTGCGTTAGCATCATGCCACTCTCTATATTTGCAAGATTGAAGTTAGCTCCATTGAGAAGAGTGTGATCACCGTAGTAGGGATAGCGGAAGATGTGCTTGTGGCAATAAAGGATTTAGTGTTTTCGGTTGATTTCTATATCCTTGAAATGCCTCCAATGGAGAATAAAAGTTCTTCCTCCATTTTGCTTGGTAGACCTATCTTGAAGACCTCTAAATTCAAATTGGATGCCTTTACCGGCACATATTCCTTTAAAGTGGATGACAAGACAATCAAGTTTAATTTGGAAGAAGCCATGAGACACCCACCCGAAGAGCATTCCGTTCTTCTATGTGATATAATTGATGAGGTAGTAGCGGAAATACAAAAAAAAGATCACAACAAGTTATGCTACTGATGACAAGTCATCTTAGGCTAGTTTTACTAGCATTTTTTACTTGTTTAGATTAGGTTTTATACAGTTTCTTGCACAATATGTAAATGACTGGATTTAAATTTCATGTTTATCTTATTCAATTAAACATTATTAATTTTATGCATTATCATTAGGTTTATGCAAGATTTATTTGATTATTATGAAATGATGCAAGACCTTGTGATTTCGGTGAGACTTTGATTGCATGTTTGATTAATGACAGATGAAAAAATGAGAGGAAGAAACAAAGAAGAAAGCAGTGCAGGAGAACGCTATGCTATATTCCCCTGTAGCACACCCTTGGCGCAACGTTCACTTTCAAAGAACGCTACGCTCTCTAGTGACGCGCACGCGTACAAGGCGCTTACGCACAGAATGATATTTTTGCAATCGACATGTATATGTGTATGATGCGTATGCGTGGGTGACGCGTACGTGTGGGTGGAGGATCAGTGCTCTCAGGCCAAGAATGCTATGTTCACTTTGAATGAGCACCTGCGATACTTTCAAATTTGGGATCAGAAAATTGGCAAAGGACGCGTACGCGTGCATCCCGCGTACGCGTCGATGTGACAATAGTGATGGTTGGCACAAACATGTACATGATGCTGGAGTGTAGAAGTGATAATTTACAATCTACGTGCACGTGCAAAGGACGCGCACGCATGGGGAGCGCTCATGGTGTGAACGTAACGCTCATTTAAAGAACGCTGCCAAGGGACGTGCACGCATGCATGATACGTGCAAGCATGGCTGAGGCAAAAGATAATATCGACACGCACGCATGTGTTACACATACGCATCAATGGTGAAACAAAGCAAGGGATGCGCATGCACAGAGGATGCGTACTGATGAGTGGATAATTTATACGCTTTTTTGCATTATTTTTAGGTAGCTTTTATTATATTTTAGTTACTTTTTATTATATCTTTATTAGTTTTTATGCAAAAATCACATTTTTGAACTTTACTATGAGTTTGTGTGTTTTTCTATAATTTTAGGTATTTTCTAGCTGAAGTTGAGGGACCTGAGCAAAAATCTGATTCAGAGGCTAAGAAAGGACTGCAGATGCTGTTGGATTCTGACCTCCCTGCACTCAAACACGTTTTTTTGGAGCTATAGAAGTACAATTGGCGCGCTCTTCATTGAACTAGAAAGCTAACATCTTGGGCTTTCCAGCAATGTATAATAGTTCATACTTTTTCTGAGATTTGATGGCCCAAATTGGCGTTCAAATGCCAGCTAGAGACCTTTTTTGGTGTAAAACGCCAGAACTGGCACCAGAACTGGAGTTAAACGCCCAAACTGGCATCCAAGCTGGCATTTAACTCTTGAAAAGACCTATGCATGTGTAAATTTCAATGCTCAGCCCAAGCACACACCAAGTGGGCTCCAGAAGTGGATTTCTGCACTATCTGCACTTTGTTACTTATTTTTTTTTTGTAATCCTTAGTAACTAGTTTAGTATAAATAGCACTTTATAATTTTGTATTAGGAGCTTATGCCATTTTTCACATTTGGGAGTCTGGCCATTCGGCCATGCCTAGACCTTTTTCTCTTATGTATTTTCCAACAGTGGAGTTTCTACACCTCATAGATTAAGGTGCGGAGCTCTGCTGTTCTTCATGAATTAATGCGAGTACTATTATTTCTCTTTCAATTCACGCTTACTTTTTCTCCAAGATATACTCTCGTACTTACTTCAGTTAAGTAAGAATGAATGGGTGACCCGTGACAATCACCCACTATCTTCATTACTCGCTTAGCCAAGATCCGCGTGCCTGACAACCACAAGCGGTCTACATGATGTTCAACGTAGTCATTGGACGATGGTGCACGAAGTTGCAATCACACTTATGCAACTCCGCACAACTAACCAACAAGTCACTGGGTCGTCGAAGTAGTAAAACCTTACGCGATTAAGGGTCGATCCTACAGAGATTGTCGACTTGAAGCAAGCTATGGTCATCCTGTAAATCTTAGTCAGACGGATTCAAATGGTTATGAGGTTTTGATAATTAAAAGATAAATAAAACATAAAATAAAATAAAGATACTTATGTAATTCATTGGTGGGAATTTTATATAAGTGTTTGGAGATGCTTTGTTGCTTCTGAACTTCTGCTTTCCTATTGTCTTCATCCAATCATGCGTGCTCCCTTCCATGTTAAGCTGTCTGATCCTCTTAGTGAAAATGGTCCAGCTACGGTTTCTATACGGATAATCAACTGTCGAATTTCTCGTCTCAGATGAAAAATAACAGGCACAGCTACCGCAGGTGGTGCACGAATTTGTAATCCGTACAACTAACCAGCAAGTGCACTGGGTCGTCTAAATAATACCTTACGTGAGTAAGGGTCGATCCCACGGAGATTATTGGTTTGAAGCAAACTATGTTTATTTTATTAATCTTAGTCAGGATACCAATAAGATTATTTGGATTTAATTGTAAGAAGTAAAAGTGTTTGGAATAAGGAATAGTTACTTTATTAATGAAGAATATGTTGGAACTTTGGAGATGCTTTGTCCTCTGAATTTCTGCAATGTAATATTCAACTCAATTGTTTGTAAAGTTCCATCCATGGCAAGCTGTATGTAGGGTGTCACCATTGTCAGTGGCTACTTCCCATCCTCTCAGTGAAAATGGTCCAAATGCTCTGTCACAGCACGGCTAATCAGCTGTTGGTTCTCGATCATGTTGGAATAGGATCTATTGATCCTTTTGCGTTTGTCATCACGCCCAGCAATCGCGAGTTTGAAGCTCATCACAGCCATTCAATCCTTGAACCCTACTCGGAATACCACAGACAAGGTTTAGACTTTCCGGATCCTCAAGAATGGCCGCCATCAGTTCTAGCTTATACTACGAAGATTCTGATTAAGGAAGCTAAGAGATGCTCATTCAATCTGATGTAGAACGGAGGTGTTTGTCAGGCACACATTCATGGATTGAGGAAGGTGATGAGTGTCATGGATCATCACCTCCTTCACAATTAAGCACGAATGAACATCTTAGATAGGAACTCACACACGTTTGAACGAAATAGAAACAATTGCATTAATTCATTGAGACGCTGCAGAGCTCCTCACCCCCAACAATGGAGTTTAGAGACTCATGCCGTCAAAGTGTATAAAATTCAGATCTGAAAATGTCATCAGGTGCAAAGTAAATCTCTAAAAGTTGTTTAAATAGTAAACTAGTAACCTAGGTTTACAGAAAATGAGTAAACTATGATAGATAGTGCAGAAATCCACTTCTGGGGCCCACTTGGTGTGTGCTGGGGCTGAGACTTAAGCTTCTCACGTGCTTGGGGCTGTTTTGGGCGTTCAACGCCAGGTTGTAACCTGTTTCTGGCGTTGAACTCCAGCTTGTAACCTGTTTCTGGCGCTGGACGCCAGACAGCAGCATGATACTGGCGTTGAACGCCAGTTTATGTCGTCGATCTTCGCGCAAAGTATATTGCTGGAAAGCCCTGGATGTCTACTTTCCAACGCCGTTGAGAGCGCGCCAATTGGACTCCTGTAGCTCCAGAAAATCCATTTCGAGTGCAGGGAGGTCAGAATCCAGCAACATCAGCAGTCATTTTTCAGCCTAACTCAGATTTTTGCTCAGCTCCCTCAATTTCAGCCAAAAAATACCTGAAATCATAGAAAAACACACAAACTCATAGTAAAGTCCAGAAATATGATTTTTGCCTAAAAAATAATAATATTCTACTAAAAACTAATTAAAACATGCTAAAATCTACATGAAATTACCCCCAAAAAGCGTATAAAATATCCGCTCATCACAACACCAAACTTAAACTGTTGCTTGTCCCCAAGCAAATAGAAGAGTAAAATAGGATAAAAAGAATTTAAGGAGTAATAAAATCTCCGAGTTTTAAGTGAAGCTCAGATTCTAATTTAGATGAGCGGGGCTAGTAGCTTTTTGTTTCTGAACAGTTTTGGCATCTCCCTTTATCCTTTGAAATTCAGAATGATTGGCATCCATAGGAACTCAGAATTCAGATAGTATTATTGATTCTCCTAGTGTAGTATGTTGATTCTTGAACACAGTTACTTTATGAGTCTTGGCCGTGGCCCTAAGCACTTTGTTTTCCAGTATTACCACCGGATACATAAATGCCACAGACACATGACTGGGTGAACCTTTTCAGATTGTGACTCAGCTTTGCTAAAGTCCCCAATTAGAGGTGTCCAGAGCTCTTAAGCACACTCTTTTTGCTTTGGATCACGACTTCAACCACTCAGTCTCAAGTTTTTCACTTGGACCTACATGCCACAAACACATGGTTAGGGACAGCTTGATTTAGCCGCTTAGGCCTAGAACTATTTCCTTGGGCCCTCCTATTCACTGATGCTCAAAGCCTTGGATCCTTTTCACCCTTGCCTTTTGGTTTTAAAGGGCTGTTGGCTTTTATTCCCTTTCTTGATCCAATGATTCCTTGTAATTTTTTTTCACTTTTTTTTTCGCAAGCTTATTTTTCACTGTTTTTTCTTGCTTCAAGAATCAATTTCATGATTTTTCAGATCATCAATAACATTTCTCTTGTTCATCATTCTTTCAGGAGCCAACAATTTTAACATTCAAAAAAATTCAATATCAAAAATATGCACTGTTCAGGCATTCATTCAGAAGGAAAAAAGTATTGCCACCACATATAAATAATTATAATTTTTCTTATTAAGAACTCAAAAAAATATTGCCTCTTTATTCTAAGAATCTACTAATTTATTCATGTTTGATAATGATGAGAAAAATAAATTATAGCTTAATTGGAGATAAAATCAAAATAGAGATACTAATTACTACTACTCCTATATAACTTCTAAGGTAAATTTCTATAAAAATACTATCACAGAGTTAAAGCTTAAAATTAGAACCTAACAACCTGTATTTTGGGAAGTGGATGTTCCTCTAGTCTGTGGGGTGCTTGGTCCTTCAAGGAATAGCTTCTGACGCTTTAGTTCCTTCAGTTCACATCCTTACTCTTCCTGTTCCCTTAGGTGCCATGATCTTGATGAGTTTTAGCTCAGTGATCATGGCAACTCACACCAAACTTAGAGGTTTGCTTGTCCTCAAGCAAAAGAAAGGAAATGAGAGGAATAGAGGGAGAGGCAATTTCGAAATCCAAAAGATATGATGAGTTGAAAAAGATTTGGATTGGAAAAAGATTTGTGTTTATGAATTAAGATACATTTGACATTTTTGAAAAAGGGATTTTAGAAATTAGTGTTTTTAGAAATTAGGATTAAAATTTTTGGAATTGAAGGATGATATTTTAAAACATGTTTATGCAAGAAATTATGAATTGAAACATAAAAATTAGAAATTTTGTGATGAAAAATGAATTTTATCTCCTCCCCACCATTCTGGCGTTAAACGCCCAAATGCTACTTGTTTTGGGCGTTTAACGCCTAATTGCTGCTTTTCCTGGGCGTTTAACGCCAGCTGTTGCTTCTTTCTGGCGTTGAAAGTGTGTCCCAAAGCTCTTTTTTTCTCCTTTTTTTGTGCTTCTTTGCTTCTTTTTCTTCTTATTTCCTACAAGATTTATAAAATTAAAAGATCAAGGAAATATACCAATTAAGTATAAAAGCATTCAATATTTAAGCATAAATCATCAATTTCTTGTATGAAAAAGCATAGAAAAATAGGTATATGATAACTTGTCATCACAACACCAAACTTAAACCTTGCTTGTCCCCAAGCAAGAATAGAATCATGCAATAAAGATTGACAATCCAAGGTAAGAAGAATAGCAACTCAATGTTCATGGTAAGCTAGTTTTCTATGCATGCTTCAATCACAAAAGAAATGTAAATGATTGATGCTTCCATCTAGCTCAATTTATGAAATCTTTTTCTTATAATTCTTCCTTGAAACAAGCTTTTGATTTTTTTTTTTAGCTTCTCCTTTTGGGTGCTTTGTCCCATGAGTTAATAACAAAGCTACGACTTCTAAATGCTTTGTTTTCAAGTATTACCACTTGATACATAAGCACCACAAGCATTTAATTAGAGGACTTCATTAAGCTCATTTTTCTTTTCTTTTCTTGACTCTCTAATCATTGATGCTCAGAGCCTTGAGCTTTGAGGGAGTGCTTTTGCACTTGAGCCTAGCCTTGACTTCTAAGTGTTTTGTTTTCAAGCATTTGGCTTGATACATAAACACCACAAGCACTTAGCAAATAAATTGCCATTGGTACTCAGAGCCTTCAGCTTTCTCATTCTTTCCCTTTTTCTTTTCTTGCTTTAATTGTATTTGCTTCTTCAAGGTCTTCATGATTTCAAAAGATTTCACAAAATGTACTAGATGAAAAACTTCAATTAAATAAAATCCAATGCAATTGAGCAACAATCAATCATACTAGCTTTCCAATACTTGTATGCACATGCTAAATTCTTCTTTAATGCCTTGTTTGTTTATGATCATGATGCTTTACTGCTTTTGAACTCACAGGATTCAAGTTGGTAGTTATAATGCCACAGCAACATGTTACAAATCAAGATTCAAGATATTCTTTATTCATACACACATGTATACAGAGAATATAAAGACAATTATGCCATTTAAAGTGCTGGAAATAAATGAGAGGAAAAGGAACTTTACAACCTTGCAATTTATCTTCTCTATTGTTGTCATTTTCCTCCCATTCTTCTCCTTCCCATACCAACTCAGAATGCTTGCTTATCCTTAAGCAACAGTTAGGACAATGGTGGTGGAGTCTAAAATGGATCATGAATGTCTTCCACAAGAGGATGTTAGTAGTACATGTGTTCTAAGCAAGCAAAATGAAAGATAAAAATCAAGGCACAGAGGACAGAGACATTGTGATTGTAAGCATAAGAAGGTGTGCACAATACTTTGCATAAAGAATAAGTGGCACACCAAACTTAGTGTGACACTTTCACTTGGAATTGATGCAAGTATCTAATAGATATTGGAACCAAATTTTGTTGCATAGCAACACCAAACTTAAAATGCAATCATATGTCAATTTATTTGAATTAAAAATAAGCAGGTGAAACTGTTATTTGTTAAATACAATCACCAAGCCAAGAATCTGTCATGAATAAAGCTCTCTTGGTAATGTATTAACAAACACAGTAAATAAGCAAACTAAAATGAAAACATTTAAAAACAGGAAAATGACTAAAGAAAGTAGAATGACAAAGTGTCAAATTAAAAGAAAAAAATAACACTGTAGAGGCATTATGATTATGCAGACAAGTAGTGTTGCTTGAATGAATTGCATAGAAAATAAGTGGCACACCAAACTTAGAATCTTGGTGTGTCACTTTCATTTTTGATTTGATGCAATCATCCAAAAAGATTGAAAATAATTTGTTGCAAGGCAACACCAAACTTAGAATGTAACTATATGCCAATTTATTGAATTTAAACAAAGAAAGGAGAAGAAATGTACCTACTGTCTACCTGTTCTTCACTTTCTTCCTGTTCTTCCAATTTGTTAAGAGGAATAACCTCAAGGGAGAGGAAGTTTCAGCTATTGTCCCCTTTCTTGGTTTCCTCTCAGCAAGCCTCCTTTTGTACATAGCTTGATTGAGCTGGCTTGCTAGTGGTCCAGGGGAAGGATTGCTTGTAGTTGACCTTCTCTTCTTCATGAATATTGTCCTTTGTAGCTTGGTCGCAATCCTCTTCTCGGTGCTTTTGTTAATTGCCTTCACTTCCTTGAGTCCAAGTCTTAGTGGTTATGTGATTGTTGGAGTGATTTTTTCATCAAGAGCTTTTTGCATTAGTGGTTCCTTGAGCTTTTCCTCTTTGCACTTTTCTACTTCAGTTGAGTGTGACCTCTCTTGATTGGCTTCCTCCTCTTCTTTTACATGATCTTCCATTAAGTCTTTTGGGAGTGAAGTTTCATGTTCCTCTATCACCTCAATTAGCTGCTGTGAATATGAAGCCACAGGTTCCACAACCTCCTTTTCCGTTGAAATTTCACTTGACACAAAGGCTTCTGCATCTTGCTTTTCCACTTCTTCACCCACAAATTGGTCTTCATCCTCTCTGTTTAATGGTTCTAAGTTCCCCCTTGTTTGCTCTAAGGGCCCATTCATCTTCTTGAGGATGATTTCTTTCCAAGATTGGGGTTGTGTGTATCTTTCCACGAGTTTTCTATGTATTTCAATGGCTTGAAGGTAATCCTCATCTGCTGGTTCAAGAGATGAAGGTTGAGAGTAATTTTGGTGACGCGGATGTGTTGTGGTGAAGTTGTGTTGAGGGGTGTGGAATGAGTTGTGTGATTGATGGGATGACTTGTTTGGATTTTGGAGGAAACTTTGTGTTGAGGCATAATCAAGTGATGAAGAACTTTCAAATGAGAAACTGGGACGTGAGGGTGGATGCTCTTTCATTCCTTGGTGATACTCCCAGCCACCATTAGAATAATGACTTGAATCATTTTGTGGTGGTGGGAAGTATCCCATATGATTCTCTTGCTCATCTTGTGTCTCTGAAGCAAATCTCCATGAATTGGAGTGCTCGGGATTTGTAATTTGTTGGTGATATTCCCAGCCATCATTAGAAATTGGTGATGGTGGGTAATATCCCATAAAATTTGTTTGATCATAAGATGAGTTGAACTCCATTTGAATTTTGTAAAACACAACACCACTGAAAATTGAAATTACTCATATCAGAGATGAGAATTTCTTAGTGAGGCAAAAACTCAAACACCTTGGTTTCACTTTAAAACAGAGAACAAAAATAAAAAAATGCTTAATCTAGACTTCTCACCCACTTAATCATTGTTGATCTAAATCAATCCCCGACAACAGCGCCAAAAACTTGATGGTGTTTTTGTGGAAAAATAAATTTCCAACACACAAATCCAACCGGCAAGTGTACCGGGTCGCATCAAGTAGTAATAACTCACTTAGAGTGAGGTCGATCCCACAGGGATTGATGGATCAAGCAACTTTAGTGGGTGATTAGTTTAGTCAAGCTAACATTGAAGGGATATTGGATGAAATGTAGCCAACAGAATTATAAATGACAGGAAACTTAAAGTTGCAGAAAGTAAAATTGCATAAAACTTAAATAACAAGAAAGTAAAATAGCTGAAACTTAAATTGCAAGAAAAGTAAATTGCAGTATATATAAAGGGGAATGGGAACAAGGAGATTAAAGCAAGCAGCAAGCAGAACTTGGAACAATTGCATAAGAATTAAGTTGCATGAAAAGTAAAAGGACTTGGGTGCTGGGAATTAAAATTCAACAAGAGAATGTAACGAGCAATCAAGCAGAAGAGTAACTTGCAACAAATCTTAAACAGAAAGCAGAATTGCTTGAAGAAGCAAACAGAAATTAAATTCAGCTCAATTGGAAAATCAAAATGAAGATCTCAGGAAATCAAAGAGACTAGAAAACAAGTCTAGATCTCAATTCCTTCCTTGATCAAAGTAGAAAATAATCAGTAGAAGAGAAGTAAATCAAGCAGCAAGTGAAATGTAAATCCAATTCTCAATTATGCAGAAGAACAAAGCATAGATGTTGCAGATGGAGAATGAAAACAGAATTCCTTCCAATCTCCACCCAAGATTCAAAACAGAAATGAAAACTCAAAGAGAGAGCTATCTACTACTACTACTCCCTAATGGAGCAAGCCCTCCTTTACAAAGATAGAAATGATGCCTTATATAGGCTTTACAAAATAAAATGAAATTGAAATGAAAAACAAATTAAATGAAAATCCTAATTCTAGCTCGTTCTTGTGCCTTTAAGTGATGATGTGGGCTTTGCTTGCTTTAGATTTGAGGGAGAATGGGTCTTGGATGGCCTTGATTCAATTTGGTGAGGAATTGAATTAAATTGAATTTTGGTTGATTTTGGCCCATATGTTGCTCCCAGGAGGCTGCCCTGCCCTTGTGGAGGGCAGAGCAGAAAATGGTGCATGCGGCCCTCATTGCGTGCGTGCTTGGTGCGTCAGGATGCTGCCTTGCCCTTGTGGAGGGCAGGGCAATGTTGTCATGGTACGGCCTTGCCTTCCTGCCCGTGCCAAATTGTGCGTGCAACAAGTCCCTGGCCGTGTCATGCGCTCATGCTTGTGTGCGCCAAGGAGTGTTCCCAAGTTCGAACCTTGGTGAAAGCACTTGAGGAGCAATTTTTCCTTGATTTTCCATGAAGGGAGCACGACATTGCCCTGCTCTCCAAGAGGGCAGAGCAGAAAATTAAGCACTACTTTGCTTTGGAGTGAGGCTCCAGCTTCGAGCCTTGGTGGAAGCACTTTGGTTTATTTTCGCTTATTTTTGGCCCTTAAAGATACCTTTCACTGATGTCTCAATTGTATGCCAAATATGGATTGATATAGATCGTTGGAAAGCTCTAAATGTCAGCTATCCAACGCAATTGGAAGCACATCAATTGGACATCCGTAGCTCAAGTTATAGCCCTTTGAAGGAGGCATGGTCATGCTGTGAGCGCCCAGATTTTACCTTAGCGAAAATTCTTGCTTCCAACCTCACTTTGCATCACGATTCTGCCCTGCCCTTGGCAAGAGCAGGGTAGTGTGTGCTGATTGCCTATTCTCCTTTAATTTGGTCATCGGCCACGCTTTTAAAAGCGTGGCCTAAGGCTCCAAAGTGTGCTCCAACTTCAAAGTGTGTCCCAAAGCTCTTTTTTTCTCCTTTTTTTGTGCTTCTTTGCTTCTTTTTCTTCTTATTTCCTACAAGATTTATAAAATTAAAAGATCAAGGAAATATACCAATTAAGTATAAAAGCATTCAATATTTAAGCACAAATCATCAATTTCTTGTATGAAAAAGCATAGAAAAATAGGTATATGATAACTTGTCATCAGCAGTCATCTGGGGTGTCTGGATGTTGCATGGCTTTGGCAACATTCAACTTGAACTCCTCCTCATTGACTCTCAGGGTTACTTCCCCTTTTTGGACGTCAATGAGGGTTCGGCCAGTTGCTAGGAAAGGTCTTCCTAGAATGAGAGTTGCACTCTTGTGCTCCTCCATTTCCAACACCACAAAGTCAGTAGGAAAGGCAAATGGCCTAACCTTGACAATCATGTCTTCAATCACGCCTGATGGGTATTTAATGGAGCCATCAGCAAGTTGAAGACATATCCAGGTTGGTTTGACTTCTTCAGTCAAACCAAGCTTTGTGATAATAGATGCAGGTATTAAGTTGATACTTGCCCCAAGATCACATAGAGCCTGCTTGGTACAATTACCCTCTAATGTGCATGGTATCATAAAGCTCCCAAGATCTTTAAGCTTCTCAGGTAAGCTTTTCAGAATGACTGCACTGCATTCTTCAGGGAGGTAAACTTTTTCAGTTTCCCTCCAATCCTTCTTATGACTTAAGATCTCTTTCATGAACTTAGCATAAGAGGGTATTTGCACAAGTGCTTCTGCAAACGGAATCTTTATTTCAAGAGTCCTGAGATAGTCTGCAAAGTGGGCATATTGCTCATCCTGTTCCGCTTGGCGGAGTTTTTGAGGATAAGGAATTTTGGCTTTGTATTCCTCAACCTTAGTTGCTGCAGGTTTATTGCCTACAGATGTGGATTGGGAAGCCTTTTTAGAAGGGTTATTATCAGCACTTGTATGTGACTGATCCCCCACTGGCGTTTGAATGCCAGGGGTGGAAGCTGGAGTGGTGTTAGACGCCAACTCCTTATCTGTTAATGGCGTCTGAACGCCAGAACTGTGCTCCCTTTGGGCGTTCAACGCCGGATTCATGCTTGTTTTTGGCGTTGAACGCCAGGAATGAGCATGGTCTGGGCGTTCAGTGCCAGCATTATTCCTCTCTGGGCTCTGATTGTCCTCAGAGGGATTTTGAGTAGCCATTTGTTCATTTCTTGGCTTTCTACTGCTTTGAAGTGAGGTATTTAATGTTTTCCCACTTCTTAATTGAACTGCTTGGCATTCTTCTGTTATTTGTTTTGACAGTTGCTTTTCTGTTTGCTTTAACTGTACTTCCATATTCCTGTTAGCCATTCTTGTTTCCTATAGTATTTCCTTGAATTTGGCTAGCTGCTGAGTTAGAAAGTCTAATTGCTGATTGAATTCATTAGCCTGGTCTACAGGACTGAGTTCAGCAGTTACTGTTTTAGCTTCTTCTTTCATGGAAGATTCACTGCTTAGGTACAGATGCTGATTTCTGGCAACTGTATCAATAAGCTCTTGAGCTTCTTCAATTGTTTTTCTCATATGTATAGATCCACCAGCTGAGTGATCTAGAGAAATCTGAGCTTTTTCTATAAGCCCATAGTAGAAGATGTCTAATTGCACCCACTCTGAAAACATTTCAGAGGGGCATTTTCTTAGCATCTCTCTATATCTCTCCCAAGCATCATAAAGGGATTCATTATCTCCTTGTTTGAAGTTTTGGATGCTTAGCCTCAACTGTGTCATCCGTTTTGGAGGAAAATATTGATTCAGGAATTTTTCTGACAGCTGTTTCCATGTCCTTATGCTATTCTTAGGTTGGTTATTCAACCACCTCTTAGCTTGATCTTTTACAGTGAATGGAAATAGTAATAGTCTGTAGATATCCTGATCTACTTCTTTATCATGTACTGTGTCAGCAATTTGTAAAAATTGTGCCAGAAACTCTGTAGGTTCTTCCTGTGGAAGACCAAAATACTGGCAACTTTGCTGCACCATGATAATGAGTTGAGGATTCAACTCAAAACTACTAACTCCAATGGAGGGTATTGGTGCACGAAATTGCAATAACACCTTTTGCAATCCGCACAACTAACCAGCAAGTGCACTGGGTCGTCCAAGTAATACCTTACGTGAGTAAGGGTCGAATCCCACAGAGATTGTTGGTTTGAAGCAAGCTATATTTATTTTATTATTCTTGGTGAGGATGTTAATTAAAATTATCAGTTGGAATTATTAGATTGGAAAAATAAAAGAGAATAAAAGCGATACTTGTTGTGCAGTAATGAGAAATATGTTGGAGTTTTGGAGATGCTTTGTCCTCTGAACTTCAACTCTTCCTTGAAATCCTTTTCCACACGCAAAGTCCCTTCCATGGAAAGCTCTATGTAGGGTGTCACCGTTGTCAATGGCTACTTCCCATCCTCTCAGTGAAAACGTTCCTATGCTCTGTCACAGCACGGCTAATCATCTGTCGGTTCTCAATCAGGTTGGAATAGAATCCATTGATTCTTTTGCGTTTGTCACTAACGCCCAGCCTTCGGGAGTTTGAAGCTCGTCACAGTCATTCAATCCCAGAATCCTACTCAGAATACCACAGACAAGGTTTAGACTTTCCGGATTCTCATGAATGCCGCCATCAATCCGGCTTATACCATGAAGATTCTGAGTAATGAATCTAAGAGATACTCATTCAATCTGATGTAGAACGGAGGTGGTTGTCAGGCACACGTTCATGGATTGAGGAAGGTGATGAGTGTCAAGGATCATCACCTTCTCCATAATTAAGCGCGAATGAACATCTTAGATAAGAACAAGCGTGTTTGAATGGAAAATAAAGGAATTGTATTAATTCATCGAGACGCTGCAGAGCTCCTCACCCCCAACAATGGAGTTTAGAGACTCATGCCGTCAAAAAGTATGTAATTCAGATCTGAAAAATGTCATGAGGTACAAGATAAGTGTTTAAAAGTTGTTTAAATAGTAAACTAGTAACCTAGGTTTACAGAATATGAGTAAACTAAGATAATTGGTGCAGAAATTCACTTCTGGGGCCCACTTGGTGTGTGCTGGGGCTGAGACTAAAGCTATCCACAAGCTGAGGCCTTTCTTGGAGTTGAACTTCAAGTTATAACGTGTTTTGGGCGTTCAACTCCGGATCATGACGTTTTTCTGGCGTTTAACTCCAGACAGCAGCATGTACTTGGCGTTCAACGCCAAGTTACGTCGTCTATCTTCGTGCAAAGTATGAACTATTATATATTGCTGGAAAGCCCTAGATGTCTACTTTCCAACGCCGTTGAGAGCGTGCCAATTGGACTCCTGTAGCTCCAAAAAATCCATTCCGAGTGCAGGGAGGTCAGGATCCAGCAGCATCAGCAGTCCTTTTTCAGCCTAACTCAGATTTTTGCTCAACTCCCTCAATTTCAGCCAAAAAAAACATGAAATCACAGAAAAACACACAGACTCATAGTAAAGTCCAGAAATATTATTTTTGCCTAAAAACTAATAATATTCTACTAAAAACTAATCAAAACATACTAAAATCTACATGAAATTACCCCCAAAAAGCGTATAAAATATCCGCTCATCAGGTATACATATACTACTCCCATATGAAGCAGTAGTGGGGTTAGCATATGACCCCAGAGTTCTTCTGGACTGTTCATTTCCGCTTATGTCCATGTTGGAGTAAAGGGGTAATGTGGATTTAAATTTTTAGTTTATAAATAAATAAAAAAAATTCGAGCCGAAAATCCAAGTGGTTATTAACAAAATAACTATTTTTTGATAGTCCTATATAAACATTGGAAGAATCCATTTTTGTTATTAATAGACTGGGCAGGAAAAAAGAATAACTGAAAGAAAAAAATCGAATTGTTATTCATCAAAGTATCATTTACTCAATGACCAGAATTAAACGAGGATATATAGCTCGGAAACGTAGGACAAAAATTCGTTTATTTTGTAAGGAATTGATCTGGTTTTTTCATATGAATCACATTTTTTTAAATCTTTATTTTGAATGACATGACGTTTATGGATTCTATTTCTCCATTTTTGTGGCACTAATCTAGACCATCAAATAAAAACCAAAATAAAAATATGATAAAATAAGAAAATTAAAATAAAAAAAATTTAATAAGAATTTAAAAATATTTTATGAAGATTTTTGAAAAAGTGAGGAGAGAGAAAGTGGTTAGGATATTTTTGAAAAAGATAAATTTTTTTAAACTTAAAAAGATAAGAATTGAAAAATTTTAAAATTGAAATCTGAATTTTTATAAAAAAATTTCGAAAAAATAGTTCAAAATTAGTTACAAAAGATATTTTTTTGAATTTTGAATTTTATGATGAAAGAGAAAAACACACAGAAGACACAAGACTTAAAAATTTTAGATCTAATGCTCCTTATTTTCGAAAATTTTGGAGGAAAACACCAAGGAACACCAAACTTAAAAATTTTAAGATCAAAACACAAGAAAAACTCAAGAACACCTTGAAGATTCACAAGAACACAAGAACAAAAGAAAGAACACCAAACTTAAAATTTTTAGAAAACTTCACTAAATTTTCGAAAATTGAAGAAAAATTAACAATAAAACACCAAACTTAAAGTTTGGCACAAGATTAAATCAAGAAAAATTATTTTTAAAAGAAGTTTTGAAATAAAGATACCCAATTACCAAGAACATAGACCAACGCTCTAGCCAATTGGGCAGAAAATGTAACAATTGTTCTGAATAGGTATATTTCTTTTGGAAGACTAATGCTTTGGATTAGCACAAGAAAAACAAGAAAAGACATAGAATAAGAAAAACTCAAGATCAAACAAGAAAAATAAACAAGAACAACTTAAAGATCAATGAAGAACAAAAAAAAACACAAATTCGAAAATTTAAAGGAAAAATATAAAATATGCAATTGACACCAAACTTAGAACAAGACACTAAACTCACGAAAAAGATTAAAATTGGTAAAGAAAAATAATAGTTTTTGAAAGATTTTTTTAAAAAGAATTTATCCTATCAGAATTTAATGACTCTATAACAACAAAAATAAACTATTCCTAATCTAAGAAATAAAATAAACCTTTAGTTGTTCAAACTCGAACAATCTCCGGCAACGGCGCCAAAAACTTGGTGCATGAATTTGTAATCCGTACAACTAACAAGCAAGTGCACTGGGTCGTCCAAGTAATACCTTACGTGAGTAAGGGTCGATCCCACGGAGATTATTGGTTTGAAGCAAACTATGTTTATTTTATTAATCTTAGTCAGGATGCCAATAAGATTATTTGGATTTAATTGTAAGAAGTAAAAGTGTTTGGAATAAGGAATTGTTACTTTATTAATGAAGAATATGTTGGAGCTTTGGAGATGCTTTGTCCTCTAAATTTCTGCAATGTAATATTCAACTCAATTGTTTGTAAAGTTCCATCCATGGCAAGCTGTATGTAGGGTGTCACCATTGTCAGTGGCTACTTCCCATCCTCTCAGTGAAAATGGTCCAGATGCTCTGTCACAGCACGGCTAATCAGCTGTTGGTTCTCGATCATGTTGGAATAGGATCCATTGATCCTTTTGTTTTTGTCATCACGCCCAGCAATCGCGAGTTTGAAGCTCGTCACAGCCATTCAATCCTTGAACCCTACTCGGAATACCACAGACAAGGTTTAGACTTTTCGGATCCTCAAGAATGGCCGCCATCAGTTCTAGCTTATACCACGAAGATTCTGATTAAGGAAGCTAAGAGATGCTCATTCAATCTGATGTAGAACGGAGGTGTTTGTCAGGCACACGTTCATGGATTGAGGAAGGTGATGAGTGTCACGGATCATCACCTCCTTCACAATTAAGCGCGAATGAACATCTTAGATAGGAACACACACACGTTTGAATGAAATAGAAACAATTGCATTAATTCATTGAGACGCTGCAGAGCTCCTCACCCCCAACAATGGAGTTTAGAGACTCATGCCGTCAAAGTGTATAAAATTCAGATCTGAAAATGTCATCAGGTGCAAAGTAAATCTCTAAAAGTTGTTTAAATAGTAAACTAGTAACCTAGGTTTACAGAAAATGAGTAAACTGTGATAGATAGTGCAGAAATCCACTTCTGGGGCCCACTTGGTTTGTGCTAGGGCTGAGACTTAAGCTTCTCACGTGCCTGGGGCTGTTTTGGGCGTTCAACGCCAGGTTGTAACCTGTTTCTGGCGTTGAACGCCAGCTTGTAACCTGTTTCTGGTGCTGGACGCCAGACAGCAGCATGATACTGGCGTTGAACGCCAGTTTACGTTGTCTATCTTCACGCAAAGTATGGACTATTATATATTGCTGGAAAGCCCTGGATGTCTACTTTCCAACGCCATTGAGAGCGCGCCAATTGAACTCTTGTAGCTCCAGAAAATCCATTTTGAGTGCAGAGAGGTCAGAATCCAGCAGCATCAGCAGTCCTTTTTCAGCCTAACTCAGATTTTTGCTCAGCTCCCTCAATTTCAGCCAGAAAATACCTGAAATCATAGAAAAACACACAAACTCATAGTAAAGTCCAGAAATATGATTTTTGCCTAAAAACTAATAATATTCTACTAAAAACTAATTAAAACATGCTAAAATCTACATGAAATTACCCCCAAAAAGCGTATAAAATATCCGCTCATCAGCAGGGCTAATCATCTGTCGGTTCTCACTTGTGTCGGGATAGGATCTCTCTATCCTTTTGAACACTGTCACTGTTCCCAACATTCGCGAGTTTGAAGCTCGTCACAGTCATCCCTTCCTAGATCCTACTCGAAATACCACAGACAAGGTTTAGACTTTCCGGATCTCAGGAATGCTGCCAATTGGTTCTAGCTTATACCACAAAGGTTCTAACCTCACGAACTCGGTCTGTGGATCAGAGACCCAAGAAACTATACCCTGGCTGTCGTCCAATGACTACGTTGAACATCATGTAGACCGCTTATGGTTGTTAGGCACGTAAATATTGGCTAAGCGAGTAACGAAGATAGTGGGTGATTGTCACGGGTCACCCCCTTCATTCTAACTTAACTGAATTAAGTATGAGAGTATATCTTGGAGAAGAAGTAAGCATGAAATTAAAAGAGAAACAATAGTACTTGCATTAATTCATGAATAACAGCAGAGCTCCGTACCTTAATCTATGAGGTGTAGAAACTCCACCGTTGGAAAATACATAAGAGAAAATAGCCTAAGCATGGCCGTGAGGCCAGCCAAGCATCAAGTTTGAAAAAGGGTCCAAAGATGAAATACAATAGTAAAAGGTGCTATTTATACTAAACTAGTTATTAGGGTTTACAGAAAATAAGCAACTAAGTGCAGATAGTGCAGAAATCCACTTTCGGGGCCCACTTAGTGTGTGTTTCGGCTGAGCTTTGAAGCTTTCACGTGCATACGCCATTCTTGGAGTTAAACGCCATCTTGGATGCTAGTTTGGGCGTTTAACTCCAGTTCTGGTGCCAGTTCTGGCATTTTATGCTAGAAAAAGGTCCCAAAGTATGAACTATTATACATTTCTGGAAAGCCCAAGATGTCTACTTTCCAACGCAATTGTGAGTGCGCAAATTGGGCTTCTATAGCTGCAGAAAATAAACTTCCAGTACAGAAGGCTCAGAATCCAACAGTATCTGCAATCCTTTCTGAGTCTCTGAATCAGACTTTTGCTCAGGTCCCTCAATTTCTGCCAAAAAATACCTAAAATTACAGAAAAACACACAAACTCATAGTAAAGTCCAAAAATAATATTTTTGCATAAAAACTAATAAAAATATACTAAAAAGTAACTAAAACATACTAAAAACTATGTATAAACAATGCCAAAAAGCGTATAAATTATCCGCTCATCACAGCACCAAACTTAAATTGTTGCTTGTCCCCAAACAACCAAAAACAAAATAGGATAAAAAGAAGAGAATATATAATAAATTTCAAAATATCAATGAAGCTTAGTTCTAATTAGATGAGCGGGACTAGTAACTTTTTGCTTCTGAACAGTTTTGCCATCCCACTTTATCCTTTGAAGTTTAGAGTGATTGGCATCCATAGGAACTCAGAATTCAGATAGTGTTATTGATTCTCCTAGTTTAGTATGTTGATTCTTGAATACAGCTACTTATGAGTCTTGGCTGTGACCTTAAGCATCTTGTTTTCCAGTATTACCACCGGATACATCAATGCCACAGACACAAAACTGGGTGAACCTTTTCAGATTGTGACTCAGCTTTGCTAGAGTCCCCAGTTAGAGGTGCCCATAGTTCTTAAGCACACTCTTTTTGCTTTGGATCACGACTTTAACCACTCAGTCTCAAGCTTTTCACTTGGACCTTCATGACACAAGCACATGGTTAGCGACAGCTTGAATTAGCCGCTTAGGCCAGATTTTATTCCTTTGGGCCTTTCCTATCCATTAATGCTCAAAGCCTTGGATCCTTTTTACCCTTGCCTTTTAGTTTAAAGGGTTATTGGCTTTTTGCTCTTGGCTTTTGGTTTAAAAAGCTATTGGCTTTTTCTGCTTGCTTTTTCTTTTTCTTTTTTTTTCTTTATTTTTTGCCTTTTTTTGCAAACTTTGTGTTTTTCACTGCTTTTTCTTGCTTCAAGAATCAATTTTATGATTTTTCAGATTATCAATAACATTTCTCTTTTTTCATTATTCTTTCAAGAGCCAACAATTTTAACATTCATAAACTTCATTGTAAAAAATATGCACTATTCAAGCATTCATTCAGAAAACAAAAAGTATTGCCACCACATCAAAATAATTAAACTAATTTTAAGATAGAATTCAAAATTCACGTACTTCTTGTTCTTTTTTCAAAAAACATTTTTCATTTAAGAAAGGTGAAAGATTCATGGAACATTCATAGCTTTAAGACATAGACACTAAACACTAATGATCGTGTAATGAAGACACAAACATAGTCAAAACATAAAGCATAAAAACCAAAAACAGAAAAGAAAATAAACAAGGAGATTAAAGAATGGGTCCACCTTAGTGATTGTGGCTTATTCTTCCTCTTGAAGAACCGATGGAGTTCTTGAGCTTCTTTATGTCTCTTCCTTGCCTTTGTTACTCCTTTCTCATGGCCTTTTGGTCCTCTCTGATTTCATGGAGGATGACAGAGTGCTCTTGGTGCTCCACGCTTAGTTGCTCCATGTTGGAACTCAATTCTCCTAAAGAGGTGTTGATGCCAGGGCATCTAGGCCAGTTTCACTGACCTTTTCTTTACTGTTTTAGTGTAGTTTCATGCGTTTTCTTAGGAAATAAGCAAGTTTTAGATAAAAGAACACTTACATCTTGAATTAGACAAATATTGTGAATGTTACATTATTTCATGAGAATTATGCAAGGAATGAATGTTAGATTGGATAATGCATGATTTCATGACTTGGATTAGAGCTTTGATGCACTTTATTTGTGTAATTTCAGGACAAAGGAAGCAAGGAAGAGCCATATTAGCATCCACGTTAACCTAGTTAACGTAGATACTAACGTGGAATAGGGATAAGCCTACAGAGTTAATGAGAAAAGTGGACACCAGTAACGCCCACGAAGCCATCATGAGCCACGTTAATTGCCACGTTAACTACATTAACGTGGTAGTTAACGTGGAGACAAAACAGACTCCAACGTTAGTGGTAATTGTGATCACCACTAACGCTCCAAGATGTGGCAATGAACTACGTTAAGAGACATGTTAACTAAGTTAACGTCGACTCTAACATGGAAGAGAGGAACAATGCCAACGTTAGTGACACTCACCTTTGTCACTAACGTTGGATCAAGCTTGCATTGCCCACGTTAGTGGTCACATTAAAACCACTAACGTGAAAGTTAACGTGGAGTTAAAGTTGATGAGCCAACGTTAGTGACACTCACCTTTGTCACTAACGTTGGAATGGCAGACATAACCACGTTAAGAGCCACATTAACTTAGTTAACGTGAGCTCTAATGTGAGGACTAGGGGCATAAGGCAACTTTATTGGGAAAGGTGAGTCCCAATAACGCTTGCGAAGGTTTGTAAGGCAACGTTAGTGGTCACGTTAGTACCACTAACGTTGGAGTTAACGTGGGCCATGTGGTGGGAACGTTAGTGAGAAAAGTGATTGCCACTAACGTTCTCGAACCCACAATGCACTCAACGTTAACGCCACTAACGCCAAAGCCAAAGTCCATGCCTACATCACTTTCTCTCTGCAACTAAAGCTGAGCCCACTGAATATTCCCAACTGCTTCAACTCAAGATCAAAGGCCCATATCCAAGACTTGCAGAATTGACTAGAAGACCAAGAAGAGTAGTATATATAGGAGTAGTTTTGAACTAGAAAAAGGATTGGCACATTGGAGAAAACCACACTCTGTATATTTTACTTTTCTACAACTTCTAAGAGTTAGAATGTATCTTTCTTCTTCTTCATTTCCATTTTCCAGAGCTATGAACAACTAAACCCCTTTCATCGAGTTAGGGAGCTGATGAGCGGGTAATTTAAACGCTTTTTGGCATTGTTTTTAGGTAGTTTTTAGTATGATCTAGTTACTTTTACTCTGAGTTTGTGTGTTTTTCTCTGATTTCAGGTAATTTCTGGATGAAATTGAGGCACCTGAGCAAAACTCTGATAAGGAGGCTGACAAAGGACTGCTGATGCTGTTGGAATCTGACCTCCCTGCACTCGAAATGGATTTTATGGAGCTACAGAACTCCAAATGGTGCACTCTCAAAGGCGTTAGGAAGTGGACATCCATAGCTTTCCAGTAATATATAATAGTCCATACTTTATTCATGATTAGATGACGTAAACTGGTGCTCAACGCTAGTTCCATGCTGCATTCCGGAGTCAAACGCCAGAAACACGTGACGAACCAGAGTTGAACGCCCAAAACACGTTACAACATGGCATTCAACTCCAAGAGAAGCCTCAGCTCGTGGATAGATCAAGCTCATCCCTAGCACACACCAAGTGGGCCCCGGAAGTGGATTTATGCATCAATTACTTACTTCTGTAAACCCTAGTAACTAGTTTAGTATAAATAGAAATTTTTACTATTGTATTTTCATCTTTGGTCCCAGTTTTATTTTATTATCCATCTTAGGAGACTATTGATCTCATTTGGGGGCTGGCCATTCGGCCATGCCTGAACCTTCATCACTTATGTATTTTCAACGGTGGAGTTTCTACACACCATAGATTAAGGGTGTGGAGCTCTGCTGTATCTCGAGTTTCAATGCAATTACTACTATTTTCTATTCAATTCAACTTATTCTTATTCTAAGATATTCGTTGAACTTCAACATGATTAATGTGATGATCTGTGACACTCATCATCATTTTCACCTATGAACGCGTGACTGACAACCACTTCCGTTCTACCTTAGACCGCGCGCATATCTCTTGGATTCCTTAATCAGAATCTTCGTGGTATAAGCTAGAATTGATGGCGGCATTCATAGGAATCCAGAAAGTCTAACCTTGTCTGTGGTATTTCGAGTAGGATTCTGGAATTGAATGACTGTGACGAGCTTCAAACTCGCGATTGCTGGGCGTGATGACAAATGCAAAAGAATCAAGGGAATTCTATTCCAACATGATCGAGAATCGACAGATGATTAGCCGTGCTGTGACAGAGCATTTGGACCATTTTCACTGAGAGGATGGGATATAGCCATTGACAACGGTGATGCCCTACATACAGCTTGCCATAGAAAGGAGTGACAAAGATTTGATAAAAGCAGTAGGAAAGCAGAGATTCAGAAGGAACACAGCACCTCTATACACCTGTCTGAAATTCCCACTATTGAATTATATGAGTCACTATTTACTATTTTATTCCTTTGCGTATACTATAATTTCTTAATACAGTTAAATCCGTCTGACTGGGATTTACAAGTTTACCATAGCTTGCTTCATACCAACAATCTTTGTGGGATCGACCCTTACTCACGTAAGGTTTATTACTTGGACGACCCAGTACACTTGCTGGTTAGTTGTGTGGAGTTGTGACAAAGTGTGATTTATGTTTGAGAGCACCAAGTCTTTGGAGCCATTGTTGATGATCACAAATCCGTGCACCAGGTTTTTGGCGTCGTTGCCGGGGATTGTTCGAGTATAGACAACTAACGGTTCATCTTGTTGCTCAGATTAGGTACTTTTCTCTTTTTTTATTTTCTTTTCAAAAAGTTTTGAAAAATATTTTTCAAAATTTATCACCTGTTTTCAAAAATTCTCAGAGTTTTCAAGAATGAATCCTAGAGTTTCATATAATATGTTTTAGCTTGGCTGGCTATTAAGCCATGGCTAATTCACAGTATTTTGATTGAGGACTATGAATTCATTACTTCCTTTTTCCAAAATATGTTTTCGAAAAATTTATTAAGAAAATCCAAAAAATCATAAAATCGTAAAAACCAAAAATATTTTGTATTTCTTGTTAGAGTCTTGAGTCAATTTTTAAGTTTGGTGTCAATTATATATTCATATGGTTCTTGCATTTTTTCGAAAAAATCATGCATTCATGGGGTTCTTCATGATCTTCAAGTTGTTCTTGGTAAGTCTTCTTGGTTGATCTTGATGTTTTCTTGTTTTGTGTCTTTTGTTGTTTTTCATGTACATCTTTGCATTCATATTTTCTAAGCATTAAAGATTTCTAAGTTTGGTGTCTTGCATGTTTTCTTTGCATCAAAAATTTTTTCAAAAATATGTTCTTGATGTTCATCATGATCTTCAAAGTGTTCTTGGTGTTCATCTTGACATTCATAGTGTTCTTGCATGCATAATGTGTTTTGATCCAAAATTTTCATGTTTTGGGTCATATTTATGTTTTTCTCTCTCATCATTAAAAATTCAAAAATCAAAAAAATATATTTTCCTTTTTTCTTTCAAAAATTTGAAATTTTGGGTTGAATTGGTCAAAATTTTTTAAAATAAGTTGTTATCTTATTTGTCAAGTCAAAATTTCAAATTTTAAAAATCTTATCTTTTTAAAACTTTTTCAAAAATCAAATCTTTTTCATTTTTTATTTATTTTCGAAAATTTTAAAAATATTTTTCAAAAATCTTTTTCTTAATATATTTCATGATTTTCAAAAATTACACTAATAATTAATGTGATTGATTCAAAATTTTAAAGTTTGTTACTTTCTTGTTAAGAAAGGTTCAATCTTTAAATTCTAGAATCATATCTTTTAGTTTCTTGTTAGTCAAGTAATTAATTTTAATTTTAAAAATTAAATCTATCTTATCTTATCTTTTATATCATACCTTTTTCAAAATTTTATCTTTTTCAAACATTTGATTTTAAAATATCTTTTCTAACTTCTTATCTTCATATCTTTTCAAATTTGATTTTCAAATATTTTTCAACTAACTATTTGACTTTTTGTTTGTTTCTTATCTTTTTTTTAAAAACCACCTAACAACTTTTCTCTCTCTTGTTTTCGAAAATACCTCCCTCTTTTTCAAAAATTCTTTTTAATTAATTAATTATTTTAAATTTTAATTTTAATTTTATTTCTTATCTTAATTTTCAAAAATCATTTAACTCCTTTTCAAATAATTTTGAGCTAAAACCTCAATTAGTTGCTCTAATGCAACAGAACTGCAAGTTTCATGGACTTCCATCAGAAGATCCCTACCAGTTCTTAACTGAGTTCTTGCAGATCTGTGAGACTGTAAAGACGAATGGAGTAGATCCTGAAGTCTACAGGCTCGTGCTTTTTCCTTTTGCTGTAAGAGACAGAGCTAGAACATGGTTGAACTCTCAACCTAAAGATAGCCTGGACCCCTGGGATAAGCTGGTCACGGCCTTCTTGGCTAAGTTCTTTCCTCCTCAAAAGCTGAGCAAGCTTAGAGTGGATGTTCAGACCTTCAAACAAAAAGATGGTGAATCCCTCTATGAAGCTTAGGAAAGATACAAATAGATGACCAAAAGATGTCCTTCTGACATGTTTTCAGAATGGACCATGATAGATATATTCTATTATGGTCTATCTGAGATCTCTAAGATGTCATTGGACCACTCTGCAGGTGGATCCATTCACCTAAAGAAAACGCCTGCAGAAGCTCAAGAACTTATTGACATGGTTGCAAATAACCAGTTCATGTACACTTCTGAGAGGAATTCCGTGAATAATAGGACGCCTCAAAGGAAGGGAGTTATTGAAATTGATACTCTGAATGCCATATTGGCTCAGAACAAAATGTTGACTCAGCAAGTCAACATGATTTCTCAAAGTCTGAATGGATGGAAAAATGCATCCAACAGTACTAAAGAGGCATCTTCTGAAGAAGAAGCTTATGATCCTGAAAACCCTGCAATAGCAGAGGTAAATTATATTGGTGAACCTTATGGGACACCTATAATTCATCATGGAGAAATCATCCAAATTTCTCACGGAAATATCAACAAAAGCCTCAACAAGGCTTTAATAATGGTGGAAGAAATAGGCTCAGCAATATCAAGCCTTATCTATCATCTTCTCAGCAACAGACAGAGAATTATGAACAGAATACCTCTAACTTAGCAAATTTAGTCTCTGATCTGTCTAAGGTCACTTTAAGTTTCATGAATGAAACAAGGTCTTCCATCAGAAATCTGGAGACACAAGTGGGCTAGCTGAGTAAGAAAATCACTGAAACCCCTCCTAGTACTCTCCAAAGCAATACTGAAGAAAATCCAAAGAGAGAGTGCAAGGCCATTGATATACTCAACATGGCCGAATGCAAGAAGGAGGGAGAGGACACGAATCCCAATGAGGAAGATCTCATGGGACGTCTCTCAAGCAGGAAGGAGTTCCCTATTGAGGATCCAAAGGAATCTGAGTCTCATATAGAGACCATAGAGATTCCATTAAATCTCCTTCTGCCATTCTTGAGCTCTGAAGATTATTCTTCCTCTGAAGAGGATGAAGATGTAACTGGAGAGCAAGTTGCTCAATATCTAGGAGCCATCATGAAGCTGAATGCCAAGTTATTTGGTAATGAGACTTGGGAAGGTGAACCTCCCTTGCTCATTAGTGAACTTGATACATGGGTTCAGCAAACTTTACCTCAAAAGAAACAAGATCCTGGGAAATTCTTAATACCCTGTACCATAGGCACCATGACCTTTGAAAAAGCTCTGTGTGACCTAGGGTCAAGCATAAATCTTATGACACTCTCTGTAATGGAGAAGCTGGGGATCATTGAGGTACAGCCTGCCTTATTCTCATTACAATTGGCAGACAAGTTAGTAAGACAAGCTTATGGATTAGTAGAGGACGTGTTGGTAAAGGTTAAAGGCCTTTACATTCCTGCTGATTTCATAATCTTAGACACTAGGAAGAAGGAGGATGAATGCATCATCCTTGGAAGACCTTTCCTAGCCATAGCAGACGCTGTGATAGATGTTAACAGAGGAGAATTAGTCCTTCAATTGAATGGGGAATACCTTGTGTTTAAGGCAAACAGCTATCCTTCTGTAACAAGGGAGAGTAAGCATGCAGAGCTTCTCTTAGTACAGAGTCAAACAGAGCCCCCACAATCAAACTCTAAGTTTGGTGTTGGGAGGCCACAACCAAACTCTAAGTTTGGTATTGAATCCCCACAACCAAACTCTAAGTTTGGTGTTGGGACTATACAACATTGACTTGATCACCTGTGAGGCTCCATGAGAGCCCACTATCAAGCTATTGACATTAAAGAAGCGCTTATTGGGAGGCAACCCAATTTTTATTTATCTAATTTTATTTTATTTTCATTGTTCTTTTATGTTTTATTAGGTTCATGATCATGTGGAGTCACGAAAAAAAATATTAAAATTAAAAACAGAATCAAAAACAACAGAAGAAAAATCACACCTTGGAGGAAGGACTTGCTGGCGTTTAAATGCCAGTAAAGAGCATCTGGCTGGCGTTCAACGCCAGAACAGAGCATGGATCTGGCACTGAACGCCAGAAACAAGTAACATCCCAGCATTCAAACGCCAGGAATGAACCCTGAGGAGAGCTGGCGCTAAACGCCAGACACAAGCATGGAACTAGCGTTCAACGCCAGAAACATGCTGCACATGGGCGTTGAATGCCCAGAACATGCATCAATTCGGCATTTAAATGCCAGAATTGCATGCAAAGGCATTTTACATGCCTAATTGGTACAGGGATGTAAATCCTTGACACCTCAGGATCTGTGGACCCCACAGGATCATCCCAGGATCTGTGGACCCCACAGGATCCCCACCTACCTCAACTCACCTTCTCTCTTCCCCACTAATCACCTCAATCTCTCTTCCCCATTACCTCTTCACCACTCACATCCATCATCTCTTTCCCATCCAAACCCACCCTACACAGCCGAATACACACCTCTCCCCTTCTCCTCCATATCTTCTTCTTCTTCTATTCTTTCTTCTTTTGCTCGAGGGCGAGCAACATTCTATGTTTGGTGTGGTAAAAGCATAGCTTTTTGCTTTTCCATAATCATTGATGGCACCTAAGGCCAGAAAAACCTCAAAAAAAAAAGAAGAAGAAAAAGGGAAGACAAAAACTTCCACCTCTGAATCATGGGAGATGGAGAGATTCATCTCAAGGGTCCATAGCTCAATAGTAGAGCATTTGACTGCAAATCAAGAGATCCCTGAGATACTTCAGGGGATACATGTTCCTCCACATAATTATTGGGAGCAACTAAGGATAGAAACACCAAAATCACTAGGAATCAAGCAACAGAGGCAAGGAAGAGACACAAAGGAGCTCAAAAAGCACCATTAGTCCTTCAAAAAAAGGCGCCACCCTCACTAAGGTGGACGCATTCCTTAACTTCCTTGTTCTTATTTCTCTGTTTTTCAATTTTTATGCTATATGTGTGTTTATGTTTTTTGCCTCTACCTCATGATCATTAATATTTAGTAACTATGTCTTAAGGCTATAAATAATTCCATGAATCCTTCACCTCTCTTAAATGAAAAATGTTTCTAATTCAAAAGAACAAGAAGTACATAAATTTCAAAAATTGTCCTTGAATTTAGTTTAATTATATTGATGTGGTGACAATACTTTTTCTTTTCTGAATGAATGCTTAAACAGTGTATATTTTTTATCTTGTTCTTTATGAATGTTAAAATTGTTGGCTCTTGAAAGAATGACGAACAAAGAGAAATGTTATTGATAATCTAAAAAATCATGAAATTGATTCTTAAAGCAAGAAAAAGCAGTGAAAAACAAAAGCTTGCGAAAAAAATTCTATTCGAAAAAAAGTAGAAAGAAAAAGAAAAAGCAAGCAAAAAAAGCCAATAGCCCTTAAAACCAAAAGACAAGGGTAAAAAGGATCCAAGGCTTTGAGCATCAATGGATAGAAGGGCCCAAGGAAATAAAATCTAGGCCTAAGCGGCTAAATCAAGCTGTCCCTAACCATGTGCTTGTGGCATGCAGGTCCAAGTGAAAAAGGTTGAGACTGAGTGGTTAAAGTCGTGATCCAAAGCAGAAATAGTGTGCTTAAGAGCTCTGGACACCTCTAACTGGAGACTCTAACAAAGCTAAGTCACAATCTGAAAAGGTTCACTTAGTCATGTGTCTGTGGCATTTATGTATCCGGTGGTAATACTGAAAAATAAAATGCTTAGGGCCACGGCCAAGCCTCATAAAAGTAGTTGTGTTCAAGAATTAGCAAACTTAACTAGGAGAATCAATAACACTATCTGAAATTCTAAGTTCCTAGATATGCTAATCATTCTAAACTTCAAGGGAGAAAGTGAGATGCCAAAACTGTTCAGAAGCAAAAAGCTACAAGTTCCGCTCATCTAATTAGAATTAATATTCATTGATATTTTGGGATTTATAGTATATTCTCTTCTTTTATCCTAGTTGATTTTCAGTTGCTTGGGGACAAGCAATAATTTAAGTTTGGTGTTGTGATGAGCGGATAATTTATACGCTTTTTGGCATTGTTTTTAGGTTATTTTTAGTATGATCTAGTTACTTTTAGGGACGTTTTGATTGGTTTTTATGCTAAATTCACATTTCTGGACTTTACTCTGAGTTTGTGTGTTTTTCTATGATTTCAGGTAATTTCTGGCTGAAATTGAGGCACCTGAGCAAAACTCTGATAAGGAGGCTGACAAAGGACTGCTGACGCCATTGGAATCTGACCTCCCTGCACTCGAAATAAATTTTCTGGAGCTACAGAACTCCAAATGGCGCGATCTCAACAGTGTTAGAAAGTAGACATCTAGAGCTTTCCAGAAATATATAATAATCCATACTTTATTCGTGATTAGATGATATAAACTGGCGCTCAACGCCAGTTCCATGCGGCATTCTAGAGTCAAACGCCAGAAACACGTCACAAACCAGAGTTGAACGCCCAAAACACGTTACAACTTGGCGTTCAACTCCAAGAGAAGCCTCAACTCGTGGATAGATCAAGCTCAGCCCAAGCACACACCAACTGGGCCCCGGAAGTGGATTTATGCATTAATTACTTACTTCTGTAAACCCTAGTAACTAGTTTAGTATAAATAGAACTTTTTACTATTGTATTTTCATCTTTGGTCTTAGTTTTATTTTATTATCCATCTTAGGAGACTATTGATCACGTTTGGGGCTGGCCGTTTGGCCATGCCTGAACCTTCATCACTTATGTATTTTCAACGGTCGAGTTTCTACACACCATAGATTAAGGGTGTGGAGCTCTGCTGTACCTCGAGTTTCAATGCAATTACTACTATTTTCTATTCAATTCAACTTATTCTTATTCTAAGATATTCGTTGCACTTCAACATGATGAATGTGATGATCTGTGACACTCATCATCATTCTCACCTATGAACGCGTGACTGATAACAACTTCTGTTCTACCTTAGACCGGGCGCATATCTCTTGGATTCCTTAATCAGAATCTTCACGGTATAACCTAGAATTGATGGTGGCATTCATGGGAATCCAGAAAGTCTAACCTTGTCTGTGGTATTGATGGTGTTTTTGTGGAAAAAGAAATTTCCAAACACATAGATCTAACCGGCAAGTGTACCGGGTCGCATCAAGTAGTAATAACTCACTTAGAGTGAGGTCGATCCCACAGGGATTGATGAATCAAGCAACTTTAGTGGGTGATTAGTTTAGTCAAGCTAACATTGAAGTGAAATTGGATGAAATGTAGCCAACAGAAAGTAAATTTGCAGGAATTATAAAGTGCAGAAAGTAAATTGCATTGAAACTTAAAGAGCAAGAAATGTAAATTGCAAATAACTTAAATGACAAGAAATGTAAATTGCATGAAAAGTAAAGGGGCTGGGGTGCTGGAAATTAAATAGAGCAATAGATCAGAACTCAAAACTCTTGTAGCAAGCTTAAATTGCAGGAAAGTAAATTGGGAGCAATGTAAACAGAGAAGCAAAATTGCAGTGAATCGGAACTTAGAGCAATTGCAGAGGAATTAAAATTGTGCAGGAAATGTAAATGAGATTTGTAGCAAGCTTAATGTAAACTGAAGTGAGGAACCAAGCAAAAAGTAAAATGCAGATCAATTGCAATAGCTAAAGGAAACTTGAAGATCTCAGGGGTTGGATGAGACTAGAGAACAAGTCTAGATCTCACTCCATTCCTTGATCCAACAGAAAACAAGTTTGCAGAAGAAAGAAGAAATGGAGATGAAAACAGTAAATGAAAACTCAGATTCAACTTTCAATTCTTAGCAATTATGCAGAAGATGAACAAAGATGGATTTCAGATCAAAGATTGAAACAGAATTCCTCCAACCTCAATCCAAAATTTCAAAACAAAGAGAAAAACTAAAGAGAGAGCTCTCTACTACTACTCCTACCTAATGGAGCTAGCCTTTTTTTATGAGATGGAATTGATGCCTTTATATAGGCTTTACAAAGTGAAAATGAAAATGAAATTAAAACAAATTACAATTAAAATGAAAATCCTAATCTAATTATCCATGTGCCTTTGAGTGATGATGTGGGCTTTGCTTGCTTTGGATTTGAGGAGAAATGGGTTTGGTTGGCCTTGATTCAATTTGGAGAGGAATGGAATTTTGGTTAAATTTTGGCCCATGGGTGACACTCCCAGGAGGCTGCTCTACTCTTGTGGAGAGCAGAGCAGTGAAGCCTTGCATGGGGATCCAATTATCGTGCCAAGGTTTGGAGAGGCACCAGGGGATTGCCCTGCCCTTGTGAAGAGCGGAGCATTGGCTTGTGGTGTGTCTTGTGCGCGTACCAAGTTCCTTGACCGTGCCAAATTGTGCCTCATGCACCAAGGAATAGCGCTCTGCTCTCCTTGTGAGCGGAACAAAACTTTCCTTGTTCTTGGGTGAGGTCCCAAGTTCGAACCTTGGTGAAAGCATTTTGGGGAGCAATTTTCCTTGATTTTTCATGAAGAGAAACACGACATTGCCCTCCAAGAGAGCACTCTGCTCTCCTTGAGAGCAGACTTCCTTGGTTTCCTTGTGTCTCCCTCTTCGAGCCTTGGTGGAAGCACTTTGGTTTATTTTCGCTTATTTTTTACCCTTAAAGATGCCTTTCACTCATGCCTCAATTGTATGCCAAATATGGATTCCTATATATCGTTGGAAAGCTCTGAATGTCAGCTTTCCAACGCAGCTGGAAGCACATCAAGCGGACATTTGTAGCTCAAGTTATAGCCCTTTGAAGGAGGCATGGTCATGCTGTGAGCGCCGCAAATTTACTTAGCGAAAATTTGCTTCATCACGATATTGCCCTGCCCTTGGCAAGGGCAGAGCAGGGTGTGCTGATTGCTTATTCTCCATTAATTTGGTCATGGGCCACGCTTTTAAAAGTGTGGCCTAAGACTCCAAAGTGTGCTCCAACTTCAAAGTGTGCCCCAAAGCTCTTTTTTTCTCCTTTTTAGCTTATTTTGTGCTTTTTTGCTTCTTTTTCTTCTTATTTCCTACAAGATTTATAAATTTAAAAGATCAAGGAAATATTCTAATTAAGGACAAAAGAATGCAATATTTAAGCACTAATCATCAATTTCTTGTATGAAAAAGCATTGAAAAATAGGTATATGATGACTTGTCATCACAACACCAAACTTAAACCTTGCTTGTCCCCAAGCAAGAAAAGAATCATGCAATAAAGATTGATAATCCAAGGTAAGAAGAATAGCAACTCAATGTTCATGGTTAGCTAGTTTTCTAAGCATGCTACAATTACAAAAGAGATGTAAATGATTGATGCTTCTATCTAGCTCAATTTATGAAATCTTTATCTTATATTTCTTCCTTGAAACAAGCTTTTGATTTATTTTTTTTTATTAGCTTCTCCTTTTGGGTGCTTTGCCCCATGAGTTAATAACAAAGCTACGACTTCTAAATGCTTTGTTTTCAAGTATTACCACTTGATACATAAGCACCACAAGCATTTAATTAGAGGACTTCATTAAGCTCATCATTTTTTTTACTCTCTAATCATTGATGCTCAGAACCTTGAGCTTTGAGGGAGTGCTTTTGCACTTGAGCCTAGCCTTGACTTCTAAGTGTTTTATTTTCAAGCATTTGGCTTGATACATAAACACCACAAGTACTTAACAAATAGATTGCCATTGGTACTCAGAGCCTTCAGCTTTCTCATTCTTTCCCTTTTTCTTTTCTTGCTTTAATTGTATTTGCTTCTTCAAGGTTTTCATGATTTCAAAAGATTTCATAAAATGTCCTAGATAAAATCTTCAATTAAATAAAATCCAATGCAATTGAGCAACAATCAAACATACTAGCTTTCCAATACTTGTATGCACATGCTAAATCCTTCCAATTCCTTGTTTGTTTATGATCATGATGCTTTACTGATTTTGAACTCACAAAACTCAAGTTGGTAGTCATAATGGCACAACACCATGTTGTAAATTAAATTCAAGCTATGCTTAGTCATACCACACATGCATACAGAGAATATAAAGACAATCATGCAATTTAAAGTGCTAGAAATAAATGAGAGGAAAAGGAACTTTACAACCTTGCAATTCATCTTCTCTATTGTTGTCATTTTCCTCCCATTCTTCTCCTTCCCATACCAACTCATAATGCTTGCTTATCCTCAAGCAACAATTAAAACAATGGCTATGGGGATAAGATGGATCATGAATGTCTTACACAATGAAATGTTAGCAATACATGTGTTTAAGCAAGCAAAGTTAAAGATAAGAATCAAGGCACAAGAGACAGAGACATTGTGATTGCAAACATAAGATGGTGTGCATGATACATTGCATAAAAAAAATAAGTGGCACACCAAACTTAGTGTGACACTCTCACTTGGAATTGATGCAAGTATCTAGTAAACATTGGAACCAAATTTTTGTTGCATAGCAACACCAAACTTAGAATGCAACCATATGTCAATTTATTTGAACTAAAACTAAACGAAAGAAACTGTTATTTGTTAAATACAATCACCAAATGAAGAGTCTATCATGAATAAGGATGTCTTGGTGATGTATTAACAAAAACAGTTGATAAAAGAAAACTTAAAAATAAAGAGGTGACTAAAACAAAGAGAATGCAAATGAACTGTCAAAACAAAGAAAAATAACAATGCAAAGGCAATATGATTATGCAGACAAGTGATGTTGCTGGATGAGTTGCATAGAAAATAAGTGGCATACCAAACTTAGAATCTTGGTGTGTCACTTTCATTTTTGATTTGATACAATCATCCAAAAAGATTGAAAATAATTTGTTGCAAGGCAACACCAAACTTAGAATGTAATCATATGCCAATTTATTGAAATTTAAACAAAGCATGGAGAAGAAATGTACCTACTGTCTACCTGTTCTTACTTTCTTCCTCTTCTTCCAATTTGTTAAGAGGAATGACCTCAAAGGGGGAGAAGATTCAGCTACTGTCCCTTGCCTTGGCCTTTCCTCATCAAGCTTCCTTTTGCAAATGGCTTGATTGATCTTGCTTGCTAGATTAGGGACAAGATTGGTGCTCTTGTTAGTTGCCTTCACTTCTTTGAATTCAAGACTTGGTTGCTGTGTGATTATTGGAGTTTTGTATTCATCCAAGACCTTTTGCATTGGTGGTTCCATGAGATTTTCCTCTATGTACTTCTCTGCTTCACTTGAGTTTGACTTCTCTTGAGTGTCTTCCTCACTTTCTTGCTCTTCCACTTCCTCTCTTGCACTCAACATTTAACTTAATAGCTTTTTCATTGAGGAGGTTTGTTGATCTTCCCAACATTTCTTCATATCCTCTTTATATCTTTTAATCTCAGATTCAATTGTTGAGACTTTTTGGTCTAGGGGAGTTTGAGGAGGTTGTGAGTGTTCAGGTTCTCTTGTCATCTCAAGTGCAGTTTCAGGTTCAAATATTTCCACCACCTCTTTTTTCATTGAAATTTCACTTGACACAGAGGCTTCCTCATCTTGCCCTTCCTCTTTCCTTGTTGCACTCACCAATTGAGCTAACATTATTTCCATGTTTTTGAATGAATTTTCTTGCTCATTCCAGGATATCTGTGCCTCCCTCTCATATTTTTCAAACATGGTCTCAAGCTTTGAGAGGCTTTGGTTCATGAAAGTTTGTCTGGGTGGTGAATTTTGATAGAGGCTTTCTGTTGAAGCATGGTCAAGTAATGATATCTTTGGATGAATATTATATAGAGCATTAGAATTTCCTTCCCAACCACCATTTAGAATCATGAATAGCATCATTTGTGGTGGAGGGAAATATCCCATATGATTGTCTCCCTCATCTTGTGTTTCTGAAGCAATTCTCCATGGATTGGAGTGCTTAGAATTTGTATTTTCTTGGTGATATTCCCAGCCACCATTAGAGATTGGTGATGGTGGGTGATATCCCATAAAATTTTTTTGATCATAAGATGAGTTGAACTCCATTTGAATTTTGGAAAACACAACACCAAGGAAAATTGAAATTACTCATATCAGAGATGAGAATTTCTTAGTGAGGCAAAAACTCAAACACCTTGGTTTCAATTTAAAACAGGAAACAAAAATAAAGAAAATGCTTGATCTAGACTTCTCACCTACTTAATCATTGTTGATCTGATCAATCCCCAGCAACGGCGCCAAAAACTTGATAGTGTTTTTGTGGAAAAAGAAATTTCCAAACACATAGATCTAACCGGCAAGTGTACCGGGTCGCATCAAGTAGTAATAACTCACTTAGAGTGAGGTCGATCACACAGGGATTGATGGATCAAGCAACTTTAGTGGGTGATTAGTTTAGTCAAGCTAACATTGAAGTGAAATTGGATGAAATGTAGCCAACAGAAAGTAAATTTGTAGGAATTATAAAGTGCAGAAAGTAAATTGCATTGAAACTTAAAGAGCAAGAAATGTAAATTGCAAAGAACTTAAATGACAAGAAATGTAAATTGCATGAAAAGTAATGGGGCTGGGTGCTGGAAATTAAATAGAGCAATAGATCAGAACTCAAAACTCTTGTAGCAAGCTTAAATTGCAGGAAAGTAAATTGGAAGCAATGTAAACAGAGAAGCGAAATTGCAGTGAATCGGAACTTAGAGCAATTGCAGAGGAATTAAAATTGTGCAGGAAATGTAAATGAGATTTGCAGCAAACTTAATGTAAACTGAAGTGAGGAACCAAGCAGAAAGTAAAATGCAGATCAATTGCAATAGCTAAAGGAAAGTTGAAGATCTCAGGGGTTGGATGAGACTAGAGAACAAGTCTAGATCTCACTCCCTTCCTTGATCCAACAGAAAACAAGTTTGCAGAAGAAAGAAGAAATGAAGATGAAAAAAGTAAATGAAAACTCAGATTCAACTTTCAATTCTTAGCAATTATGCAGAAGATGAACAAAGATGGATTTCAGATCAAAGATTGAAACAGAATTCCTCCAACCTCAATCCAAAATTTCAAAACAAAGAGAAAAACTAAAGAGAGAGCTCTCTACTACTACTCCTCCCCAATGGAGCTAGCCTTTTTTTTATGAGATGGAACTGATGCCTTTATATAGGCTTTACAAAGTGAAAATGAAAATGAAATTAAAACAAATTACAATTAAAATGAAAATCCTAATCTAATTGATCCATGTGCCTTTGAGTGATGATGTGGGCTTTGCTTGCTTTGGATTTGAGGAGAAATGAGTTTGGTTGGCCTTGATTCAATTTGGAGAGGAATGGAATTTTGGTTAAATTTTGGCCCATGGGTGACACTCCCAGGAGGCTGCTCTGCTCTTGTGGAGAGCAGAGCAGTGAAGCCTTGCTTGGGGATCCAATTATCGTGCCAAGATTTGGAGAGGCACCAGGGGATTGCCCTGCCCTTGTGGAGAGCGGAGCATTGGCTTGTGGTGTGTCTTGTGCGTGTACCAAGTTCCTTGACCATGCCAAATTGTGCCTCATGCACCAAGGAATAGCGCTCTGCTCTCCTTGTGAGCAGAGCAAAACTTTCCTTGTTCTTGGGTGAGGTCCCATGTTTGAACCTTGGTGAAAGCATTTGGGGGAGCAATTTTCCTTGATTTTTCATGAAGAGAAATACGACATTGCCCTCCAAGAGAGCACTCTGCTCTCCTTGAGAGCAGACTTCCTTGGTTTCCTTGTGTCTCCCTCTTCGAGCCTTGGTGGAAGCACTTTGGTTTATTTTCACTTATTTTTTGCCCTTAAAGATGCCTTTCACTCATGCCCTAATTTTATGCCAAATATGGATTGCTATATATCGTTGGAAAGCTCTGAATATCAGCTTTCTAACGCAACTAGAAGGACATCAATCGGACGTCTGTAGCTCAAATTATAGCCCTTTGAAGGAGGCATGGTCATGCTGTGAGCGCCCCAAATTTAACTTAGCGAAAATTTGCTTCAACCTCACTTTGCTTCATCACGATATTGCCCTGCCCTTGGCAAGGGCAGAGCAGTGTGTGCTGATTGCATATTCTCCATTAATTTGGTCATGGGCCACGCTTTTAAAAGCGTGGCCTAAGACTCCAAAGTGTGCTCCAACTTCAAAGTGTGCCCCAAAGCTCTTTTTTTCTCCTTTTTAGCTTATTTTGTGCTTCTTTGCTTCTTTTTCTTCTTATTTCCTACAAGATTTATAAATTTAAAAGATCAAGGAAATATTCTAATTAAGCACAAAAGAATGAAATATTTAAGCACTAATAATCAATTTCTTGTATGAAAAAGCATTGAAAAATAGGTATATGATGACTTGTCATCAAGTATTCCGAGTAGGATTCCGGAATTGAATGAATGTGATGAGCTTCAAACTTGCGATTGTTGGGCGTGATGACAAACGCAAAAGAATCAAGGGATTCTATTCCAACATGATCGCGAACCGACAGATGATTAGCCGTGCTGTGACAAAGCATTTGGACCATAGATAAAAGATTGGAGTGACAAAGATTGGATAAAAGCAGTAGGAAACCAGAGATTCAGAAGGAACACAGCACCTCCATACACCTATCTGAAATTCCCACTATCTGAAATTCCCACTATTGAATGCATTGATTGAGGAAGAGATGAGAATAAACTTGATCCGGAGAATACAACACCTCCTGAACCCAATGATTTCTCTATTTCTGATCTTACCCATTCTCTTTACTTTCTGTCATTTACTTTCATGCTAATCACCATAATTCCCCATTTAAGATTCTGCACTTTATTTTCTATCATTTACTTTCCCGCCATTTAATTTTCTGCAATTCTATATCCACTATCTGCTTAGCTCAACTAGAACATTCTTCCAATTAAAATTGCTTGACCAATCAATCTCTGTGGGATTCAACCTCACTCTATTGTGAGTTTTTACTTGATGACAATTCGGTATACTTGCCAAAGGAAATTTGTTGAGAGCAAATCCCCATGCATCAAGTTTAAGGCGCCATTGCCAGGGATTGATTTTGAATCAACAATGATTAAGTTGGAAGATTACTAGATTGAGCATTATTTTTGTTTTGTTCATTTTGTTTAGCTGTTTACTTTCAGTTACAGTTACTTCTTCCCTTTCCTTATCTCCCCTTTTTTTTTCCCACATTGTTTACAATTCTGTTCACTAACCCACTAACTGTTTGACAATTTGCACCACTCACACTAACAATCACTTTAACCATTATAATTTCTGCAATTTCTTTCTTGCTGTGAGCTGTGCTGGTTGTATGACAGGTAGAAGAAGCAGAGCTTCAACACCCTTTGATTTTGAACCTGAGAGGACTCTCCTTAGAAAAAAGGAGGGAAGCAAGAGGCAAAAGAGTTGTTGGAGCAGATGAAGAGGAGGAATTCTTTGAAACAATCATGGAGGATAACCATGAAGGAGAAGCTCATAACCATGCCAGAGATGGCCATGTGAATCATGCTGAGCCAGGAAGAAGGGTTCTAGGATCTTACATCAACCCAGACCCAGGCAACTCTGGAAGCGGCATCCAAAAGCCAACCATACATGCTAACAACTTTGAGCTAAAACCCCAGCTCATCACCCTTGTTCAGAACAACTGTTCATTCGGAGGAAGTGCCCAAGAAAACCCAAATCAATATTTAACCACCTTCCTAAGAATATGTGACACCGTGAAGTCTAATGGCATCCACCCAAATGTTTACAGATTGCTCTTGTTCCCCTTTTCACTCATGGACAAGGCGTCTAAATGGTTGGAGTCTTTTCCAAAGGAGAGTTTAACAGCATAGAAAGATGTAGTGAATAAATTCTTGGCAAGGTTCTACCCTCCTCAAAGGATCAACAAGCAGAGAGCTGAGGTACAAACTTTCAGGCAACAAGATGGTGAGACTCTCTACGAAGCATGGGAGAGGTTTAAGGATTTGACAAGAAGGTGCCCACTAGACATGTTGAATGTGTACAGCTGCATATTTTCTATGAGGGACTCTCATATGAATCGAAGAAGGCAGTAGACCACTCATCCGGAGGATCTTTGAACAAGAAGAAGACCATTGAAGATGCCATAGATGTTATTGAGACTGTAGCTGAGAATGACTACTTCTATGCTTCTGAGAGGAGAAACACTCGAGGTGTAATGGAACTGAACCATGTTGATGCACTACTAGCTCAAAACAAGATGATTTCCAAGCAACTAGCTGACCTTACAAAGCAAATGGAGAAGAACCAAGTTGCAGTAGTCACCACACAATCATCAACCCAAGAAGGAGTAAACACAGAGGAAGGAGGTGAATGGGAGCAAGCCAGCTACGTTGGCAATTCACCAAGGCAAAATCATGATCCATACTCCAAAACTTACAATCCAGGATGGAAGAACCACCCCAACTTTGGGTGGTGAAACCAACAAGACCATGGCCAAGATCAGAGATGTCAAAATCACATTCCTAAAAACCATGCTGTCCACCAACATTCATCACAAAGATCATATCAACAACCACCTAACCACACTCCTTAACACCCATATCAAAACCAGCATGATCACCCTCACTCTTATAACCCAAACCCACCATCATACTATGAGGATAAACTCTCTAGAATTGAAACCTTACTTGAAAGTTTATACAAGGAAGTCAAAGATAGCAAGGCATTCCAAGAAGAAGTGAGATCTAATATGCAAAATCAAGATGCTGCCATCAAGAAACTCGAGGCACAAATCGGCTACCTGTTCAAGCAAATCCCTAGCCAATCCAATTGCTATAACATTAAAATCCAAACCCAAGGGAGGAATGCCAAGCCATCACCCTCAGAAGTGGGAAGGAATTGAATGAGACTTCTAAGACACCATTAGCGGAGAATTCGGACAAAAGGGAAATAGAACAAAAAGAAGATCAAGTCATCCCTTCTAATACAAATCGAGAAGAAGAGGTGCTGAGGTCATATCCTCCAAAAGCCCCATATCCTCAGCAATTGAAGAAGATGGGAGATGATAGCCAATTTTCAAGATTCTTGGAAATCTTCAAAAGGTTACAAATCAACATACCCTTTGCAGAAGCAATAGAGCAAATGGCGCTTTATGCTAAGTTCTTGAAGGAGTTGATGACTAAAAAGAGAAGCTGGAGAAACAACGAGACGGTGGTGTTAACCGAAGAATGTAGTGCCATTATTCAGCACAAGTTACCCCAAAAATTGAAGGATCCAGGGAGCTTCCAAATTCCTTGTATCATAGGAGAGATCACAGTGGAGAAGGCCCTGTGCGATCTAGGAGCCAGCATAAATTTGATGTCTTCGGCAATGATGAAAAGAATGAAGATTGAGGAAGCCAAACCGACTAGGATGGCCCTACAATTGGTAGACCGACATTCAAATTTCCTCAGGGAATAGTGGAGGATTTGTTGGTAAAGGTGGGAGACTTTATTTTTCCAGCATACTTTGTAGTGCTAGGCATGGAAGAGGAAGCTAAAGCATCCATCATTTTGGGAAGGCCATTCTTAGCCACTGCCGAAGCCATTATTGACGTCCAAAAGGGTGAACTTACTCTTAGATTGCATGATGAGAAGATGATATTCAATGTGTTCAAGGCCATAAGTTACCCACAAGACTCATTAGGAGAGTGTATGAGGTTGGATTCAATGGAAGCTATATTACAAGAAACTCTGGAGGAGGAAAAAATTAAGGAGTTAACAGAAGAAGATGAATCAACATTGAGCGAAGAGGTAGCAACAGCTGAGGTCCATGACCAGGGGACACTAGAAGGAAAGAATGAAGAGAAAGAAGCACCCAAACTTAAACTGAAGGAATTGCCACCAACCCTCAAATATGCATACCTGGGAGAAAATAGAAGCTTTCCAGTAATCATAAACTCAGCTCTCAGCCAAGAACAAGAGGAGGAATTATTCCAAGTGTTGCAAAAGCATAAGGATGCCATTGGGTGGACTTTGGCTGACTTGAAGGGGATTAGTTCAGCCATATGCATGCACAAGATACTGCTGGAAGATGATTCTAAACCTTCCATTCAACCCCAAAGGAGATTAAATCCAACCATGAAAGAGGTAGTGCAGAAGGAAGTCATGAAGCTGTGGCAAGCAGGGGTAATCTACCCAATCTCTGACAGCCCATGGGTGAGTCCCGTTCAAGTAGTTCCGAAGAAAAGAGGAATCACATTGGTGCCTAATGAAAGGAATGAGCTCATACCTACAAGAACTGTCATGTGATGGAGAATGTGCATTGACTACAGAAAACTCAACGCATCCACAAGAAAAGATCACTTCCCACTCCCCTTTTATGGATTAGATGCTGGAAAGACTTGCAGGACATGCTTACTACTGCTTCCTAGATGGTTATTCAGGATATAACCAAATAGTGGTTGATCCAAGAGATCAAGAAAAAACATCATTTACTTGTCCATATGGAGTGTTTGCTTACAGGCGCATGCCATTTGGGCTATGCAATGCGCATGCAACCTTTCAGCGCTGCATGCTTTCTATTTTCTCAGAATGGTAGAAAAGTTCATAGAAGTCTTCATGGATGACTTTTCAGTGTTTGGGGATTCATTCCCTGATTGCCTGAATAACCTCAGCTTAGTATTAAAACGATGCCAAGAAACCAACTTGGTCCTGAACTAGGAAAAATGTCACTTCACGGTGACAGGAGGAATAGTTCTCAGTCATAAGGCTTCTAAACAAGACATTGAGGTGGACAGAGCTAAAGTGGAACTAATTGAAAAACTACCTCCACCTAGTGATGTCAATGCAATTAGAAGCTTTCTCGGGCATGCTGGCTTTTACAGAAGATTTATAAAAGACTTTTCAAAAATAGCCAAGCCCCTGAGTAATCTTCTTTTGTCAGACACCCCATTTGTATTTGACCAGGGATGCATGCTAGCATTTGAAAATTTGAAAAAGAAACTATCCTCAGCCCCTATCATTGCCCCACCTGATTGGAACCTGCCATTTGAGCTGATGTGTGATGCATCAGACTTTGCAGTGGGAGTAATGTTAGGGCAAAGGAAAGATAATTTGGTGCATGTCATATATTATGCCAGCAAAGTCCTTAATGACACCCAAAAAAATTACACCACCATTGAAAAGGAATTATTGGCAGTGGTTTTTGTATTTGACAAGTTTAGATCATACTTTATTGGATCTAAAGTAATTATTTTCACTGATCACACAGCACTTAAGTATCTGTTTGCTAAGCAGGATTCAAAACCAAGATTGATAAGGTGGATTTTGTTGTTGCAGGAATTTAATATTTAAATCAGAGACAAGAAGGGAGTGGAGAACAAAGTGGCAGATCATCTGTCTAGAATCCCTTGTGAGAAAAGCAGCACACACGAAGCAAGTATAAATGAGTTCTTTCCAGATGAACAATTAATGCTGGTTCACAAGGCACCCTGGTTTGCAGACATTGCAAATTTCAAGGCAACTGGAGATCTACCCCCAGGAATCAACAGACACCAAAGAAGAAAACTCATTAATGATGCTAAGTATTTCGTGTGGGATGAGCCATATCTTTTCATGAAGTGCTCAGATGGGATTCTTAGAAGGTGAATTTCAGAAGAAGAAGGATGAGAAGTCCTGTGGAATTGCCATGGCTCTTGCTATGGGGGTCACTTCGGAGGAGAAAGGACTGCAGCCAAGGTATTGCAGTGTGGGTTCTTCTGGCCCACTCTTTTCAAGGATACAAAAGAGCTAGTGAAGGGCTACAATGAGTGCCAAAGGGCTGGAAATCTACCCAAGAAAAATGAAATGCCACAAAACTTCATCCTAGAGCTCGAATTGTTTGATGTATGGGGAATCGATTTCATGGGACCCTTCCCAACTTCCTATTCAAACAAATACATCCTAGTAGCAGTAGATTATGTATCTAAGTGGGTGGAAGCTATTGCAACCCTAACAAATGACAACAAAGTGGTCATGAACTTTCTCAGGAAAAATATCTTCAGCCGGTTTGGAGTCCCATGAGCCCTTATCAGTGATGGAGGAACCCATTTTTGTAACAGACCCCTAGAAGCCCTCCTCATGAGATATGGGGTGAAACATAAGGTTGCTACACCTTATCACCCACAAACAAGTGGGCAAACTGAGATATCCAATAGAGAGTTAAAGAGGATCTTAGAAAAGACTGTGGGAGCATCCAAAAAGGACTGGTCAAAAAAACTGGATGACGCTCTTTGGGCATATAGGATAGCCTTCAAAACACCAATAAGAATGTCCCCATATCAACTGGTATAGGAAAAGCATGTCATTTACCTCTGGAGCTGGAGCACAAAGCCTTTTGGGCTCTCAAACTGCTGAACCTTGATAGCATTGCTGCTGGTGAGAAAAGAATTCTGCAGTTGCAAAAACTGGAGGAATTTAGGTCTCAAGCCTATGAAAACACCAAGATCTATAAGGAAAAAGCAAAGAGGAGGCATGACCTCAAACTGGCTCCAAGGAGCATCGAAGAAGGGCAACAAGTACTCCTCTACAACTCCAAACTAAGGCTATTCCCTGAAAAACTCAAATCAAGGTGGTCAGGACCATTTCTTGTCACAAAAGTCTCACCTTATGGACACATAGAGATCATGGAGGAAGATTCAAAGAGGACGTTCACAGTGAATGGACAAAGACTCAAACACTACCTAGGCAACATAGGGGAGGGCCCCAAACTGAAGTACCATCTCAACTAAGGAAGCAACTGTCGAGCTAGCAACATTAAAAAAGCACTTTGTTGGGAGGCAACCCAACCAAAGGTAATTTTCTCTTCCTAATAGTTTAATAAAAGGGTGAAGTGGCTTCTCTGTATTACAAGGAGCTAAGTTTGGTGTTCCACACCATAGCAATCCAAAGGTGAATGTGTGATTCTAAGCTGGTACTCCATCAAGGAGTGTGTTAAGGAACACATCTGAATCCTTGGATTGACTAGTTACTAGCTCCAACCAATCAGAAAACCACCTAACAATAGTTTAATGTCTATTTTGTACTCAATTTCTCAATAAAAGCACATGAGGTTCCTTGCATGAATTTAATCTATTTTAGTAGGCAGGAAACTAAGTTTGGTGTTCACACAACAATTGAATTCCAAGAACTTTTAAGCATACATGCAGGCTAACGAGATCTCAAGTGTTTGGGAGGACAAACAACTTCCACTCAAATTCTCTCAAGAATTCAATCAATCTCTTAAAACATCTACATCCAAAAGGCAGGAAGGATGCTGAAGGAAAAAAATAAGATATCAATAAGAGGTTGTATTGTACTAAACTCTGCTACATTATAATGTTTAGAGTGGAAGTAGGATTTCTCCCTTGTTCTCTACCTTTTCACAGTTTTAAATAAGGAAAATCATGTATGAAATAGAACATGCTTCCATAGTAGTTTAGGATTTTCAATTCTGCATTTAAGTTTCATTGTTGTTAAAGTCTATGATTACTAGTCTAGTGTCCCTGGTTTTCAACTTCATCTTGCTTACTTGTATGTTTGTCCCTTAAGCCAATTGAAAAAAAATGATATGAAAAACAAGAGTGGAGTTATTTTGTGAAGTGAATCCCATATGTTTGTGGTAGGAAGATTAGTTAGCTAAGTTGGTTCACCAACAAGGAAAGAAGGCAACTATCTATCCTGAATCCTATGCTTAAAACACATCCTATGAGACTAACTAAATAATAAGATCCCAATAAGAAAAGAGAAAGAGCAATAAAAGTGAAAAAGGAAAGAAACACAATAAGAAACAATGCTAGGCACCAAGGGTTTAAGATGGAGGCATGTGTCTGTGGTGTTCATATATAGGGGATTTACTTGGATGAATAAGCTCTCCGGAGTGCCTTATCACTTGGTAACTTGGGTTAACTAACTCGGGATTATCAGCTGAAAGTCCACTATCAAGAGTAACCCTTGCTACAGAACACTTAGTAACCCAAAGAGGTGCTGGACACCAAGGTCTCAAGAAAGAAAAATAACAAACCATGTGCGTGTGGTGTGTATGTATGAGGGAAAGAGAATTGAGGGAGTAAGTCCTTAGGGGTGTCTCAATACCTAGCACCTTGAACCAACTAGTTCGGGAGTGTTGACTGAAAGCTTATCATAAAGAGTCGTCCTCTTACAGAGCACTTAGCCAAAGGAAGAACGCAATAAAAGAAAACAAAAAAAGGGAGGATCAATAACTAGGAAGTCTCAGGGGATGTAAACAAGCAAGTGTTCAAGGACATGATAAAGGTCTGAAACCTGGTAAAGGAATGAACCTAAGTTGCTATGCATGAAACTCCATAAAACTAAGGATTTGACTTCCACAATAATGATTCATTCCTCTTGCCTTTTCATTCATCATTCATGTTTCAGTACTTGCTTAGGGACAAGCAAGCTTTAAGTTTGGTGTTGTGATGCCAGGGCATTTAGGCCAGTTTCACATACCTTTTCTTTACTGTTTTAGTGTAGTTTCATGCATTTTCTTAGGAAACAAGCAAGTTTTAGATAAAAGAACACTTACATCTTGAATTAGACAAATATTGTGAATTTTACATTATTTTATGAGAATTATGCAAGGAATGAATGTTAGATTGGATAATGCATGATTTCATGACTTGGATTAGAGCTTTGATGCACTTTATTTGTGTAATTTCAGGACAAAGGAAGCAAGGAAGAGCCACGTTAGCATCCACGTTAACCTAGTTAACGTAGATACTAACGTGGAATAGGGATAAGCCTACAGCGTTAATGAGAAAAGTGGACACCAGTAACACCGTCGAAGCCATCATGAGCCACGTTAATTGCCACGTTAACTACATTAACGTGGTAGTTAACGTGGAGACAAAACAGACTCCAACGTTAGTGCTAATTGTGATCACCACTAACGCTCCAAGATGTGGCAATGAACCACGTTAAGAGCCACGTTAACTAAGTTAACGTGGACTCTAATGTGGAAGAGAGGAACAATGCCAATGTTAGTGATACTCACCTTTGTCACTAACGTTGGATCAAGCTTGCATTGCCAACGTTAGTGGTCATGTTAAGACTGCTAACGTGAAAGTTAACGTGGAGTTGAAGTTGATGAGCCAACGTTAGTGACACTCACCTTTGTCACTAATGTTGGGATGGCATACATAACCACGTTAAGAGCCATGTTAACTTAGTTAACGTGAGCTCTAACGTGAGGTCTAGGGGCACAAGGCAATGTTATTGGGAAAGGTGAGTCCCAATAATGCTTGCGAAGATGAGACATAACCACGTTAAGAGCCACGTTAACGTAGTTAACGTGAGCTCTAACGTGGGGACTAGGGGGCACAAGGCAATGTTATTGGGAAAGGTGAGTCCCAATAACGCTTGCGAAGGTTTGTAAGGCAACGTTAGTGGTCACGTTAGTACCACTAACGTTGGAGTTAACGTGGGCCATGTGGTGGGAACGTTAGTAAGAAAAGTGATTACCACTAACGATCTCGAACCCACAATGCACTCAGCGTTAACGCCACTAACGCCCCAAGCCAAAGTCCATGCCTACATCACGTTCTCTCTGCAACTAAAGCTAAGCCCACTGAAGATTCCCAACTACTTCAACTCAAGATCAAAGGCTCATATCCAAGACTTGCAGAATTGACTAAAAGACCAAGAAGAGTAGTATATATAGGAGTAGTTTTGAACTAGAAAAAGGACTGGCACATTAGAGAATACCACACTCTATATATTTTACTTTTCTGCAACTTCTAAGAGTTAGAATATTACTTTCTTCTTCTTCATTTCCATTTTCCAAAGCTATGAACAACTAAACCCCTTTCATTGGGTTAGAGAGCTCTGTTGTAATTTGATGGATCAATCATAATTTTCATTATTCTTCTTCTTTCTTTTCTCTTGATCTTACTAGAAAGCTTTCGATCTTCATCTAATTGGATTGTTGATGACAAGTCATCATATACCCATTTTTCAAGCTAATTTCACTTGTTTCACCAGTCTTTATGCACTTTCCTGCATCCTAAGTAAGTAATTTAGAATGAAAATGCATGACTTCTTTAAATCAAACAACCACCATTAAATTGATGTTAAATGATGAGGTTTGAGCTAAAATTTATTGATTTTTAATGAATTATAAACCTTATGAGTTTAGAGATACTTTGATTGGTTGTTTTGGTTTCTGGTAGGTGAAGAAAGGAAGAAAAGAAGAAAAACGTGGCTTAAGAAGTGTGGCCAAGAGATGAGAAGTGTGGTGCAACATAGAAGGAAGAAGCAAACACTGCCCTCCACAAGAGCACATTGCCCTCCAGGAGAGCAGCATAATGAACCAAGCCTTAAAAGCATCACTGCCCTGCCCACAATAAGGGCAGAGCACAATTCTATACCAAGGAGCAAAGGAAGCAAAAACTCTGCCCTGCCCTCCTCAAGAGCAATATCGGGCTTTCATGAAAAATAATTCAAAGGAAATTGCTTCCTAGTGTTTCCTATGGGTTTCGAACCCAAGAACAAGGAGGAAAGGAGTAGCGCTCAAATACAAGGAAAACAAGCAAAACTTAGCTTGTTTTCAATCTCCAAAAATCGAACACAGCACCATGAGAAAGCAAGGAACTAGGCGTTACTTTGGTGCCAAGAAAACCAAGGAAAAAGGAGCAGCGTGTGCCTCCACCGAGTTTCGAACTTGGGACTTCACCCATTGGCAACATTGCCCTGCCCTCCACAAGGGCAGGGCAGCATTTCTCGGTGCATGGCCAGCGCACAAATTGGCACGGGCTTGAGCACTTGGCGCACAACATGGACGCACGGGCAGCAAGGCAAGGCGCACCATGGCAACACTGCTCTACCCTCCACAAGGGCAGGGCAGCATTCTGATGCTACACACGCAGCACACGCACGCACGAGGCTTCATCACACAATTTCCCTGCTCTGCCCTCCACAAGGGCAGGGCAGCCTCCTGGAAGCTACTTTCTCATGGGCTGAAAATTGGATTAAAAATCCAATTTAATTCATTTCTTCACCAAATCAAAAGTCCATCCAAATTCCAAAATCCAAGAATGGAAAGTGTACAAATAGGAGATAGTTTGATGTAATTAGGACCTTCTTTTTTATTTTTGAATTTTCACATCTTGAGACTTGATTTTTCGTTGAGAGCTTGGAACTGAGATTTTAGAGAATTGGGAAGGAGAATTGATCTCTCTTCTTCCTCGTTCTTGCTTGAGCACTTTTTACTTTTCTTGTTTGAGTCTTGGGTGTGAATAATTGAGGAATTTCTGTCTCAATCTCCATTCAAGATCTCTTTGATTTTCCTACTGCATAATTGAGTTGAATTCAATTTCCTTTACTGCTTCAATCTTCAATTTCTCTTTAATTGCTTTGTGAACTTGGATCTGGGAAGGCAATTGAGATCTAGACTTTGCTATTTAGTCTCTGGAGTCCTGAGACTCAATTTTCCTTTTGGTTCTTCTGGTGAACCATTGCTGCAATTTAATTTCTATTTTCTGTTTGATATCTAGTTGAATTTAAATCATCTCTTACTTTGATAATTGTTGCAATTTAATTTCCTTTCTTAAATTCTGAATTCCCAGTCCTCAAATCCCTTTTTCATTCAAGCAATTTATATTTCTTGCACTTTACGTTACTGCAATTTACATTTCTTGCACTTTAAGTTTCAGTCATTTAATTTCTTGTTCTCTAAGATTCAGCACCTTTACTTTCAATTCTCTTTAATTTCTGCAATTCCTCCCTCCCCCTTTACATTCTCTGCTATTTACTTACTGTTGGATACAAAATCACTCAACCAATACTTGATTCACTTGACTAAATCAACCACTGAACTAAAATTGCTCAATCTTTCAATCCATGTGGGATCGACCTCACTCCCGTGAGTTTTATTACTTGATGCGACCCGGTACACTTGCGGGTGAGAATTAGTTCAACGCCCAAAATGGTACCTTTACTGGCGTTTAACGCCCAAAATGCCCCTTACTGGCGTTTTTTCGCCAGTAAGCTCTTTTTCTCTGCTTTTTGAGCTGAATCCTTCTGTAACTCTGTGAATTCCTTCATTTTTGATACTTGCCTCTGTAAAAACAAAACATATAACCTGCTAATGACTGGGTTGCCTCCCAGCAAGCGCTTCTTTACTGTCTTTAGCTGGACTCTTACTGAGAATCACTCAAGTCTCAGTTTTGAGCATTCCTGCTCAAAATTGCCTTCAAGATAATGCTTGATTCTCTGTCCATTAACAATGAACCTTTTGTCAGAATCAGTATCCTGAAGCTCAACATATCCATATGGTGACACTCCTGTAATCACATACGGACCCCTCCACCGGGATTTGAGTTTTCCTGGAAACAATTTGAGCCTAGAGTTGAAGAGCAAAACTTTTTGTCCTGGCTCAAAGACTCTGGTTGACAACTTCTTGTCATGCCATTTCTTTGCCTTTTCCTTATAAATTTTTGCATTTTCAAAGGCATTGAGTCTGAACTCCTCTAGCTCATTTAGCTGGAGTAATCTTTTCTCACCAGCTAACTGAGCATCCATGTTTAGGAATCTGGTTGCCCAGTAGGCTTTATGTTCCAGTTCCACGGGCAGATGACAGGCCTTCCCATACACCAGTTGGTATGGAGAGGTTCCTATGGGAGTCTTGAATGCTGTTCTGTATGCCCACAGAGCATCATCCAAACTCTTTGCCCAATCCTTTCTTCGGGCTATCACAGTCCGTTCCAGGATTCTTTTTTAGCTCTCTGTTAGAGACCTCAGCTTGCCCATTTGTCTGTGGATGATACGGAGTTGCCACTTTGTGGCTAATTCCATATCTAACCATAGCAGAGTATAGCTGTCTATTGCAGAAATGAGTGCCCCCGTCACTGATTAGTACTCTGGGAACACCAAATCTGCTGAAGATGTGTTTCTGGAGGAATTTTAGCACGGTCTTGGTATCATTAGTGGGTGTAGCAATTGCTTCTACCCATTTAGATACATAGTCCACTGCCACCAGAATGTAAGTGTTTGAGTATGATGGTGGGAATGGCCCCATGAAGTCAATGCCCCATACATCAAACAATTCTATCTCTAATATCCCTTATTGAGGCATGGCGTATCCGTGAGGCAAGTTACCAGCTCTTTGGCAACTGTCACAGTTACGCACAAACTCTCGGGAATCTTTATAGAGAGTAGGCCAGTAGAAGCCACATTGGAGGACTTTAGTGGCTGTTCGCTCACTTCCAAAATGTCCTCCATACTGTGATCCATGGCAGTGCCATATGATCCTTTGTGCTTCTTCTCTGGGTACACATCTGCGGATCATTCCGTCTGCACATCTCTTAAAGAGATATGGTTCATCCCAGAGGTAGTACTTAGCATCTAAATTAATTTCTTTCTTTACACTCTGCTGTACTCCTGGGGTATGAACCTCACAGCTTTATAATTTGCAATATCTGCAAACCATGGAGCTTCCTGAATGGCAAAGAGTTGCTCATCTAGGAAGGTCTCAAAGATCTCAGTAGAAGGGAGGGACGCCCCAGCTACTGGTTCTATTCGGGATAGATGATCAGCCACTTGGTTTTCTGTCCCTTTTCTGTCTCTTATTTCTATATCAAACTCTTGCAGAAGCAACACCCATCTTATAAGTCTGGGTTTTGAATCCTGCTTTGTGAGTAAGTATTTAAGAGCAGCATGGTCAGTGTACACAACCACTTTGGATCCCACTAAATAGGATCTAAACTTGTCAATGGCATAGACCACTGCGAGTAACTCTTTTTCTGTGGTTGTGTAATTCTTCTGTGCGTCATTTAGAACGCGGCTGGCATAATAAATGACGTGCAGAAGCTTGTTATGCCTCTGTCCCAACACTGCACCAATGGCATGGTCACTGGCATCACACATTAGTTCAAATGGCAATGTCCAATCTGGTGCAGTGATGACTGGTGCTGTGACCAGCTTAGCTTTCAGGGTCTCAAATGCCTGCAGACACTGTGTGTCAAACACAAATGGTGTGTCAGCAGCTAGCAGGTTACTCAAAGGTTTTGCAATTTTCGAAAAATCCTTTATGAACCTTCTGTAGAATCCTGCATGCCCCAGAAAGCTTTTGATTGCCTTAACATTAGCAGGTGGTGGTAATTTTTCAATTACCTCTACCTTTGCCTTATCCACCTCTATTCCCTTGCTTGAAATTTTGTGCCCAAGGACAATTCCTTCAGTCACCATAAAGTGACGTTTCTCCCAGTTTAAAACCAGGTTAGTCTCTTGGCACCTTTTCAGGACAAGTGCTAGGTGATTAAGACAGGAGCTGAATGAGTCTCCATATACTGAGAAGTCATCCATGAAGACTTCCAGAAATTTCTCTACCATATCTGAGAAGATAGAGAGCATGCACCTTTGAAAGGTTGCAGGTGCATTGCACAGACCAAAAGGCATCCTTCTGTAGGCAAACACGCCAGAAGGGCAAGTAAATGCTGTTTTCTCTTGGTCCTGAGGGTCTACTGTAATTTGGTTGTAGCCTGAATAGCCATCCAAAAAGCAGTAATAATCATGACCAGCTAGTCTTTCTAGCATTTGGTCTATGAATGGTAAAGGAAAATGATCCTTTCTGGTGGCTGTATTGAGCCTTCTGTAGTCAATACACATACGCCATCCTGTGACTGTTCTTGTAGGAACCAGTTCATTTTTTTCATTATGAACTACTGTCATGCCTCCCTTTTTGGGGACAACTTGGACAGGGCTCACCCAGGGGCTATCAGAAATAGGATAAATAATCCCAGCCTCTAGTAATTTAGTGACCTCTTTCTGCACCACCTCCTTCATGGCTGGATTTAGCCTCCTTTGTGGTTGAACCACTGGTTTGGCATTATCCTCCAACAGGATTTTGTGCATGCATCTAGCTGGGCTAATGCCCTTAAGATCACTTATGGACCACCCATGAGCTGTCTTGTGTGTCCTTAGCACTTGAATCAGTGCTCCCTCTTCCTGTGGATTTAAAGCAGAGCTTATAATTACTGGAAAAATGTCACCCTCTCCCAGAAATGCATACTTCAGGGATGGTGGTAGTGGTTTGAGTTCAGGTTTGGGAGGCTTATCCTCCTCCTGAGGAATTTTCGAAAATTCCTTTGTTTCCACTGATTCTTCTTGATCAGGTTGAGCATCTTTGAAGATGTCCTCAAGCTCTGATTCTAGGCTTTCAGTCATATTGATCTCTTCTACCAGAGAGTCAATAATGTCAGCGCCCATGCAGTCATTTGGTGTGTCTGGATGCTGCATAGCTTTTACAGCATTCAACTTGAACTCATCCTCATTGACTCTCAGGGTTACTTCCCCTCTCTGTACATCAATGAGAGTTCGTCCAGTTGCTAGGAAAGGTCTTCCTAGAATGAGAGTTGCACTCTTGTGCTCCTCCATTTCCAGCACCACAAAGTCAGTTGGAAAGGCGAATGGCCCAACCTTGACAATCATATCCTCTATTATGCCTGATGGATATTTAATGGAGCCATCAGCAAGTTGGAGGCATATCCGGGTTGGTTTGACTTCTCCAGTCAACCCAAGCTTTCTGATAGTGGATGCAGGTATTAGATTGATGCTTGCTCCAAGATCACATAAGGCTATCTTGGTGCAGGCACCTTCTAATGTGCATGGTATCATAAAGCTTCCTAGGTCTTGAAGCTTTTCTGGCAAGCTTTTCAGAATGACTGCACTGCATTCTTTAGTGAGAAACACTTTTTCAGTTTCTCTCCAATCCTTCTTATGGCTTAAGATTTCTTTCATAAACTTAGCATAAGAAGGTATTTGCTCAAGTGCCTCTGCAAACGGAATCTTTATTTCAAGAGTCCTTAGATAGTCTGCAAAGCGGGCAAATTGCTTATCCTGTTCCGCTTGGCGGAGTTTTTGAGGATAAGGCATCTTGGCTTTATAGTCTTCAACCTTAGATGCTGCAGGTTTATTCCTTACAGAAGTGGTTGAAGAAGCCTTGTTAGAGGGATTACTATCAGCACTCTCAGGTGTCTGATCTTCCCTTGGCGTCTGAACGCCAGGATTGGGTGGAAATTGGGCGTTTAACGCCAACTTTTCCCCCTTTTCTGGCGTTTGAACACCAGAACTGGGCAAGGAATGGGCGTTTAACGCCAACTTTCCTTCCCTCTCTGGCGTTTGAACGCCAAAAGTATTCTTCTCTGGGCTCTTACTGTCCTCAGAGGGATTTTGAACAGTGGGTTGGTTATCCTCTGTCAATTGTTCCTTATTTGGCCTTTTGCTCTTTTGAGCAGTGTTATTCAGTGTCTTCCCACTCCTCAGTTGAACTGCTTGACATTCCTCTGTTATCTGTTTAGATATTTGCTGTTTTGCTTGATTCAACTGCAATTCTATGTTCTTGTTAGCAACTTTAGTTTCATGGAGCATCTCTTTAAATTCTGCTAACTGTTCTGTCATCAGGAGCAATTGTTGATTAAGCTCAATCATCTGTTCTTGACGATTAGGATCAGTGACTACTGTCATGACTTCCTCTTTTGGAGAGAACTCATTGCTAGAGTACAAATATTGATTTCTAGCAACAGTGTCTATAAGCTCTTGAGCCTCTTCAATTGTCTTCCTCATGTGGATAGATCCACCGGCTGAGTGGTCTAAAGAAATTTGAGCTTTTTCTGTGAGCCCGTAGTAGAAGATGTCTAACTGTACCCACTCTGAAAACATTTCAGAGGGGCATTTTCTTAGCATACCTCTATACCTCTCCCAGGCATTATAAAGGGATCATTATCCTCTTGTTTAAAGCCTTGGATGTCCAGCCTTAGCTGTGTCATCCTCTTTGGAGGGTAAAAGTGATTCAGGAATTTGTCTGATAACTGTTTCCATGTCTTTATGCTTGCTGTAGGTTGGTTATTCAACCACCTCTTAGCTTGATCTTTTACAGCAAATGGAAACAGTAATAGTCTGTAGACATCCCGATCCACCTCTTTATCATGTACTGTGTCAGTAATTTGTAAGAACTGTGCTAGAAACTCAGTAGGCTCTTCCTGTGGAAGACCGGAATACTGGCGATTTTGCTGCACTATGATAATGAGTTGAGGATTTAGCTCAAAGCTGCTTGCTTTGATGGGAGGTGTACAAATGCTACTCCCATATGCAGCTGTAATGGGGTTAGCATATGACCCCAGAGTCCTTCTGGACTGATCAATCCCACTTAGGTCCATAATGGATAAAGTGAAATGATATGGATTCACAAGCAAAGTATATTTTTTTTTGAATTAAACGAAAATAAATAAAATAAAATAAAATAAAAAATAAAATAAAAATTCGAAAATTAAAAAGAAAATAAAATCAAAGTAAATTGAGAACTGAATCAATTAGTCAATTAAAAAGATTTTGAAAATAGCAATTAAAAAGATATGATTGAAAAAATTTTATGAAAAAGATTTGATTTTTTGAAATGAGGAAAGAGAAAAACAACAAAATGACACCAAACTTAAAATTTTTAGAAAATCAAACACAAATTTTTCGAAAATTTTAAGGGAAAAACACAAAGAGGACACCAAACTTAGAAGTTTTACGAATCAAAAAGGGACAAAAGACATGCAAATTCGAAAATTAAAAGAAAAACAAAAGCATGCAATTGACACCAAACTTAAAATATGAAACTAGACTCAACTAAAAAACTCTAAACCAACAAAATTAAAACAGTCCTAATCTAAGCAACAAGATAAGCCGTCAGTTGTCCAAACTCGAACAATCCCCGGCAACGGCGCTAAAAACTTGGTGCACGAAATTACAATCACACTTTTGCAATCCCGCGCAACTAACCAGCAAGTGCACTGGGTCGTCCAAGTAATACCTTACGTGAGTAAGGGTCGATCCCACGGAGATTGTCGGCTTGAAGCAAGCTATGGTTATCTTGTAAATCTTGGTCAGGATATCAGAAATTATCAGGATTGATTGTGAAAAGCAAAAGAACATGAAATAAGTACTTGTTTTGCAGTAATGGAGAACAGGTTGAGGTTTTGGAGATGCTCCATCTTCTGAATCTCTGCTTTCCTACTGTCTTCTTCTTCAAGCACGCAAGGCTCCTTCCATGGCAAGTTGTATGCAAGGGTTTCACCGTTGTCAGTGGCTACCTCCCATCCTCTCAGTGGAAATGTTCAACGCACCCTGTCACGGCACGGCTATCCATCTGTCGGTTCTCAATCAGGCCGGAATAGAATCCAGTGATTCTTTTGCGTCTGTCACTAACGCCCCGCCTTCAGGAGTTTGAAGCTCGTCACAGTCATTCAGTTATTGAATCCTACTCAGAATACCACAGACAAGGTTTAGACCTTCCGGATTCTCTTGAATGCCGCCATCAGTTCTAGCTTATACCACGAAGATTCCGATTAAAGAATCCAAGATATATCTACTTAATCTACGGTAGAACGGAGGTGGTTGTCAGGCACACGTTCATAGTTGAGAATGATGATGATTGTCACGGATCATCACATTCATCCGGTTTAAGAACAAGTAATATCTTGGAATGGAAGCAAGCATGATTGAATGAAAAACAGTAGTAATTGCATTAATCCATCAAGACACAGCAGAGCTCCTCACCCCCAACCATGCGGTTTAGAGACTCATGCCGTGGGAAGTACACAAAGAAACGTGTAAAGTGTCATGAGGTACAGATACAATGTCAAAAGATCCTATTAATAGTAAACTAGTAACCTAAGGTATACAGAAATGAGTAAAATGACGTAAAAATCCACTTCTGGGTCCACTTAGTGTGTGCTTGGGCTGGGTAATGAAGCATTTTCGTGTAGAGACCTTTTCTGGAGTTAAACGCCAGCTTTTATGCCAGTTTGGGCGTTTAACTCCAAGTTTTATGCCAGTTCCAGCGTTAAACGCTGGAAATTCTGAGGCTGATTTTCCACGCCAGTTTGGGCCATCAAATCTCGGGCAAAATATTGACTATTATACATTGCTGGAAAGCCCAGGATGTCTACTTTCCAATGCCGCTGAGAGCGCGCCAATTGGGCTTCTGTAACTCCAGAAAATCCACTTCGAGTGCAGGGAGGTCAGAATCCAACAGCATCTGCAGTCCTTTTCAGTCTCTGAATCAGATTTTTGCTCAGGACCCTCAATTTCAGTCAGAAAATACCTGAAATCACAGAAAAACACACAAACTCATAGTAAAGTCCAGAAAAGTAAATTTTAACTAAAAACTACTAAAAATATACTAAAAACTAATTAGATTATAATAAAAACATACTAAAAACAATGCCAAAAAGCGTATAAATTATCCGCTCATCAAGCACCTTTACTTTCAATTCTCTTTAATTTTTGCAATTACTCCCTCTCCCTTTACATTCTCTGCTATTTACTTAGTGTTGGATACAAAATCACTCAACCAATACTTGATTCACTTGACTAAATCAACCACTGAACTAAAATTGTTCAATCCTTCAATCCCTATGGGATCGACCTCACTCCTGTGAATTTTATTACTTGATGCGATCTGGTACACTTGCCGGTGAGTTTTGTGTTGGATCGTTTTCCACACATCAATTGTTATCTTGGGAAAGAAACTCTCCATAATTGGATCTCCTCTGAGCCTTGGAAAATGGATGAGGAGATCATGCTAGAAATACTTTCTCATGTTGGACCAAATTGGGGTTTGGATAGGTATAGTGACATATAACCCTACCAACAATATGATTTGGAAATATATGTGGTATGATCAGTGAACATACTTCATCTCTTCTCATGAGCAATTAAATAAAGGAATTGGGCAATTATTCAAGTTTAGAGAGATTGGATTTCCAAGGAATTGGGATTCAATCACTTAAGATTTCCAAGGAGATCAATGAATGCATTGATTGAGGAAGAGATGAGAATGAACTTGATCCGGAGAATACAACACCTCCTGAACCCAATGATTTCCCCATTTCTGATCTTACCCATTCTCTTTACTTTCCATCATTTACTTTCATGCTAATCACCTTAATTCCCCATTTAAGATTCTGCACTTTATTTTCTATCATTTACTTTCCCTCCATTTAATTTTCTGCAATTCTATATCCACTATCTGCTTAGCTCAACTAGAGCATTCTTCCAGTTAAAATTGCTTGATCAATCAATCCCTGTGGGATTCGACCTCACTCTATTGTGAGTTTTTACTTGACGACAATTCGGTATACTTGCCGAAGGAAATTTATTGAGAGACAAATTCCCATGCATCAGGTGTTGAGTTGCTCCTAATAGTTGTGTGGAAGAAAATGCATCCCTTGAGGCATCTCAGGGATTTCTTGATGAAGGACTTCCTCATGCTCTTGTTGAGGTTCATGAGTGGGCTCTCTTGTTTGCTCCATCCTCTTTCTAGTGATGGGCTTTTGAGATGAATCTCTCCATCTCCCATGACTCGGAGTTGGAAGCAACTGCCTTTCCTTTCCTCTTTCTAGAGGTTTCTCCGGTCTTAGGTGCCATTAATGGTTATGGAAAAACAAAAAGCAGAGCTTTTTTCCACACCAAACTTAAAAGATTTGCTCGTCCTCGAGCAAAAGAAGAAAGAAAGGTTTAGAGGAAGAAGAGATAAAGGAGATGGAGGTGTGTGAATGGTTCGGCCAAGGGGGTTTTAGCTGGTTATGATGTGTGAAAATGAAGGAGTGATGAGCGGCTTATATAGGAGTGGAGTGGAGGGGGAATTCTTGTAAAAGGGGTTGGGTTTGGGAAGGAGATGGTTTGAATTTGAATGGGTGGGGGTAGGTGGGTTGTATGATGGTCTTGGAGGAGAAATGGAGGTGATTGGTGGAGGTTATTTTGGGGAAGAGTGTTATCGAAAGGTGTGAAAAGGAGAGGAAAACAATTGAGGTAGGTGGGGATCCTGTGGAGTTCACAGATCCTGAGGTGTCAAAGAATTCTAGTCCCTGCACCTTTCTGGTGTTTAAACGCGCTCTATGTGCCATTTCTGGCATTTAACGCCAGCTTTGCTGCCTTTCCTGGCGTTAAACGCCGGTCTGGCTGCCAATTGTGGCGTTTAACGCCCAGAAAGCTACTAGACTAGGCATTAAACGCCCATTTTGCTATCATTACTGGCGTTTAATGGCAGCCAGACACCAAACACCTTTTTCTGGCATTAAACACCAGTCTGTCTGCCCATTTTGGTGTTAAACACCCATTTTGCTATCCTTACTGGTGTTCAGTAAGCTCGTCCTCCAGGGTGTGCTATTTTTGATGCAGTTTTTTATTCCTGCTTTAATACTGTAGCTCTTTTTGTGACTCCACATGATCATCATCCTAAAGAAAACATAAACTAACAATAGAAAATGCAATGAAAAAGTAATTAACATAGATAAATAAGATTGGGTTGCCTCCCAATAAGCGCTTCTTTAATGTTAATAGCTTGACAGTAAGCTCTTACAGAGCTTCACAGATACTCAAAGCATGATTGTGGCCTCCCAACACCAAAGTTAGAGTTTAAATGTGGGGGCTCTGCTTGACTCTGTATGGGAAGAATTAGATGAGGCTTTTCATGCTTCTTCTCCATGTTTACAGAAGATCCTTGATCATTAAACACAAGGTAGTCCTCATTCAATTGAAGGACTAACTCTCTCCTGTCCACATCAATCACAGCCCTTGCTGTGGCTAGGAAGGGTCTTCCAATGATGATGGATTCTTCCTCATCCTTCCCAGTGTCTAGGATTATGAAGTCAACAGGGATGTAAAGGCCTTCAACCTTCACTAAGATATCCTCTACAAGTCCATAAGCCTATTTTATTGATTTGTCTGCCATCTCTAGTGAGATTCTTGTAGCTTGTACCTCAAAGATCCTTAGTTTTTCCATTACAGAAAGTGGCATGAGGTTTATACCTGACCCCAGGTCACACAGAGCCTTCTCAAAGGTCATGGTGCCTATGGTACAAGGTATTAAGAACCTTCCGGGATCCGGTTTCTTTTGAGGTAATGTTTGCTAAACCCAGGCATTCAGTTCACTAATGAGCAATAGAGATTCATCCTCCTATGTCTCATTACCAAATAACTTGGCAATCAGCTTCATGATTGTTCCTAGGTATTGAGCAACTTGCTCTTTAACAATATCTTCATCTTCTTCAGAGCAAGAATACTCATCAGAGCTCATGAATGGTAATAGAAAGTTCGGTGGAATCTATATGGTCTCTGTATGGGCCTCAGGTTCCTTTGGTTCCTCATTAGAGACTTCCTTATTGGCTAGTGGGCATCCATTGAGGTCTTCCTAACTGGAAATCACTACCTCTTCCTCCTCCATAGGGTTAGCCATTTTGGTTATATTGATGGCCTTGCACTCTCTCTTTGGATTCTCTTTTGTATTGCTTGGGAGAGTACTAGGAGGGGTTTCAATAACTCTTTTACTCAACTGACCCACTTGTACCTCCAAATTTCTGATGGAGGACCTTGTTTCAGTCATAAAACTTAGAGTGGCCTTAGATATATCAGAGACTATGTTTGCTAAGCCAGAGGGGCTCTGCTCAGAATTCTCTGTCTCTTGCTGAGAAGATGATGGAAAAGGCTTGCTATTGCCAAACCTATTGCTCCCACCATTATTATTATTGAAGCAAGGCTTGCTATTGCCAAACCTATTGTAACTACCATTATTATTATTGAAGCCTTGTTGAGGCTTCTGTTGATCCTTCCATGAGAAATTTGGATGATTTCTCCATGAAGAATTATATGTGTTTCCATAGGATTCTCCCATGTAATTCACCTCTTCCATTGTAGGGTTCTTAGGGTCATAAGCTTCTCCTTCAGAGGAGGCTTCTTTAGTACTGCCGGATGCAGCTTGCAATCCAGTCAGATTCTGAGAAATCATATTGACTTGCTGAGTCAATATTTTGTTCTGTGCCAATATGGCATTCAGAGTATCAATCTCAAGAACTCCTTTCTTCTGAGTCATCCCATTATTCACAGGATTTTTTTCAGAAGTGTACATGAACTGGTTATTTGCAACCATCTCAATGAGTTCCTGGGCTTCTACAGGTGTTTTGTTTTCAGATGAAGAGATCCACCAGCAGAATGGTCTAATGACATCTTGGACAATTCAGACAGACCATCATAGAATATACATATGATGCTCCATTCTGGAAGCATGTCAGAAGGACACCTTTTGGTTAATTACTTGTATCTTTCCCAAGCTTCATAGAGAGATTCACCTTCCTTCTGTCTGAAGGTTTGGACTTCCACTCTAAGCTTGCTCATCTTTTGAGGTGGAAAGAATTTGGTCAAGAAAGTAGTGACCAACTTATCACAAGAGTTCAGGCTTTTTCTAGGGTGTGAGTCCAACCATATCCTAGCTCTGTCTCTTACAGCAAAGGGAAAAAGCATAAGTCTGTAGACATCAGGATCAACCCTATTGGTCTTAACAGTATCACAGATTTTCAAGAATTTAGCTAAGAACTGATGAGGATCTTCCAATGGAAGTCCATGAAACTTGCAATTCGCTTCATGAGAGAAACTAATTGAGGCTTAAGCTCAAAGTTGTTTGCTCTAATGGCAGGAATTGAGATGCTTCTTCCATAGAAGTTGGAAGTTGGTGCAGTATAGTCACCAAGTATCTTCCTTGCATCTCTAGCATTGTTGTTGGGTTCGGCTGCCATGTCTGTTTCTTTTTCGAGATTTTCTGCAAGGTCATCTCTGGAGTGTTGTGCTTTAGCTTCTCTTAGGTTCCTCTTCAGAGTCCTTTCAGGTTCAGGATCAGCTTCAACAAGAATATTTTTATCCCTGTTTTTGCTCATATGAAAAGGAAGAGAACAAAGGGAGTAGAAGAATCATCTATGTCACAGTATAGAGATACCTTGAGTTATCAGAGGAAAAAAAGAATAGAAGAGTGAGAAGAGAGAAGAGATGAATAATTTGAACAGAGAGAAGAGAGTGAGATTCGAATTATGAGTAGAAGATAAGTGTTAGCAATTAAATAAAATAAATAGAAAGAAATGAGAGAGAGAGAAAGTATTCAAATTTTAATTAAATGAAGAGAAAAATATTTTTGTTTTTATTTTAATTATTGGCTAGTTTTGAAAATTATAAAAGAAATAAAATTAGAATCTAAAACAATTAGTTAATTAAAAAGAATTTTGAAAAAGTGGTTAGTGATTTTCGAAAACTAGAAGTGAAAAAGTAGTTAAGTGATTTTGAAAAAGATAAAAAATAGTAAACTTTTTAGAATTAAAACAAACAAATCAATTAGTTAGTTGAAAAAGATTTGAATATAAATTTTGAAAAGATAAGAAGTTAGAAAAAGATTTTGAAATCAAAATTTAAAAAAAATGATTGACATTTATTTTGAAAAAGAATTTAAAAAGATTTGGTTTTTAAAATTAAAGTTGATGACTTGACTAACAAGAAAATAAAAGATCTGATTCTAAAATTCATAGATTGAACCTTTCTTAACAAGAAAGTAACAAACTTGAAATTTTTTGAATCAAAACATTAATTGTTAGCAAGGATTTCAAAAATTATGAAATAAAATTAAGAAAAAAAAAGATTTTGAAAAATTAGTATTAAAAATTTTTGAAAACATTAAAAAATTGAAAGATGAATATTTAAAATATGTTCGATGCAAAAAGTTATGAATTAAAACATGAAAATTTGGAAAAAAATCAAATTGGAAACAAAATTACCTCCCTTGTGTCATCCTACCGTTAAACGCCCAAAATGATATCCATTCTGGCGTTTAACGCCCACTTCGCTGCCTCTTTGGGCGTTTAACGCCCAGCCAGATACCTTGGCTGGCGTTAAACACCAGGAATTCTTTTTTACTGGGAATTTTTCTGAACGCCCAGAATGCTGCCCATTCTGGCGTTTAACGCCCAAAATGATACCTTTACTGGCGTTAAACACCCAAAATGATAGCCATTCTGGCGTTTAACGCCCAAAATGCCTCTTTACCGGTGTTTTAATGCCAGTGAGCTCTTTTTTCTGTGATTCCTCTGTTTTATGTTCTATATTTTTTTTGGACTTTTGAATTTTTTAATGAGGAGAGAGAAAAACAACAAAATGAAACAAAACATAAGAAAATTTAAGATCAAAACAAATAATGCATGCAGGAACACTTTGAATGTCAAGAAGAACACCAAGAACACTTTGAAGATCATGATGAACATCAAGAACATAATTTTGAAAATTTTTAAGAAGAGAAAGACATGCAAGACACCAAACTTAAAATGTGACACTAGACATAAACAAGAAACACAATTTTTGTTGGTTTTTATGATTTTATTAATTTTTTTTTGTATTTTTCAAAAATAAAAATAAAAAGCTTAAACATAAAATAAAATTACCCAATCTAAGCAACAAGATGAACCGTCTGTTGTCCAAACTCGAACAATCCTCGGCAACGGTGCCAAAAACTTGGTGCACAAAATTGCAATCGAACTTTTGCAACTCCACACAACTAACCAGCAAGTGCACTGGGTCGTCCAAGTAATAAAACCTTACGCGAGTAAGGGTCAATCCCACAGAGATTGTCGGCTTGAAGCAAGCTATGGTCATGCTGTAAATCTTAGTCAGGCGGATTGAAATGGTTATGAGGTTTTGATAATTAAAAGATAAATAAAACATAAAATAAAATAAAGATACTTATGTAATTCATTGATAGGAATTTCAGATAAGCGTTTGAAGATGCTTTGTTGCTTCTGAACCTCTGCTTTCCTATTGTCTTTATCCAATCATGCGTGCTCCCTTCCATGGCAAGCTGTATGATCCTCTCAGTGAAAATGGTCCAGCTACGGTTTCTGTATGGCTAATCAACTGTCAGATTTCTCGTCTCGGATGAAAAATACCAGGCACAGCTACCGCAGGGCTAATCATCTGTCGGTTCTCACTTGTGTTGGAATATGATCTCTCTATCCTTTTGCACACTGTCACTGCACCCAACATTCGCAAGTTTGAAACTCGTCATAGTCATCCCTTCTCAGATCCTACTCGGAATACCAATTGGTTCTAGCCTATATTGGCGCCATTGCCGGGGAACGCAATGGTGTTATGTTATTGGCTATTGTATATATTGTAAATATCTTGATTTTTGGTTTGTTTGTTAGTTTTCACTAGTTGTAGGATTTTATTTTCTTTGTTTCTTGTTAGCTTTTGTTTTTATTTTCTCTTTTACTATGAATTCTCATCCTTTTGGCTACGAGCATGGTTACAACTATGTTGTAGGAAATAGAAGCTTCAATGGGATGTGCATCAAGGATTTGGAGATCAAATGTCGGAGGAGCCCCAAGCTTATAGACGACCTTCTTGGCAACAACCTCCTCCGGCTTCTTATGGGTACAATTCAAATCTTGATGCATACCAATCTAATGTATGTGATGACCCTCATTGTGGTTGTCAACCACAATCATCATATGCATATGCACCCCCTCCTCAATATAGCCCTTCACTATACTCACAAGCCTCATACCACCAACCACCTCCATATGATCCTAACCTATATCCACCATACCAACCACCATATGAACCATCTCTAGAGCCACCACCATTCCAATACCAATACTCCGATGAACCACAAAGTCCATACACACCACCTCAAGAATTTCACCAATATGAACCACCTTCCAATTACAACAATCTTCCCTCAAACAATGAACCTTCTCTTACACCATTGCCTCCCGATGAAGCCCCCATGCTAGAATTGAGAGATCTTGAATCTCATCTCTTAAGGTGACAAGAGGAGGATGAAAAGAAGTTTGCAGAGTTAAGAGCAAAAATGGCTATCATAGTAGAAGCCACTAGTAACATAGTCTCATCCTGCCTAAGCATATGCGATCAAGACACTCCCATTGTTGAATGTGGAGAAGCACCCAAGGAGCTTAGTGAGGGAATGAACTTGAAGCTCCAAGGTGAAGATGAGGAGTTAAAGCAAGAAATGCAACAAGAGGAGGAGGTAGAGGTTATTGAACCAAAGGAAGCAGTGGTTGGCACCTTAGGATATATTGAGTACATTGAGGAATCACAAGTTGAAGAGCCTTCTTCCATGGAATTTGAAGTTAATGTTGAGGAGGAGAGTGCACAATCTCCAAGGCACAATGTGATTGAAGAATAAGAAGAAGTGTTCCAAGTAATAGGCCCTCCTATTTTTGATGATTCCATACCAACATATGATCCTTTTGAGCTTGAAGAATCTTTCCCCGCTATGCTCAGAATTGATGAGGAGGTAGACTTCACTCAACCTCCTATTTATGATTTGAGTGATGGGGAAGAGCTTGAAGAAATTGATGAAGAAGAGCTTGATCTTGAGGAAGCTTGGCAAGGGACGAAGCTTGAAGAACCTTGCCAAGTGGTGGAAGCCTTTAGAAGGGTGTTTACGGGAGTGGAACATGCTTTAGCAAGACCGTTGGGAACCCCTCCACCTAAGTTGTCATCCAATCCTTCATTTGAGTGGGTAAAACTTCTAACTCTTAGCTTTGTAATGCCACTTGAATATGGTTTGCTTGAGACGGATGGCCAACCTAGGGCGCTTTGTGGAATTAAGCGTAAGAGGAGGATGTTTAGTGGTTGGCAGTGTAAATTTAGGTTCATTGTGGTTGAAGCTTCAAGGAGCAAGGGTTGGTGTAGTGCTCAATTGAATGGGTCTAGGAGGATAGTTTGGTGCTTCCATGAGAATTCATCCCTCTTGCCACCCGGAGAAAATCACCATGATCAACTCAAGGACGGGTGTGAAAACAAAGTATGGGATCCCAGATCACACAAGGAGAATCAACGTTGGGAGCCCATGGTTTGTGAAGAACTCCATCAAAGCTTGGACTTATTAACCTTGAATGATGAACCACAATGGAAGTCCAAGCATTGGTGGATGTTCAAGGATGGAGTCAAGCACAAGCCACCTTGATAAGGAGCTCCCCATAAGTCCAACTTAAGGACAATAAACAAAAGTGCTAGGTGGGAGGCACCCCACCATGGTAACATCTTTCCTTTTTTCTTTTTTTTTTAAATATTGCTAATAATTAGTTTAATTTTATGTTTTGTTTGGTTAGATATGTTTATTTGGGAGTTTAGTGTGTTAAATAAGGTTTTATGATGTTTTGGTAGTTGTTTGGAGGTTTGGAATGCTTGGATTGGTGCAAAAACATAGAAAAATTTTAAAAAATAGAGCACCATCCACGCGCACGCGCACTCCACGCATACGCGTGACCCAAGTAATTTCAACCATCCACGCACACGCGTCATGCATGCGCACGCGTGGATTGAAGTTTTCCACTTCCTATACATTCACCCGAGAGTTGTGCCTGAAGTGTTCCAACTATGTGCCTGATGCACGCGTACGCGCACTTCATGTGTACATGATAAACCCCGATTTCGTGGTTTATTTTGTGCTTAATTTGGGGGGAATTTATCACTTTTTCCCACATTTATTCAATAAAATAGCATGGTTTTGTAATTCTCCATTGAATTATGCTTAAGTGTAAAAAACATGCTTTTTAGGCCCTTAAATTGGTGATTTTAACTCACTTTAATTCTATCTGATGCCTTGATATATTTGTTGAGTGATTTCAGGTTCATAGGGCAAGTATTGGATGGAAGAAATGAGAAGAAAAGCATACAAAGTGGAGAATGCATGAAGAAACCAAGATTGGGAATGCATCGATGGGCACACACGCGTACAAGGCGCGCGCGCGCAAGAGTGAGTTTGTCTAGGGACGTGCATGCGTACATGCCACGTTCACGTGGATGAAGAATTAGCCAATCGACGCGCACGTGCACATGGTGCGTACGCGTCGATACTTGCACATGACTCACTTAAAGGCAAAACGCTGGGGGCGATTTCTGACCAGCCCATGCCCAAATTCCAACCTGTTTCTGAGTGTATTTCATGCAGAATTGAAGCCCAAGCAAAGGGGGAGCAATTGTTTGAAGTATTAGCATCATGTAGTGTAGTTTCTAGAGAGAGAATCTCCCTCTTCTCTCTAGAATTAGGTAGATTAGGTTAATTTCATCTTAGATCTAGTTCCAATTTCATGTTCTCATATTGTTTTCTCTACAATTTCAAGTTTCTATTCTTGATTCCTCTTAGTTTTCATGTTAATTCCCCTTTTTGCTATCTTTTATGATGATGAACTCTTGTTTGATTTGGACCTTTTCTTTAATGCAATTTAATGTTTGATGTTTCTTTTATTGTTGAACGGAGTTGTGATTTTACTTTGCTTGCAATTGGTAGTTAGTAGATTTATATTTCTGGCACTTTACTATGCTTTCCATTTGTACCCACCAAGTGTTTGACAAAATGCTTTGTTGGGCTTTAGAGTAGAATTTTATGCTCTTTGATTGGGAAGGTAACTTAGGAACTCTTGAGTTGCTAATGTCCAAGTGATTGATGATTGGGAGCCATTGACCTTAGATCTCACTGATTGAATTGGTGGAGAACTAGGACTTATGGACCTGGATTGACATAGCTCATTTGACTATCCTTTACTAGTTAGAGGATGACTTAATGGGGTTTATCCTTGTCAATTCTCATGTTGTGGTTAGTGATAAGGATAGAGATCCTTGACCACCAACCCTTGCCAAGGCCTTTTGGTTAATTGAATTTCCTTATCATTTAATTTTCATGTCTCTTATTCCAAAAACCCTAAAACATACTTCATAGCCAATAATCATACACTTCATTGCAATCCTCGTAAGATGACCCAGAGTCCAAATACTCCGGTTAATTCTTATTTGGGGTTTGTTCTTTGTGACAAAACCAAAAAATTTAATTTGATTTGAGGATTTACTATTGGTTTGGACTATACTAACAACGGAATTATCTTGTGGAATTCCGAACCGGTAACAATTCTTGCAATCAAATTAATGGCGCCGTTGCCGGGGATTGCAATGGTGTTATGTTATTGGCTATTGTATATATTGTGAATATCTTGATTTTTTATTTGTTTATTAGTTTTTGCTAGTTATAGGATTCTGTTCTCTTTGTTTCTTGTTAGCTTTTGTTTTATTTTCTATTTTACTATGAATTCTTATCCTTCTAGATATGAGCATGGTTACAACTATGTTGTAGGAAATGGAAGCTTCAATGGGGATGTGCATCAAGGATTTGGAGATCAAATGTGGGAGGAGCCCCAAGCTTATGGATAACCTTCTTGGAAACAACCTCCTCCGGCTTCTTATGGGTACATGATAAACCACTATTTTATGGTTTATATTGTGTTTAATTGAGTGGTTTTATCAAGCTTTTCACCCACTCATTCATATGATGCATGATTTTACAATTCCTTCCTAGTTTAGTTCTATGATTGAAAACTTGCTTCTTAGAGATCTTTTTATTGTGTATTTTAATTCTCCTTTATACCATTCGATACTGTGATCCGTGTAATAAGTGTTTCAGGCTTCATAGGGCAGGAATGGCTTAGAGAATGGAGAGGAAGCTTGCAAAAATAGAAGGAGCACAAGAAATAAAGAAGAAAACCAGTGAACAGCGACGCGCACACATGGCTGATGTGCGCGCGGAAATTGGACAAAATCACAATGACGCGTACGCGTGCTTGACGTGTACACATGGATTGGAGTTTGCGCAAACAATGCGAGCGCGTGCCTGACGCGCACGTGTGGAGGGGAAATCGCTGAATGACGCGTACGCATGACTGACGCGTACGAGTGACCTGCACGATATGCAGAAATTATAGAATACGCTGGAGACAGTTTCAGGCCGCATTTTGACCCAGAGTTTGGCCCAGAAACACAAATTAAAGTTAGGGAACATGCAGATACTTCAGATCAGACATCATACAACATTCATTCATAAGTCACACTTTTCATAATTTAGATGTAGTTTTTAGAAGGAGAGACTCTCTCCTCTCTCTTAGGATTAGGATTAGGACTCCTCTTAAAGGACTTAGGAATATTTTCATCTTCTACAATTACAGGTTCAATGTTCCTTTTATTTATCTTTTTAATCTAATTTATGAACTTGTCCATGTTAGAATTGATATCTTTATTTAATATAATTTGAGGTATTTCAGACTCATGATTGCCTTTTTCTATTTATTATATAAATAATTTAGATTTTTCCCTTTTAGCTTTGGTTGATTAATTGGTAACTCTTGAGTTGTCAAACTCATCGTGATTGATAATTGTTACCTTTGCTGATTAATTTAGATTCCTATAACTCTGGTCTTTCCTTAAGGAGTTGACTAGGACTTTAGGTGTTAAATTGATTTGTCCACTTAACTTACCTTCATAGTTAGAGGTTGACTGAGTGGTAGCAAAAATATAATTCTCATAACCACTGATAAGGATAACTAGGATAGGACTTCCAGCTTTCATACTTTGCCAAGAGATTTTCTAATTATTAATTGATTTTTCTTATCAATTAAATTATTTGTTCAAACCTTTTCAAAACCCCAAAATATACCTTTGCATAACCAATAATAAATCATACTTCCCTGCAATTCCTTGAGAAGACGACCCGAGATTTGAATACTTCGGTTTATAAATTTATTGGGTTTTGTTACTTGTGACAATGGTGGGCGAAATTGTGATCTCTAATAATGGCATTCAACTTGGTATGCGCGTTTATAATTCAGCACTTTCTTCACAACCTCGCACAACTAACCAGCAAGTGCACTGGGTCGTCCAAGTAATAAACCTTACGTGAGTAAGGGTCGATCCCTCAGAGATTGTTGGTCTGAAGCAAGTTATGGTCATCTTGTAGATCTCAGTTAGGCTTATTCAAATGGTTATGGGGTTTTCGAATAATAATAATAAATAAACATAAAATAAAGATAGAGTTACTCATGTAATTCAACGGTGAGAATTGCAAATAGGCGTATGAAGATGCTGTGCTCCTTTTGAATCTCTGCTTTCCTACTGCCTTCATCCAATCCTTCTTACTCCTTTCCATGGCAAGCTGTATGTAGGGCATCACCGTTGTCAATGGCTACATCCTATCCTCTCAGTGAAAATGGTCCAAATGCTCTGTCACAGCACGGCTAATCATCTGTCGGTTCTCGATCATGTCGGAATAGAATCCATTGATTCTTTTGCGCTTGTCATCACGCCCAACAATCGTGAGTTTGAAGCTCATCACAGTCATTCAATCCCTGAATCCTACTCGGAATACCACGGACAAGGTTTAGACTTTTCGGATTGTCATGAATACCGCCATCAATTCTAGCTTATACCACGAAGATTCTGATTAAAGAATCCAAGAGATATGCGCCCGGTCTAAGGTAGAACGGAAGTTGTTGTCAGTCACGCGTTCATAGGTGAGAATGATGATGAGTGTCACGGATCATCACATTCATCATGTTGAAGTGCAACGAATATCTTAGAATAAGAATAAGTCGAATTGAATAGAAAATAGTAGTAATTGCATTAAAACTTGAAGTACAGCAGAGCTCCACACCCTTAATCTATGGTGTGTAGAAAATCCACCGTTGAAAATACATAAGTGATAGTGGTCCAGGTATGGCCAAATGGCCAGCCCCCAAAACGTGATCAATAGTCTCCTAAGATGAACAATAGATTAAAACTGAGACCAAAGATGTCTAACACAATAGTAAAATGTTCTATTTATACTAGACTAGCTACTAGGGTTTATAGAAATAGGTAATTGATGCAGAAATCCACTTCTGGGGCCCACTTGGTGTATGCTTGGGCTGAGCTTTGAGATTTACACGTGCAGAGGCTTCTTTTGGAGTTGAATGCCAAGTTGTAACGTGTTTTTGGTGTTCAACTTTGGTTCGTGACGTGTTTCTGGCATTGAGCGCCAGTTTACGTCATCTAATCTCGAATAAAGTATAAACTATTATATATGGTTGGAAAGCTCTGGATGTCTACTTTTTAACGCCGTTAAGAACGCGCCATTTGGAGTTCTGTAGCTCTAGAAAATCCATTTCGAGTGCAGGGAGGTCAGAATCCAACAGCATTAGCAATCCTTTCTCAGTCTCTGAATCAGACTTTTGCTCAGGTCCCTCAATTTCAGCCAGAAAATACCTGAAATTACAGAAAAACACACAAACTCATAGTAAAGTCCAGAAATGTTAATTTAGCATAAAAACTAATGAAAACATCCCTAAAAGTAGCTAGATCCTACTAAAAATTACCTAAAAACAATGCCAAAAAGCGTATAAATTATCCGCTCATCAGACAACCAAACGTTTGTACGAAAGGATTTTCTGTTGGTTTAGAAGCTATACTTACAACGCAGTTATATTTGTGAATTTCTTTTCCGACAGGAAATTCGATCTTTAAAATGGCGCCGTTGCCAGGGAATTGCAAACGTGTGCCTTATTATTGGTTATTGTAAATATTTTTCAAAAAAAAATTTATTTTAAAATTTTTATCTTATCTTTTCTTATTTTTCAAAAGTCAAATCTTTTTTTTTTAAATCATATCTTTTTCAAAATCTTATCTTATCTTTTTCAAAATCTTATCTTATCCTTTTTCAAAAATCATATCTTTTTCAAGATCTTATCTTATCTTTTTTTCAAAAATCATATCTTTTTCAAAATATTTTCTTTTTGTTAGTTTTTGTTTCTATTTTCTCCTACTACTATGAACTCTCACCCCTTTGGCTATGAGTCTGGTTACAACTATGTTGCAGGAAGAGGAAGCTATAACAGGAATATGCATCAAGGTCAAAGCAATCAAAGATGGACAGAGCCAAGAGGATCTGATCAACCCTTTAGGCAAGAACACCTTTCAAGATATCAAGGACGAAGACTATTCTACAATGCATACCAAGATGATATGTAACGACCCAACTCCCAGTATGCCATGGTCATACAAGAAGCTAAGTGTTACTAACTTATCCTTTCCAATTATTATTTACTATCTAATATAGGAGCCTGTTCCTTGTTAGAGCGATGCAAATCTTACGAGTAATGTTTTTTTTTTTTATTTGTTGAGGACATTCAGGTAAAATAAACAAGCATATAAAAAGAATAATAGAAAAGTGGCATAAAGAAACATAGAAACACAGCTGATAATATACATCATGTACGTTATAACAAAACATGTAGCGTTTACACAAGATCAAGTCAGTTTACATCCTCGTCATCCTACGTAGCTAATATTTACACGACACTCCCAGGGCCTGGCCCATACAAAAAGCCGCTAAACTGGCACCCAGGCTAGCCTAACCACTATATAGCTCCTAGCTCTCGGGTGTACTAACACAAGTGAGAGACTATCTATCCGATAATGTTAGACTAGAGTGTCATCAAAAGAATGCCCCTTCCGCAGTCAAACTATATCTACTCGTGGCCGTTCGGAGAATCGCCGTGAGGCTCGTCCATCTCCTCATCCTGCTCTATCTCTATCTCAGGATCCTCCTCCTCCTCATCACCCGCAGCTACAACTATACCCTCAGATCCACCAGAAACACTGCTGTCACTATGTACAAAACCATTCGCGAGCACAGGTCCGTTCGCGTGTATAGGAGCTACCCCATCATCCGGTAGTGCCGGCTCATCAGGCTGTGGAAAGTCAGGGATCGGCTCAGGGGGAAAGTCCCACTCTGGTGGTATCACAGGTACGTAGTCACCAGCTAACTCGGGCTCATCAGGAATGATAGGCTCAGGTTCCACCTCATTCAAAGGTTGAGCTGGTATAGGGTGCTCGGGGTCATCAGGAAAAGGATGTACAGGTGCGTCAGGATGTAACCAGGATAAGGGAAAGTCGTAAGGAGCATCAGGGTCAAAATGCGGGCTCGACAGAGGATGTTGAAAGGCTCGATCAGGTAACGCGTATCGTCTAATACGAGGCTCCAATCCCATGATGAAATAACTGTGATGTACCGGATCCTCGTAGACGTAAGGGTCCTCGAACTCATAGAAGATCACGCCCGTCTCCATCTGGGGGAGGAAGGGAGAGAGAAGGGGTAAGAACTGGGGCGTTCTTAGTAGGGTCGGGGTTATTAGTTACGTTCATTTATTTGGGGTCGATTAGCAGACGAATAACATAATATAGCGAAACAGTAAACAGAAGATAAAGATAGAAATAAAAAGTAGAGACAACAGAACACAAACAGAAGAACACAAGGAAATAAAGCACACACCTAGCACTCAAGCAGACAAACATAGAGAAATAGTCACACACAGGAAGAAAAGCAACAGAGAGTGATGCGCAGACAAGAATGATGCATGTCTAGCCCTAGTACAGGCCATGAGCTCATGTGTCGGTTGGCTGCCCGCAATCCCGACATTTATCCGGTCACGAGTAATCCCAATTTCCCGGATACGATTTTCCGTTCCTAAATAAATGCGCATATAATAATAGCCGCTCATTTGAGACAGCCTCTGCTTATTGCAGGAAAATATATATATACTCTGCTCTGCTCTGGGGAAGCGGAAAATAGCTGTAGGTAACTTAGTTTCCCTACAGAAGCTCTGGGTTGCATTAAGCAACTAATATATATTAAACATAACTCTGGGTTGCATCAAGCAACTAATATATATTAAATATCCCTTTACTTTTCTCTGGTTACTCTGTTTTCTGTGTTTCTCTACTCTGCTCTGATTACTCTATTCTCCATGTTTCTCTGCTTAACGTATGCATTTAAAGCTTATGTAAACTTCGGTGTGAATAATTAGCCTGTCCCAAGTATAGGTTCATTAAGTCTATACTGAAACATTTTAACTTTTCATATAATACCTACTCCTAGTCGGAACTCAAGGTCTAACTATGTTGCCCTAGTTCGTTCTCTAGTCTCTGTCTATCTTTCTGTCGTTAAAACTTTACAGACTTTTTCTCCGATTTTTATCTTTTCTTTAACTTTTATCTTTTCTTTATCTTTTCCTCTCTAACATGTTATTACCACTCCCTAAGTGTTTTATGAAGGTAATTATGAAATTCTGCACTTAACGTTGTCTTTCTAAAGCTTTTACAGAAAACTGCCTTTTCTGCATTATTTTATTATTTTTATTAAAATATTATTTTTAATTAAATATTATTATTTAATATTTTATTATTATTTATTATTTTATTATTAATTTTCGAAAATTAACTCACTTTTACTTTTAACCTTTAAAATTCACTTTTTACCACCCGTAACTTTTAATATTTCTACTTTCACCACCCTAACTTTCAGAAATTACCAAACAACCCCTAAAACACCAAAAATTTTACTTCCTTGCCCTTTTTAAGATCTAAGGCCTGTTCTTCATTGTTCTTCATCACACTCAAAGTGTTCTTCATGTTCTTCATAAATTCTTCAAATTCTTTCTCTGTTTTTACCCGTTTTTCAGTCTTTTCAGCAACCGATTTTTACTACAATTCATAATAAATTAGCAGCCACTAAAACCCCATCTTTTCTACATGATTTCATCACAAATTGAACCTCAATTTAAGCCTAGGGTTTCGTTTTTCCAGCTGCTCCAAGAACTGAACATAAAGCTTGAATTTCATCAAATTTCATAAAAATTTCACCAAATTTTCACCAAGAATCAATCATATATGCAACCAATTTTTAGCACAGCCAAATAACACAACATTCACACATCTCAAACACAAATAATCAAGATTAATTTCGTGACACCCTACCTGGTTTTGCTGCTCCTAATTCAATCAAACTTTCAGGTGGTCCTTAAGCACTTTTTCCTCCTAAATCACACCAAGAAACACATATTTAACCATGTTTCCTTGAAACCGAATCAAAAGAGAGATGGTGCAGCCAACTCACCTTGATCCCAGCCTTGATAAGTCATATGATCATGTAGAGAAAGAAGAGAGGATCATTTTGGTCGGATTGGAATTTTGAAGCTTTGAAGATTTGGAACTAAGAACTTTTCTCTCTTTTTCTCTCTACCTATTTTCGGCCACAAAGTGAAAATGAGCCAGCCTTGGGGGTTTTGGGGGTGTAGGGTGAGTTGTGATTGGTTGGCTTGGAGGTGGATTAAAATAATATTAAAATATCTCAGGTGTATAACTACTAAAACTAGGTGTATCGGAACACTGGAAAAAACATCTCTAAATATTATTTTCTGAGCTACTAGCATAAATGACACTAGTAACATATTTATTATGAGAATAAAACATGAATAATGAGGCCTTAGCATTGCTAAAGTCATCAGAGAGTGCTGGTGCTAAGCTGCACCAGTAAACTGTGAACCCGGTTAAACCGATTTTCTGTTTTTAACTAAACCGACCAGGTAACCTTATAATATCATTCAAGAAACTTCTAATACTCATATAATGATGATATTACCCTATTATCTCTCTTCTCTCATGAATCGAGTCCGGTTCGTCAAACTGAGACTATTTACGAAAAACCGGATCAAAACTCCTAACCGATACGGTTCAAAAGCTATGTTCTTCGTAACTGCATTATCGAGCTTGCCTCATAAAAGGTTCTAGCTTAAAGATGACATAATGATAATTAGGATTGAGATACTTGATAATATATCAGAGCTTCTCCCCTTACTGATCCTCCGGAGTTCTCCGTACTTTCAGAAAATATCTCGCGTACTCGAAAACCGGGGTTGTTATATTTTACCCTCCTAAAAGAAAATTTTGCCCTCAAAATTTCAGTTACCTGAGAATAGATGCGGGTAATCAGCTTTCATCTTATCCTCCAGTTCCCAAGTGTGTTCTTCTTCTCCTCTTTGTGCCCAAGCTACTTTGACTAAGCGAACAGTCTTGCCTCTCAGCTGCTTATCACTTCTTTCTACGATTTGAACTGGTGATGCTTGATATGTCAAATCGTTTCGTAACTGTACTGTCTCTGATTTTAAAATGTGACTCTCGTCGGGAATATATTTCTTAAGTTGTGAGACATGGAAAACATCATGAAGGTTTGACAGATATGGAGGGAGGGCTACTTGATAAGCTACTAGACCGACTCTTTTAAGTATTTGAAAAGGTCCTATGTATCGAGGGTTAAGCTTTTTAGTCTTAAGGGCTCTACCTATTCCAGTAGTCGGGGTTACTTTAAGAAATACATGGTCTCCCTCACTAAACTCTAAGGGTCTACGTCTATTATCGGAATAGCTCTTTTGACGACTCTGTGCTGTCTGGATCTTCTGACGAATCCCTTTTATCTTCTCAGTAGTTTCTTGCACTAAGTCTGGACCCAAGACACTAGCTTCTCCATCATCATTCCAACACAATGGTGTCTGACATCTCCTTCCATAGAGAGCTTCATATGGTGCCATCTTGATACTTTGTTGGTAACTGTTGTTGTAGACGAATTCGACTAACGGCAAATATTTATCCCAACTACCTTGGTTATCCATCACACAAGATCTTAGCATGTCTTCCAATGTCTGGATTGTCCGCTCTGATTGTCCGTCTGTCTGAGGATGGTATGCTGTACTCATATGCAATTCTGTTCCTAAAGCTTTCTGGAAAGCTCCCCAAAATCTGGAAGTAAACCTTGGATCTCGGTCTGAAACAATTGATGAAGGTATTCCGTGCAATCGTACGATTTCTTGAATATATATCCGTGCCAGCCTTTCTAATGTATAGTCAACTCGAATCGGAAGGAAGTGCGCTGATTTTGTCAACCTGTCCACAATTACCCAAATCGCATCGTGTCCTGTTGAAGTCCTTGGCAATCCCATAACAAAATCCATAGTGATCTGCTCCCATTTCCATTGTGGTATTTCTAAGGGTTGCAGGGTTCCTGACGGTTTCTGGTGTTCCACCTTCACCTTCTGGCAAGTTAAACATTTTGAGACATAATCAGATACCTCTTTCTTCAAGCCCGGCCACCAGAACATTTGTTTCAAATCCTGATACATCTTTGTTACTCCAGGATGCATAGAAAATCTACTTTGATGAGCTTCTGCAAGAATCCTTTGCCGTAAATCCCCAGAGCTAGGCACACAAATTCTGTTCTTGTATCTCCAGAGACTGCTACGATCTAGTCTTACAGCTTCTGGTTCTTCTACTTTCATCCGTCTCAGCATCGTCATCATTTCTGAGTCCTGTGCTTGTGCTTGCTGAATCCTAATCTTAAAATCTGGTGTCATATGCAACTGCGCCAAACAGACTCCATTTGACGTCTCAGTCATAGCCAACTTAAGGTCCTCAAATTCCGCAAGTAGCTTCTCTTCCTTTATCATCATCCAAGAAATACTCAAATTCTTCCTGCTCAAGGCGTCTGCCACCACGTTTGCTTTTCCTGGGTGATAACTTAACTTAAAATCATAATCCTTCAGGAACTCCATCCACCTTCGCTGTCGCATATTAAGATCCTTCTGGTCAAAGATATACTTTAAACTTTTGTGGTCAGAGAAAACTTCTAGTTGAGCGCCATACAAATAGTGCCTCCAGATCTTCAGAGCAAACACCACTGCAGCCAACTCTAAGTCATGCGTCGGATAATTTCATTCATGAGGTCTCAGCTGCCGGGAAGCATAAGCCACCACATTTTTGTCTTGCATCAGCACACATCCAAGTCCTTTATGAGAGGCGTCACAGTATACTTCAAAAGATTTCTGTGGGTCGGGTAGTACTAATACAGGTGCAGTTGTTAACTTCTCCTTAAGCATCTTGAAACTTCTATCACACTCAGCCGTCCAAATGAACGGAACTTCCTTTCGTGTAAGGTAAGTCAAAGGTAAAGCTATCTGTGAAAATCCTTTGATGAACCTTCGGTAATATCCAGCAAGTCCGAGAAAACTCCGAACTTTTGTAACGGTCGTAGGTGGTTCCCATTGCACGACTGCTTCAATCTTTGAAGGATCCACCGCAATTCCTCCCTGTGATATAACATGTCCCAAAAATGCCACCTTCTCTGTCCAGAACTCGCACTTTGATAGTTTAGCATATAACTTTCGAGTCCTTAGTATCTGCAATACAGCCCTTAGATGCTCTTCATGCTCTCCTTCTGTCTCCGAATAAATGAGAATATCATCTATGAAAACTACTACGAACTGATCAAGGTACGGACGGAAAATACGATTCATGTAATCCATGAAAATCGCGGGAGCATTAGTTAGTCCAAACGACATAACCGTATACTCATAGTGACCATATCGAGTTCTAAATGCCGTCTTCGGTATATCTGATTCTTTCACTCGAATCTGGTGATAGCCCGATCGCAAATCAATCTTCGAAAACACAGTTGCACCTTTTAACTGGTCCATCAAATCATCTATTCGTGGAAGTGGATACTTGTTCTTGATAGTGACTTTATTTAACTGTCGGTAATCTACGCAAAGTCTCATTCCACCATCCTTCTTCTTTACTAGCAATACAGGAGCTCCCCAAGGTGATGCACTGGGACGAATAAATTTCTTGCCAAGTAGCTCATCCAACTGCTTCTTCAACTCTGCAAGTTCCAGTGGTGACATCCGGTACGGTGCTATGGAAATCGGTCCGGTTCCAGGTACAAGTTCAATGCTGAATTCTATCTCTCGCTGAGGAGGAAACTCAGGTATGTCGTCCGGGAAAACATCAGGAAATTCCTTCACCACTCGGATTTGTTCTAAGCTTACTTCACTGTCATTTGAGCTAGCCGCTAACAGAACGTACCCCTCACAATCACTCCCGTTTAAGGTAACTCTTACAGAATTCAGATATAAGGTATATGACAAAAATGGTTTAATATCTAAACTATCAGACGGAATAACAGCAGTTCTTTCAAAGCAATCAAGGAAAACATGATACTTAGATAACCAATCTAACCCTAGAATAACTTCTAAACCACATAGAGGCAAACAGATTAGATCATGTTTAAAAGTTCTGTTCCTAATAGTGAATGGTACTTGCAGGCACACTAAACTAGTCAAAACATTTTTGGATGCAGGTGTATGGACAATCAGATCAAAGTTCAACTCAGAGAAATCAAGTCCCAACTCACGAGCAACAGTTAAAGAAATAAAAGAATGCGATGCACCCGAATCATACAGTACAGTTAGAGATCGATTCTTGACGTAACACTGACCTTGGATCAGGGCGTCTGATTGCATAGCATCATCAGCAGTCATGGCAAACACTCGACCTTGTTGCTGGGTTCGTACTGGATTCCGAGCGAATATCTTTGAGCATTCCTTAGCAATATGTCCAGTTCCTCCACATCTATAACAATTAAATGTTCCAAACAAACAGGGTCTATTACCATGATCTTTCCCACACTGCCTACATGTAGTATTCACCTGCGTCTGCTGGGGTCGTTTACCATTATCCTGCCTTAGTCTACCTCCGTTTCCACTCGTAGGGCGAGCAGGAGCGTTACCAGCTTGTGGGTTCCTTCGTTGTGGCACACCAGGGGTCTTGAAGTTTGTCCTTCGTGGTTGCCAATTATAACTATTATAGTTCCTTGGTGGAAATCCTTGACGACTTGCTTTAGAGGCAGTTACCTTCTTAGCACATTCTTCCACTAACTTGCACTTATTAACCAGCTCAGCAAAATTTCGTATCTCCAATGGGACTACTGAACTCATCAGATCCTCACGAAGGCCCCCTTCGAACTTCAAGCACTTCCATTCTTCAAAGTCAGCAGGATTCCCTTGGCAGATTTTGGAGAAACGGCACAGGTCATCAAATTTACGAGCATATTCTGCAATAGTTGTATTACCCTGTTTCAGCTGCATAAGTTCCATCTCCTTAGCATCACGAGCTGCCCTCGGAAAATACTTCTTATAAAATTCGTCTTTAAAAGTATTCCAAGGAATATCGCCTTCATCTTGTTGCAACAGTCGCTGTACCCCCTGCCACCAATGCTCAGCCTCTCCTTCCAGCATATAAGTAGCAAACTCCACGTGTTGGCCCTCCAGAACATGCTGTGCTCGCAGTGATCGTTCAATAGCTCGGAACCAATTGTCAGCATCAGTCGCAACAAGTGTACCTTTAAACTTAGGCGGTTTAATTTTCAGAAAAGTCGCAAGGGTCATAGGTCTTTCGAGATGCCCTAAGTTATTCTCATCATTTCCACTATCTCCCCCATGCTCATTCTCATTTCCGTTTCTCACTCCAAGACGATCAACAGCCCTAGCTGCTGCTTCTGCAGCCTCACGCACTGCCTCAGCCACAGCGTTCATGGTAGTTATAAACGTTTCCTGCTCCCTCTCGTAGTTAACATTAGGAATTCCTTCCCGTATGCCTCGTCTCCGTGAACCCATCATGGTCCTGTTCACACCAAACAATCATTATTAAGGTGATTAGTCTTAACACTTCAAGTCAAGTGTGAACAATCCCAGAATGAAAACACAGAGACAATCATGCAACACATATCACATTGATATCATATAAGCATGAGACACACGGCAGAGTATGCAATGAAGCATAGTCAGTCCACTCCCCAGGCTCTATTGGGAACGAACTGCTCTGATACCAACTTGTAACGACCCAACTCCCAGTATGCCATAGTCATACAAGAAGCTAAGTGTTACTAACTTATCCTTTCCAATTATTATTTACTATCTAATATAGGAGCCTGTTCCTTGTTAGAGCGATGCAAATCTTACGAGTAATGTTTTTTTTTTTATTTGTTGAGGACATTCAGGTAAAATAAACAAGCATATAAAAAGAATAATAGAAAAGTGGCATAAAGAAACATAGAAACACAGCTGATAATATACATCATGTACGTTATAACAAAACATGTAGCGTTTACACAAGATCAAGTCAGTTTACATCCTCGTCATCCTACGTAGCTAATATTTACACGACACTCCCAGGGCCTGGCCCATACAAAAAGCCGCTAAACTGGCACCCAGGCTAGCCTAACCACTATATAGCTCCTAGCTCTCGGGTGTACTAACACAAGTGAGAGACTATCTATCCGATAATGTTAAACTAGAGTGTCATCAAAAGAATGCCCCTTCCGCAGTCAAACTATATCTACTCGTGGCCGTTCGGAGAATCGCCGTGAGGCTCGTCCATCTCCTCATCCTGCTCTATCTCTATCTCAGGATCCTCCTCCTCCTCATCACCCGCAGCTACAACTATACCCTCAGATCCACCAGAAACACTGCTGTCACTATGTACAAAACCATTCGCGAGCACAGGTCCGTTCGCGTGTATAGGAGCTACCCCATCATCCGGTAGTGCCGGCTCATCAGGCTGTGGAAAGTCAGGGATCGGCTCAGGGGGAAAGTCCCACTCTGGTGGTATCACAGGTACGTAGTCACCAGCTAACTCGGGCTCATCAGGAATGATAGGCTCAGGTTCCACCTCATTCAAAGGTTGAGCTGGTATAGGGTGCTCGGGGTCATCAGGAAAAGGATGTACAGGTGCGTCAGGATGTAACCAGGATTAGGGAAAGTCGTAAGGAGCATCAGGGTCAAAATGCGGGCTCGACAGAGGATGTTGAAAGGCTCGATCAGGTAACGCGTATCGTCTAATACGAGGCTCCAATCCCATGATGAAATAACTGTGATGTACCGGATCCTCGTAGACGTAAGGGTCCTCGAACTCATAGAAGATCACGCCCGTCTCCATCTGGGGGAGGAAGGGAGAGAGAAGGGGTAAGAACTGGGGAGTTCTTAGTAGGGTCGGGGTTATTAGTTACGTTCATTTATTTGGGGTCGATTAGCAGACGAATAACATAATATAGCGAAACAGTAAACAGAAGATAAAGATAGAAATAAAAAGTAGAGACAACAGAACACAAACAGAAGAACACAAGGAAATAAAGCACACACCTAGCACTCAAGCAGACAAACATAAAGAAATAGTCACACACAGGAAGAAAAGCAACAGAGAGTGATGCGCAGACAAGAATGATGCATGTCTAGCCCTAGTACAGGCCATGAGCTCATGTGTCGGTTGGCTGCCCGCAATCCCGACATTTATCCGGTCACGAGTAATCCCGATTTCCCGGATACGATTTTCCGTTCCTAAATAAATGCGCATATAATAATAGTCGCTCATTTGAGACAGCCTCTGCTTATTGCAGGAAAATATATATATACTCTGCTCTGCTCTGGGGAAGCGGAAAATAGCTGTAGGTAACTTAGTTTCCCTACAGAAGCTCTGGGTTGCATTAAGCAACTAATATATATTAAACATAACTCTGGGTTGCATCAAGCAACTAATATATATTAAATATCCCTTTACTTTTCTCTGGTTACGCTGTTTTCTGTGTTTCTCTACTCTGCTCTAATTACTCTATTCTCCATGTTTCTCTGCTTAATGTATGTATTTAAAGCTTATGTAAACTTCGGTATGAATAATTAGCCTGTCCCAAGTATAGGTTCATTAAGTCTATACTGAAACATTTTAACTTTTCATATAATACCTACTCCTAGTCGGAACTCAAGGTCTAACTATGTTGCCCTAGTTCGTTCTCTAGTCTCTGTCTATCTTTCTGTCGTTAAAACTTTACAGACTTTTTCTCCGATTTTTATCTTTTCTTTAACTTTTATCTTTTCTTTATCTTTTCCTCTCTAACATGTTATTACCACTCCCTAAGTGTTTTATGAAGGTAATTATGAAATTCTGCACTTAAAGTTGTCTTTCTAAAGCTTTTACAGAAAACTGCCTTTTTTGCATTATTTTATTATTTTTATTAAAATATTATTTTTAATTAAATATTATTATTTAATATTTTATTATTATTTATTATTTTATTATTAATTTTCGAAAATTAACTCACATTTACTTTTAACCTTTAAAATTCACTTTTTACCACCCGTAACTTTTAATATTTCTACTTTTACCACCCTAACTTTCAGAAATTATCAAACAACCCCTAAAACACCAAAAATTTTAATTCCTTGCCCTTTTTAAGATCTAAGGCCTGTTCTTCATTGTTCTTCATCACACTCAAAGTGTTCTTCATGTTCTTCATAAATTCTTCAAATTCTTTCTCTGTTTTTACCCGTTTTTCAGTCTTTTCAGCAACCGATTTTTACTACAATTCATAATAAATTAGCAGCCACTAAAACCCCATCTTTTCTACATGATTTCATCACAAATTGAACCTCAATTTAAGCCTAGGGTTTCGTTTTTCCAGCTGCTCCAAGAACATGAACATAAAGCTTGAATTTCATCAAATTTCATCAAAATTTCACCAAATTTTCACCAAGAATCAATCATATATGCAACCAATTTTTAGCACAGCCAAATAACACAACATTCACACATCTCAAACACAAATAATCAAGATTAATTTCGTGACACCCTACCTGGTTTTGCTGCTCCTAATTCAATCAAACTTTCAGGTGGTCCTTAAGCAATTTTTCCTCCTAAATCACACCAAGAAACACATATTTAACCATGTTTCCTTGAAACCGAATCAAAAGAGAGATGGTGCAGCCAACTCACCTTGATCCCAGCCTTGATAAGTCATATGATCATGTAGAGAAAGAAGAGAGGATCATTTTGGTCGGATTGGAATTTTGATTTGAGTTTTAGTTCAGCAGAAATCAAGCTTTGAAGATTTGGAACTAAGAACTTTTCTCTCTTTTTCTCTCTACCTATTTTCGGCCACAAAGTGAAAATGAGCCAGCCTTGGGGGTTTTGGGGGTGTAGGGTGAGTTGTGATTGGTTGGCTTGGAGGTGGATTAAAATAATATTAAAATATCTCAGGTGTATAACTACTAAAACTAGGTGTATCGGAACACTTGCAAAAACATCTCTAAATATTATTTTCTGAGCTACTAGCATAAATGACACTAGTAACATATTTATTATGAGAATAAAACATGAATAATGAGGCCTTAGCATTGCTAAAGTCATCAAAGAGTGCTGGTGCTAAGCTGCACCAGTAAACTGTGAACCCGGTTAAACCGATTTTCTGTTTTTAACTAAAACTGACCAGGTAACCTTATAATATCATTCAAGAAACTTCTAATACTCATATAATGATGATATTACCCTATTATCTCTCTTCTCTCATGAATCGAGTCCGGTTCGTCAAACTGAGACTATTTACGAAAAACCGGATCAAAACTCCTAACCGATACGGTTCAAAAGCTATGTTCTCCGTAACTGCATTATCGAGCTTGCCTCATAAAAGGTTCTAGCTTAAAGATGACATAATGATAATTAGGATTGAGATACTTGATAATATATCAGAGCTTCTCCCCTTACTGATCCTCCGGAGTTCTCCGTACTTTCAGAAAATATCTCGCGTACTCGAAAACCGGGGTTGTTACATGATAGATATGGTGGACCCCCTTGTAGTTACCAACAAGCCCCACCCTATGCTTATGAACCACCTCCACAACATACCTTTGAACCACCAAACTCACAAGCCACTTTCCACCATTCACCTCTATATGACCCTAACCCATATCCACACCAATTCCAATCCAATTACTCCCGAGAACCACCACTTCCCTATGCACCATATCCATATCCTTTGACCCAAGAATCACAGGCTTGCCTCAAGGAAGCAGTAGATCAATTTCATGCAACCCTTCATCAACTGGAGAAAGCAATAAATCAATTACCTTCCAGACGTTTAGACACTCAAGAAACCCCCATGGCTTCATGTGGAGAATCTAATGAAGAACATAGCATGAAGGAGATACTAGAAACTCCAGTGGACTGTAAGGATCATGACTTTGTACTGGAACAAGTGGAGGAAGCCGGAATTATTGAAGAAGAAAAAGTGGTCAAAGACTTAGGAGATACTGAGCCTCCATTGGAAAGTCCATTCATAGAGCCTCCTTCCACGATGTTTGTTGTTGACATTAAGGAGCGTGTACAACCTTCAAGGCATATCATGGTTGAAGACTTTGAAGGGGACGATCAAGAGATGGATTCAATCGTTCAAGAATTCTTATCTACATTTGAATCCTCTCTCATTGGACTTGACATGGAGTAAAGAAGAAGAAGCACAACCTCCCATGCCCTTGGTGAGCAATGAAGAAGAGATTGAATTAGAAGAAAGCTACCACGAGGAAGAGGTTGATACTGAAGAAGCTTGCAAAGAGGTGGTAGTTGTCAAAGACAAGGGAGTGGAGCTTGCACGTTCATTAGAAACACCTCCTCCTAAGTTGCCGTCATCCTTCACAACATTCAAGTGGATAAAATTCATATCCCTTTGCTTTCTAATCCCACTTGAATATGGGCTACTGGAGACGGATTGTCAACTTAGAGCTCTTTGTGGCATTAAGAGTAAGAGGAAGATGGTCAGTGGTAAGAATTGTCCTACAAGGTTCATTATGGTTGGAAGCTGATGAGCGGATAATTTATACGCTTTTTGGCATTGTTTTTAGTATGTTTTTAGTATGATTTAGTTAGTTTTTAGTATATTTTTATTAGTTTTTAATTAAAATTCACTTTTCTGGACTTTACTATGAGTTTGTGTGTTTTTATATGATTTCAGGTATTTTCTGGCTGAAATTGAGGGACCTGAGCAAAAATCTGATTCAGAGACTGAAAAGGACTGCAGATGTTGTTGGATTCTGACCTCCCTGCACTCGAAGTGGATTTTCTGGAGCTACAGAAGCCCAATTGGCGCGCTCTTAACGGCTTTGGAAAGTAGACATTCTGGGCTTTCCAGCAATGTATAATAGTGCATACTTTGCCCGAGATTTGATGGCCCAAACCGGCGTTGCAAATCAGCTTCAGAATTCCCAGCGTTTAACGCTGGAACTGGCATAAAAATTGGAGTTAAACGCCCAAACTGGCATAAAAGCTGGCGTTTAACTCCAGGAAGAGTCTCTACACGAAAATGCTTCAATGCTCAGCCCAAGCACACACCAAGTGGGCCCGAAAGTGGATTTTTCTGTCATTTACTCATTTCTGTAAACCCTAGATCACTAGTTCACTATTAATAGGATCTTTTGACATTGTATCTGCACCTCATGACACTTTACACGTTTCTTTGTGTATCTTCTGCTGTGTCTTGATGGATTAATGCAATTACTACTGTTTTTCATTCAATCATGCTTGCTTCCATTCTAAGATATCACTTGTTCCCAAACCTGATGAATGTGATGATCCGTGACACTCATCATCATTCTCAGCTATGAACGTGTGCCTGACAACCACCTCCGTTCTACCTTAGATTGAGTAGATATCTCTTGGATTCCTTAATCAGAATCTTCGTGGTATACGTTAGAATTGATGGCGGCATTCAAGAGAATCCGGAAGGTCTAAACCTTGTCTGTGGTATTCTGAGTAGGATTCAAGGATTGAATGACTGTGACGAGCTTCAAACTCCTGAGGGCTGGGCGTTAGTGACAGACGCAAAAGAATCACTGGATTCTATTCCAACCCGATTGAGAACCGACAGATGATTAGCCGTGCTGTGACAGAGTGCGTTGAACATTTTCACTGAGAGGATGGGAGGTAGCCATTGACAACGGTGAAACCCTACATACAGCTTGCCATGGAAGGAGCCTTGCATGCTTGAAGAAGAAGACAGTAGGAAAGCAGAGATTCAGAAGATGGAGCATCTCCAAAACCTCAACCTGTTTCCCCATTACTGCAAAACAAGTACTCACTTCATGTTCTTTTGCTTTTTACAATCAACCTTGATAATTATTGATATCCTGACTAAGAGTTACAAGATAACCATAGCTTGCTTCAAGCCGACAATCTCCGTAGGATCGACCCTTACTCACGTAAGGTATTACTTGGATGACCCAGTGCACTTGCTGGTTAGTTGTGCGGAATTGTAAAAGTGTGATTGCAATTTCGTGCACCAGAAGCTTTGAGTTTAAACGCAAAGGTTGGTGTAGAGCTCAACTGAATGGGTCTAGGAAGTTGTTTGGCTGCTTCGGTGAGAATTCAGACTGCTTGCCATCCGGATGGAACAAAATTGCTCAACAAGAAGACGAGTGCAAAAGCAAGGTTTGGGACCCCAAAAATCATTCTAGCAACCAACACTCTTGGGGCCTTGTCACTTACTTTAACTTACTTGAAGACTTTTTGCACCTAGTTTGGGTCCTGGAGGCTGTGGGAATTCCAAACACTAGTGGAGATTCTTGGATGAATACAAGCACAAGCCACCATAACAAGAAGCTCACCAGAATGTCCAACTTAAGGACTTTAACTAAAAGTGCTAGGTGGGAGACAACCCACCATGGTATGATTGTTCGTCTTCCATTTTAGTCTGTTTTTGAATTATTGATTGAACCTGAAATTTTTGCATGACATTCATTTCATTTTGCATTCTGCATACTGCAAAAAAATAAGAGAGACGCGATCGACGCGCACGCGTCGTTTGTGTAGCGAAACTGAACAGAGAGTTGCGCGAGAGACGCGCGGGAGTGGTGCGTGGCGCACAAGCCACAACACACGTACGTGTGCCACACGCATACGCACCCCCTGTAAAAGTCCAACCCACGCATAAGCGTCACCGATGTGTCCACGTGGGTGTGTGAATCGACGTTATTGGAGTTTCGCACCAAAAGTTGTGCGGGAGTGTGGATGGCCTCGTGCGTGTTGCACGATCCCTAATCACGCGTGCGCGTGATGGACGCCCTCGCGTCCCTCCCTATACGCTCACCCACACAACCGCGTGTGTGACGCATTCGCGCTGTTAGCGCTGTACCCCTTGCACGTAGCGCACCGCCTAATCAGTTTCTTTTTCTTCTCTTTTCTAATCCTATTTCTTTCTTCTTTTCCTCCCTCTTCTCTTCTTCATTCTTCTTCTACCTTTTGCACTTTTCTTAATTTTCTTTTTAGCATAATTATTTATGGTCTCGTTTTCTTTCTTCTTCATGTATTTTTATGTTGGTGTTGGAACTTTTTTTTTTTTACTATTACTTGTGGATTATTATGGAGTTGTTTGACAATTCATATTATTTGTTTTCGGAATACTTGCATGTTCCAAATTCATTCTTCCCCTATCATATTAAACATGCATACATAGTGTTTGCGAAAAAGCCCGTATGGCATTGTGTATTCTTCATTATTCTATCCCTCTACTCTAATGCCTATTTTTCACAAAACCCTTTCCAATATTTTATTAATTAAATATAATTGTCAATACAAACGTTATTGTTAGTTTCTCATGACTAATAATATATTAAGGCTTTTAATGCTTGATTTATGCTACTCAAGCCTTTGCCAGCATGCCAATATACATCTTGCATTTAATTGACTAAATTTATCATGCTATATTTCTATTGATGTCCTAATTTCATGGAGTCGCGACCATGTGTTAACGACATTCTTCTTTATTTTGGCATGATTATTACTCGTACTGCCCTCTCCCTTGCTCTATCCCTTCGAATTCATGTCCCTTTCTCTTCTCCCTTTTCAGGATGGCCACCAGGAAGGGTAAAGAGAAAGACTCTACAACGAGCACCAGCTGAGGAACCACAACCCCGTCCACCTGCACAGCTTTACATGCACCGAGGACGGTGCAATCTTTAAGTGTGGGGAGGTCGATACCGATCTTCGTGGGTTAGTCACCTTCTTCTCAACACCAATTTTTGTTTTTTCATTGTTGCATTTGCATGTGTATTTGCATGTTTGATTGCATACTTTACCATCACTTGGTTAAAGTAAGAATTTCTTTTTCAATAAACTTTTTGAGAGCATTTCACTAATTTGAATTAAAATTTTTGTTAAACTTGTCTGAAGAAATATTATATTGGAACATGGTTTAGAGCTCGAACACATAAAACCAGTGAGATTTTGAGCCTATGTGATTGGTTGGATTTTATCAACCAATATATTTTATTTTTGTGTATGTTTTTCTCTCTAAAATTGTGATCTTTGTCTTGCTTAATTCTATATTTCCATTATTTGATGTATGCATGCATTTATATGATTGAGGCCTTTGTTTCACTAAGCTTATATACCCATATGGCCTTACCCTTTCATTATCCTTTGCAAAGCAATTTGAGCCTATTTTACCCATTTGTTCTTTACTTTAGCTCATTACTAACTCTAAGCGGAAAACAACAATGTCCTTAATTTGAATCCTTGGTTAGCTTAGACTAGTAAAAGTGCTCATGATTTAAGTGTGGGGAAGTTGGGTTTGAAAATATTTGGTTTGAGTAATTGGGTGTTGTATATTTTTGTGAAAATGTGCAAAATAATAGTTGAACACATATTATTGCATTCAATACTTTTTTCATATGCATTGAGAAAAACAAGAGAAAAGAAAAAAATATATACTAATAAAAAAAGAGAAAAAAAGTGAAAAAGAAAAGAAAAAGAGCAATTAATAAAAGGGAACAAAATGTCCCAAACTAAGTGTTGGTATCAATGCATATGTACTGTTAAATTCTGCATTTTAATTAAATGGATTGTCTTAAGTAAGGTGGAATGTTTAGGTTAATTAAGGATTCAGATTTTAGTCCACTTAACCAAATACAATCCTACCTTAACCTTGACCCCATTACAACCCTTAAAAGACCTCTTGATTTGGGTATTTGTGCATTAAACTTTTGTTGATAGGTAGAAGAAGAGCAGCCTTAGAAAGCAAGGTTAGTAGAGAATTGAGAGAATCGAACCTTAAACACCTGAGCGATTAGAGTGCATACACTTCTAGTAAGGGTTCGATGCTCGATTCCTTGTTCCCTGCTTTCATGAGCTATTTTCTTCTTGCAAGTTATTTGTACTTTATTTTGTGATTTGAATTAGTGAAATCCAGTTCATATCTGTTCTTGAAAGATTTATTTACTTTTTCACAAAGTAGGTAGAATCATTTTAGCATGTATTTGCATTCTGATGAGCGGATATTTTATACGCTTTTTGGGGTAATTTCATGTAGATTTTAGTATGTTTTAATTAGTTTTTAGTAGAATATTATTAGTTTTTAGGCAAAAATCATATTTCTGGACTTTACTATGAGTTTTTGTGTTTTTCTGTGATTTTAGGTAAATTCTGGCTGAAATTGAGGGAGTTGAGCAAAAATCTGAGTTAGGCTGAAAAAGGACTGCTGATGTTGTTGGATCCTGACCTCCCTGCACTCGGAATGGACTTTTTGGAGCTACAGGAGTCCAATTGGCGCGCTCTCAACAGCGTTGGAAAGTAGACATCCAGGGCTTTCCAGCAATATATAATAGTCCATACTTTGTGCGAAGATAGACGACGTAACTTGGCGTTGAACGCCAAGTACATGCTGCTGTCTGGAGTTAAACGCCAGAAAAACGTCATGATCCGGAGTTGAACGCCCAAAACACGTTATAACTTGGAGTTCAACTCCAAGAAAGGTCTCAACTCGTGGATAGCTTTAGTCTCAGCCCCCGCACACACCAAGTGGGCCCCAGAAGTGGATTTCTGCACCAATTATCTTAGTTTACTCATATTTTGTAAACCTAGGTTACTAGTTTACTATTTAAACAACTTTTAGAGACTTATCTTGTACCTCATGACATTTTCAGATCTGAATTACATACTTTTTGACGACATGAGTCTCTAAACTCCATTGTTGGGGGTGAGGAGCTCTGCGGCGTCTCGATGATTTAATACAATTCCTTTGTTTTCCATTCAAACACGCTTGTTCTTATCTAAGATGTTCATTCGCGCTTAATTATGGAGAAGGTGATGATCCGTGACAATCATCACCTTCCTCAATCCATGAACGTGTGCCTGACAACCACCTCCGTTCTACATCAGATTGAATGAGTATCTCTTAGATTCCTTAATCAGAATCTTCGTGGTATAAGCCGGATTGATGGCGGCATTCATGAGAATCCGGAAAGTCTAAACCTTGTCTGTGGTATTCCGAGTAGGATTCTGGGATTGAATGACTGTGACAAGCTTCAAACTCCTGAAGGCTGGGCGTTAGTGACAGACGCAAAAGAATCAATGGATTCTATTCCAACCTGATTGAGAACCGACAGATGATTAGCCGTGCTGTGACAGAGCATAGGAACGTTTTCACTGAGAGGATGGGAAGTAGCCATTGACAACTGTGACACCCTACATAGAGCTTGCCATGGAAGGGACTTTGCGTGTGGAGAAGGATTTCAAGGAAGAGTTGAAGTCAGAGGACAAAGCATCTCCAAAACTCCAACATATTTCTCATTACTGCACAACAAGTAACGCTATTATTCTCTTTTATTTTTCCAATCTAATAATTCCAACTGATAATTTTAATTAAGATCCTGACTAAGAATAATAAGATAAACATAGCTTGCTTCAAACCAATAATCTCCGTGGGATCGACCCTTACTCACGTAAGGTATTACTTGGACGACCCAGTGCACTTGCTGGTTAGTTGTGCGAATCACAAATTCGTGCACCAAGTTTTTGGCGCCGTTGCCGGGGATTGTTCGAGTTTGAACAACTAAAGGTTTATTTTATTTCTTAGATTAGGAAGATTTTGGTAATTGGGTCAGAGTCTTTCATTTCCTTTTCAAAAATATTATTTTTCTTTATTAATTTTTAATTTCTCTTTGAGTCTAGTGTCTTATTCTAAGTTTGGTGTCAATTTCATATTTTGTATTTTCTATTTAAAATTTTCGTATTAGTGTATGTGTTCTTCATTGATCTTCAAGTTGTTCTTGTTTATTTTGCTTGTTTGATCTTGAGTTTTTCTTGTTTTTTGTCTTTTCTTGTTTTTCTTGTGCTTTTTCAAAACAGTAACTTTCAAAAATTTTTACTTATATCCATAAATATAATACATTTTTAAAATCAACTCTGAAGTTGCTGCCCATTTTGCTGGAGCTTTAGTAGTTGTTCTTCATAATTGGGTATCTTCTTTGGAATCTTTTTCAAAAATAATTTTTCTTTTATTGAATCTTGTGCTAAACTTTAAGTTTGGTGTTTTCTTGTTAAGTTTTCTTTAATTTTCGAAAATTTGTCTTGGTTTTCTAAAAAATTTAAGTTTGGTGTTCATTCTCTTGTTCTTGGTGTTCTTGTGAATCTTCAAAGTGTTATTGAGTCTTTCTTGTGTTTTGATCTTAAAATTTTTAAGTTTGGTGTTCCTTGGTGTTTTCCCTCCAAAATTTTCGAAAATAAGGAACATTAGATCTAAAAATTTTAAGTCTTGTGTCTTTTATGTGTTTTTCTCTTTCATCATAAAATTCAAAATTCAAAAAAAAAATATATCTTTTCTAACTAATTTTAAAACTACATTTTCGAAATTTTTAATATAAAATTCAGATTTCAATTTCAAATTTTTTCGAAAAATTTTCACAAAATATTTTCAAATTTTTTTTATATTTTTATTTATTCCACTTCTATAAAATAAATAATATCAACATACATATCATCTCCCTTGTTCCATCATGGAATTAAGTGGAAATGAACAGTCCAGGAGGACCCTGGGGTCATATGCTAACCCCACTACTGCTTCATATGGGAGTAGTATCTGTATACCCTCCATTGGAGTTAGTAGCTTTGAGTTGAATCCTCAGCTCATTATCATGGTGCAGCAAAACTGCCAGTATTCTGGTCTTCCACATGAAGAACCTACAGAGTTTCTGGCACAATTTTTACAAATTGCTGACACAGTACATGATAAGGAAGTAGATCAGGATGTCTACAGATTATTACTGTTTCCATTTGCTGTAAAAGATCAAGTTAAGAGGTGGTTAAATAACCAGCCTAAGAACAACATAAAAACATGGAAACAGCTGTCAGAAAAATTTCTGAATCACTATTTCCCTCCAAAACGGATGACACAGCTAAGGCTAAGCATCCAAGGCTTCAAACAAGGAGATAATGAATCCCTTTATGATGCCTGGGAGAGATACAGAGAGATGCTAAGAAAATGCCCCTCTGAAATGTTTTCAGAGTGGGTGCAATTAGACATCTTCTACTATGGGCTTACAGAAAAAGCTCAGATTTCTCTAGACCACTCAGCTGGTGGATCTATACATATGAGAAAAATAATTGAAGAAGCTCAAGAGCTTATTGATACAGTTGCCAGAAATCAACATCTGTACCTAAGCAGTGAATCTTCCATGAAAGAAGAAGCTAAAACAGTAACTGATGAACTCAGTCCTGTAGATCAGGCCAATGAATTCAATCAGCAATTAGACTTTCTAACCAAGCAGCTAGCCGAATTCAAGGAAATACTACAGGAAACAAGAATGGCTAACAGGAATATGGAAGTACAATTAAAGCAAACAGAAAGGAAATTGTCAAAACAAATAGCAGAAGGATGCCAAGCAGTTCAATTAAGAAGTGGGAAAACATTAAATACCTCACTTCAAAGCAGCAGGAAGCCAAGAAATGAACAGATTTCTACTCAAAATCCCTCTGAGGACAATCAGAGCCTAGAGAGGAATAATGCTGGTGCTGAACGCCCAGACCATGCTCATTCCTGGCGTTCAACGCCAGAAACAAGCATGAGTCCGGCGTTGAACGCCCAAAGGGAGCATGGTTCTGGCATTCAAACGCCAGTAACAAATGGGGAGATGGTGTCTAACGCCACTCCAGCTTCCACCCCTGGCATTCAAATACTAGTGGGAGATCAGTCACATACAAGTGCTGATGACAACCCTTCTAAAAAGGCATCCCAACCCACCACTGTAGGTAATAAACCTACAGCAACTAAGGTTGATGAATACAAAGCCAAAATGCCTTATCCTCAAAAACTCCGCCAAGCGGAACAGGATAAGCAATTTGCCCGCTTCGCAGACTATCTCAGGACTCTTGAAATAAAGATTCCGTTTGCAGAAGCACTTGAGCAAATACCCTCTTATGCTAAGTTCATGAAAGAGATCTTAAGTCATAAGAAGGATTGGAGGGACACTGAAAAAGTTTACCTCACTGAGGAATGCAGTGCAGTCATTCTGAAAAGCTTACCTGAGAAGCTTAAAGATCCTGGGAGCTTTATGATACCATGCACATTAGAGGGTACTTGTGCCAAGCAAGCTTTATGTGATCTTGGGGCACGTATCAACCTAATACCTGCATCTACTATCAGAAAGCTTGGTTTAACTGAAGAAATCAAACCAACCAGGATATGTCTTCAACTTGCTGATGGCTCCATTAAATACCCATCAGGAGTGATTGAAGACATGATTGTCAAGGTTGGGCCATTCGCCTTTCCTACTGACTTTGTGGTGCTGGAAATGGAGGAGCACAAGAGTGCAACTCTCATTCTAGGAAGACCTTTCTTAGCAACTGGCCGAACCCTCATTGATGTCCAAAAAGGGGAAGTAACCTTGAGAGTCAATGAGGAGGAGTTTAAGTTGAATGTTGTCAAAGCCATGCAACATCCAAACACCCCAAATGACTGTATGAGTGTTGATATTATTGACTCTCTGGTAAGAGAGGTCAATATGGCTGAGAGTCTCGAATCAGAGCTAGAGGACATTTTTAAAGATGTTCAGCCTGATTTGGAGGAATCAGAGAAGATAATAGAACCTTTGAAAATCCCTCAAGAAGAGGAGAAACCTCCAAAACCCGAACTCAAACCATTACCACCATCCCTGAAATATGCATTTCTGGGAGTAGGTGATACTTGATGGTGTTTTTGCGGAAAAATGAATTCCCAACACACAAATCCAACCGGCAAGTGTACCGGGTCGCATCAAGTAGTAATAACTCACTTAGAGTGAGGTCGATCCTACAGGGATTGATGGATCAAGCAACTTTAGTGGGTGATTAGTTTAGTCAAGCTAACATTGAAGTGAAATTGAGTGAAATCGTAGCCAACAGAATTGTAAATGACAGGAAATTTAAAGTTGCAGAAAGTAAAATTGCAAGTAACTTAAATAACAAGAAAGTAAAATAACTGAAACTTAAATTGCAAGAAATGTAAATTGCATGAAAAGTAAAGGGGTTGGGTGCTGGAAATTAAAATTCAACAGGAAAGTGTAAATAGCAATCAAACAGAGAAGTAAAAGGTGCAAAATCATGCAACAGATCTAAACAGAAAATGGAAATTGCTTGAAGAATTCTAAACAGAAAAACAGTGCTTAATTTGCAGTAATTTAAAAGAATGTTGAAGATCTCAGGATTGGAGGAGACTAGATAACAAGTCTAGATCTCAAATCCTTCCTTGATCCAACAAGAACAATTGCAGAAGAAGTAAAAGAAAGCAAATTGCAGAAATTGCAGAAGAAGAAATGAACAGAAAGTAAAATTCAATTATGCAGAAAATTAAAGAAGAGATCTCAAGGTGAGATTGAAACAGAAGTTCTTCAATTCTTCACCCAAGATCCAAAGCAAGAAAAGTAAAGAGTGCTCAAGAAGGAATCAGGAGGAAGAGAGATCAATTCTCCTTCCTAATTCTCTAAGAAATTCCAAAGTTCAAAATTAAAATGCAAGTAGAAAGGAAAATTCAAAAATAAAGTCTCGGGCCCCCCAATTACATAAAACTAGCTCCTATTTATACACTTTCTATTCTTGGATTTTGGGGTTTGGATGGGCTTTTGATTTGGTGAAGAAATGAATTAAATTGGGTTTTTAATTCAATTTCAGCCCATGAAGGAAAATTGCTTCCAGGAGGCTGCCCTGCCCTTGTGGAGGGCAGGGCAGGATTTGGTGCGTTGTGGTGCGTCCTTGGTGCGGTCTGGTGCGGGCGTGGTGCAAGCTGGTGCGGCCTTGGTGCGTGAAATGCTGCCCTGCCCGCGCCAAGGGCAGGGCAGGAAAAGTTGGCGCGCCAGAACGTGCCACGGTGCTGCCAGAATTAATAATTGGTGCGCCAGACTCAGAAATTGGTGCGCTAAAAATTTTCCTTGGTGCATGGGATGCTGCCCTGCCCTCGCGGAGGGCAGGGCAGAAAAATGTGGTGCTGCCAGGATTGAGTTGCGATGCACGCTGGTGCTGCCAGGAGAGAATTGGTGCGCCAGATTTGTGTGTGGTGCGCCAGATTTGTGCACCAATCCAAATGCTGCCCTGCCCTCGCGGAGGGCAGGGCAGTGTTTCCACTTTGCTGTCCCGTGTTCGAAACACGGCTGTGGCACACGCTCAATTAATTTCCTTGGTTTCTTGGCACGGCACTCAACCTTAGTTCTTGGCTTCTTCCTTGGTCCGTGTTCGAGTCTTGTGGCATGCATGGGTGACATTTTCGCTTGTTTTTGGCCCTTAAAGATGCTTTCCGTTCCTGCCTTAATTATATGCCAAATATGGATTGCTATATATCGTTGGAAAGCTCTGAATGTCAGCTTTCCAACGCAACTGAAAGCACATCAATTGGACGTTTGTAGATCAAGTTATAGCCATTTGAAGGAGGCATGGTCATGCTGTGAGCGCCCAGATTTTAACTTAGCGAAAATTTTGCTCCAACCTCACTTTGTTTCAACATGATTCTGCCCTGCCCTTGGCAAGAGCAGGGCAATGTGCGATGATTGCTTATTCTTCATTAATTTGGTCATGGGCCACGCTTTTAAAAGCGTGGCCTAAGGCTCCAAAGTGTACCCCAACTTCAAAGTGTATCCCAAAGCTCTTTTTTTCTCCTTTTTTTTGCTTCTTTGCTTCTTTTTCTTCTTATTTCCTACAAGATTTATAAAATTAAAATATCAAGAAAATATATCATTTAAGTACAAAAGCATTCAATATTTAAGCACAAATCATCAATTTCTTGTATGAAAAAGCATAGAAAAATGGGTATATGATGACATGTCATCACAACACCAAACTTAAATCTTGCTTGTCCCCAAGCAAGAAAAGAATCATGCAATAAAGATTGACAATCCAAGGTAAGAAGAATAGCAACTCAATGTTCATGGCAAGCTAGTTTTCTATGCATGCTACAATTACAAAAGAGATGTAAATGATTGATGCTTCTATCTAGCCTATTTTATGAAATCTTTTTCTTATAATTCTTCCTTGAAACAAGATTTTGATTTTTTTTTCTCCTTTTGGGTGCTTTGCCCCATGAGTTAATAACAAAGCTACGACTTCTAAATGCTTTGTTTTCAAGTATTACCACTTGATACATAACCACCACAAGCATTTAATTAGAGGACTTCATTAAGCTCATTTTTTCTTTTCTTTTCTTGACTCTCTAATCATTGATGCTCAGAGCCTTGAGCTTTGAGGGAGTGCTTTTGCACTTGAGCCTAGCCTTGACTTCTAAGTATTTTGTTTTCAAGCATTTGGCTTGATACATAAACACCACAAGCACTTAGCAAATAAATTGCCATTGGTACTCAGAGCCTTCAGCTTTCTCATTCTTTCCCTTTTTCTTTTCTTGCTTTAATTGTATTTGCTTCTTCAAGGTTTTCATGATTTCAAAAGATTTCACAAAATGTACTAGATGAAAAACTTCAATTAAATAAAATCCAATGCAATTGAGCAACAATCAATCACACTAGCTTTCCAATACTTGTATGCACATGCTAAATTCTTCTTTAATTCCTTGTTTGTTTATGATCATGATGCTTTTTGCTTTTGAATTCACAAAACTCAAGTTGGTAGTCATAATGTCACAACAACATATTTCAAATCAAATTCAAGCTATGCTTAGGCATACCACACATGTATACAGAAAATATAAAGACAATCATGCAATTTAAAGTGTTGGAAATAAATGAGAGGAAAAGGAACTTTACAACCTTGTAGTCCATCTTCTCTATTGTTGTCATTTTCCTCCCATTCTTCTCCTTCCCATACCAACTCAGAATGCTTGCTCATCCTCAAGCAACAATTAGAACAATGGCTATGGGGCTAAGATGGATCATGAATGTCTTACACAATGAAATGTTAGCAGTATATGTGTTTTGAGCAAGCAAAATTTAAGATAAAAATCAAGGCACAAGAGACAGAGACATAGTGATTGCAAATATAAGTTGGTGTACATGATACATTGCATAAAAATGTAAATGGCACACAAAACTTAGTGTGACACTTTCTCTTGGAATTGATGCAAGTATCTTGTAAGTATTTGAACCAAATTTTGTTGCATAGCAACACCAAACTTAGAATGCAATCATATGTCAATTTATTTGAATTAAAACTAAGCAAGTGAAACTGTTATTTGTTAAATACAATCACCAAGTGAAGAATCTGTCATGAGTAAGGATGTTTGGGTGATGTATTAACAAACACAGTTAATAAAAGAAAGCATTAAAAACAAGGAAATGACTAAAACAATCAAGAAAACTAAAATTGTCTAACTAAAAACAATAACACTGCAGCGGCATTATGATTATGTAAGCAAGTGATGTTGCTGGATGATTTGCATAAAAAAAAATTAAGTGGCACACCAAACTTAGATTCTTAGTGTGACACTTCCATGTAAAATTGATGCAATCATCCATGAAGATGGAAAACAGTTTGTTGCAAGACAACACTAAACTTAGAATGTAACCATATGCCCATTTATTGAATTTAAACAAAGCAAAGAAAGAAAACAAAAGCAGAGATGAGAAATTATACCTACGGTTGGGTTACCTCCCAACAAGTGCTCTTTTAGTGTCATTAGCTTGACATGTTGTTCCTCACTTTCTTTCTCTTCTTCCAGTTGGTTAAGAGGAATGACTCCAAGAGGGGAGAAGTTTCAGCTATTGTCCCTTCTCTTGGCCTCTTCTCAGCAAGCTTCCTTTTGAATTTGGCTTGATTGAGCTTGCTTGCTCGTTCAGGGACAGGATTGGTGCTTTTGTTAGTTGCCTTCACTTCTTTGGATTCATGAATTGGTTGCTGTGTGATTTTTGGAGTTTGATCTTCATCCAGAGCCTTTTGAATTGGTGGTTCCATGACCACTTCCTTCATGTGATTTTCTGCTTTACTTGAGTTTGACTTCTCTTGAGTGTCTTCCTCCCTTTCTCCTTCATGATTTTCCATTAATGCCTCTGGGAGGGAATCTTTATGTTTCATTGTCACCTCAAGTGGCTCTTGTGAATGTAGAATCCTTGGCTCATGTCCAAATACTTCCACCACCTCTTCCTTTTTCACTGAAATTTCACTTGACACAGAGGCTTCCTCATCGTGCTTTTCCACTTCCTCACCCACAAATTGGTCTTTATCCTCCCTGTTTGATGGTTCTAAGTTCCTCCTTGTTTGCTCTAAGGGCCCATTCATCTTCTTGAAGACAAATTCTTTCCAGGATTGGGGTTGTGTGTATCTTTCCACGAGTTTTCTTTGTATTTCAATGGCTTGAAGGTAATCCTCATCTGTTGGTTCAAGAGATGAAGGTTGAGAGTAATCATAATCAAGTGATGAAGAACTTTCAAATGAGAAACTGGGACGTGAGGGTGGATGCTCTTCTATTCTTTGGTGATACTTCCATCCACCATGAGGATAATGATATGAATCATTTTGTGGTGGTGGTTGGTATCCCATATGATTTTCTTGCTCATCTTGTGTCTCTGAAGCAAATCTCCATGAATTGGAATGCTCAGAATGTGTATTCTCTTGGTGATATTCCCAGCCACCATTAGAGATTGGTGATGGTGGGTAATATCCCATAAAATTTGTTTGATCATAAGATGAGTTGAACTCCATTTGAATTTTGTAAAACACAACACCAAGGGAAATTGAAATTCATATCTCAAAGATGAATTTCTTAGTGAGGCAATAACTCAAACACCTTGGTTTCAACTTAGAATAGAGAACAAAAATAAAGAAAATGCTTGATCTAGACTTCTCACCCACTTAATCATTGTTGATCTAATCAATCCCCGGCAACGGCGCCAAAAACTTGATGGTGTTTTTGCGGAAAAATGAATTCCCAACACACAAATCCAACCGGCAAGTGTACCGGATCGCATCAAGTAGTAATAACTCACTTAGAGTGAGGTCGATCCCACAGGGATTGATGGATCAAGCAACTTTAGTGGGTGATTAGTTTAGTCAAGCTAACATTGAAGTGAAATTGAGTGAAATCGTAGCCAACAGAATTGTAAATGACAGGAAATTTAAAGTTGCAGAAAGTAAAATTGCAAGTAACTTAAATAACAAGAAAGTAAAATAACTGAAACTTAAATTGCAAGAAATGTAAATTGTATGAAAAGTAAAGGGGGTTGGGTGCTGGAAATTAAAATTCAACAGGAAAGTGTAAATAGCAATCAAACAGAGAAGTAAAAGGTGCAAAATCATGCAACAGATCTAAACAGAAAATGGAAATTGCTTGAAGAATTCTAAACAGAAAAGCAGTGCTTAATTTGCAGCAATTTAAAAGAATGTTAAAGATCTCAGGATTGGAGGAGACTAGATAACAAGTCTAGATCTCAAATCCTTCCTTGATCCAACAAGAACAATTGCAGAAGAAGTAAAAGAAAGCAAATTGCAGAAATTGCTGAAGAAGAAATGAACAGAAAGTAAAATTCAATTATGCAGAAAATTAAAGAAGAGATCTCAAGGTGAGATTGAAACAGAAGTTCTTCAATTCTTCACCCAAGATCCAAAGCAAGAAAAGTAAAGAGTGCTCAAGAAGGAATCAGGAGGAAGAGAGATCAATTCTCCTTCCTAATTCTCTAAGAAATTCCAAAGTTCAAAATTAAAATGCAAGTAGAAAGGAAAATTCAAAAATAAAGTCTCGAGCCCCCCAATTACATAAAACTAGCTCCTATTTATACACTTTCTATTCTTGGATTTTGGGGTTTGGATGGGCTTTTGATTTGGTGAAGAAATGAATTAAATTGGGTTTTTAATTCAATTTCATCCCATGAAGGAAAATTGCTTCCAGGAGGTTGCCCTGCCCTTGTGGAGGGCAGGGCAGGATTTGGTGCGTTGTGGTGCGTCCTTGGTGCGGTCTGGTGCGGGTGTGGTGCAAGCTGGTGCGGCCTTGGTGCGTGAAATGCTGCCCTGCCCGCGCCAAGGGCAGGGCAGGAAAAGTTGGTGCGCCAGAACGTGCCACGGTGCTGCCAGAATTAAGAATTGGTGCGCCAGACTCAGAAATTGGTGCGCCAGAAATTTTCCTTGGTGCATGGGATGCTGGCCTGCCCTCGCGGAGGGCAGGGCAAAAAAATGTGGTGCTGCCAGGATTGAGTTGCGATGCACGCTGGTGCTGCCAGGAGAGAATTGGTGCGCCAGATTTGTGTGTGATGCGCCAGATTTGTGCACCAATCCAAATGCTGCCCTGCCCTCGCGGAGGGCAGGGCAGTGTTTCCACTTTGCTGTCCCGTGTTCGAAACACGGCTGTGGCACACGCTCAATTAATTTCCTTGGTTTCTTGGCACGGCACTCAACCTTAGTTCTTGGCTTCTTCCTTGGTCCGTGTTTGAGTCTTGTGGCATGCATGGGTGACATTTTCGCTTGTTTTTGGCCCTTAAAGATGCTTTCCGTTCCTGCCTCAATTTTATGCCAAATATGGATTGCTATATATCGTTGGAAAGCTCTGAATGTCAGCTTTCCAACGCAACTGGAAGCACATCAATTGGACGTTTGTAGCTCAAGTTATAGCCATTTGAAGGAGGCATGGTCATGCTGTGAGCGCCCAGATTTTAACTTAGCGAAAATTTTGCTCCAACCTCACTTTGTTTCAACATGATTCTGCCCTGCCCTTGGCAAGAGCAGGGCAATGTGCGATGATTGCTTATTATTCATTAATTTGGTCATGGGCCACGCTTTTAAAAGCGTGGCCTAAGGCTCCAAAGTGTACCCAACTTCAAAGTGTATCCCAAAGCTCTTTTTTTCTCCTTTTTTTGTGCTTCTTTGCTTCTTTTTCTTCTTATTTCCTACAAGATTTATAAAATTAAAATATCAAGAAAATATATCATTTAAGTACAAAAGCATTCAATATTTAAGCACAAATCATCAATTTCTTGTATGAAAAAGCATAGAAAATGGGTATATGATGACATGTCATCAATACCTATCCTGTAATTATAAGCTCTACCTTAGAGCCACAGGAAGAGGAAGCACTAATTCAAGTGCTAAGGACACACAAGACAGCTCTTGGGTGGTCCATCAGTGATCTTAAGGGCATTAGCCCAGCCAGATGCATGCACAAGATCTTACTGGAGGATGACGCCAAGCCAGTGGTTCAACCACAAAGGTGGCTGAATCCAGCCATGAAAGAAGTGGTGCAGAAAGAGGTCACTAAATTACTAGAGGCTGGGATTATTTATCCTATTTCTGACAGCCCCTGGGTGAGCCCTGTCCAAGTCGTCCCTAAGAAAGGTGGCATGACAGTGGTTCATAATGAAAAAAATGAACTGGTTCCTACAAGAACAGTTACAGGGTGGCGTATGTGTATTGATTATAGAAGGCTCAATACAGCCACCAGAAAGGATCATTTTCCTTTACCATTCATAGACCAAATGCTAGAAAGACTAGCAGGTCATGAATACTACTGCTTCCTGGATGGATATTCAGGTTATAATCAAATTGCAGTAGATCCTCAGGATCAAGAGAAAACGGCATTCACATATCCATCTGGAGTATTTGCATACAGAAGGATGCCATTTGGCTTGTGCAATGCACCTGCAACCTTTCAGAGGTGCATGCTCTCAATTTTCTCTGATATGGTGGAAAAATTCCTGGAAGTCTTCATGGATGGCTTCTCAGTATTTGGAGACTCATTCAGCTCCTGCCTTAACCATTTAGCACTTGTTCTGAAAAGATGCCAAGAGACTAACCTGGTTTTAAACTGGGAAAAATGTCACTTTATGGTGACTGAAGGAATTGTCCTTGGGCACAAAATTTCGAACAAGGGAATAGAGGTGGATCAAGCTAAGGTAGAAGTAATTGAAAAATTACCACCACCTGCCAATGTTAAGGCAATCAGAAGCTTTCTGGGGCATGCAGGATTCTATAGGAGGTTTATAAAGGATTTTTCAAAAATCGCCAAACCTCTGAGCAACCTGCTAGCTGCTGACACGCCATTTATATTTGATAAAGAGTGTTGACAAACCCCATTTGTAGGGTTTATCTTGTATTGATTTTAAGAGATTTTATCACCTTTTACCCACATTTATCCAATGGATTAGCATGGTTTTATATATTCTCCTTTAATTGTGCTTAAGAGTGAAAACATGCTTTTTAGGACTTAAAATAGCTAAATCTAATTCTCCTTGATTCCACTAGATGCCTTGATATGTTTGTTAGTGATTTCATATTGAAAAGGCTAGGAATGGATCAAAGGAGTGAAGAGGAAAGCATGCAAAGTGGAGAAATCATGAAAAGTCAAAGAAGTTGAACTCGCCATGGACGCGCGCGCGCACCTGGCACTTGCGCGCACCTGCGAATTACCCCATGGACGCGTACGCGTGCTGTGCGCGTACGCGTCGGTGCCATTTTATGATTTTTTAATGAAAACGTGGCCAACGAATTCTGAAGGGTTGTGGGGCCCAATTGCAACCAACTTTGGCGCCAAAGATGCTATTTAAAGCCAAGGATTGAAGAGCAAAGGGGATTTTATTCATTCACACACATTAGGATTAGTTAGAATTAGTTTCTAGAGAGAGAAGCTCTCACTTCTCTCTAGAATTAGGATTAGGATTAGGATTAGTTCTTAGATCTAGGTTTTAATATTTGCTTTCTTCTACTTCTACATCTTAATTCTTTGTTGTTACATTCATCTTCTTCTATTCTTTTGTTGTAATTTCCTTTATGTCGTTCTTACATTTTGTTGTAGATCTAGTATTGTTCTTTCTACATTCTTCCAATTCAATAAGAGGTAATTCATAATAAATGTGTCTTCTTTGCTCTTCCATTGTTGATCTCTTGTTTTTGTAGTTATAGATTCCTTTAATTCTTGCATTTAATAATGTTTACTTCTATTGCACTCTATGTGTTTGTTGAAATGTCTCTTTTAGTTTTAGTGTAGATTTTGTTCCTCTTGGCCTAGGTAGAGTAATTAGTAACTCTTGAGTTATCTAATTCCTTTGTTGATTGATAATTGGAGAGATTGCTAATTGATTTGAATGCCTCTAAAGCTAGTCTTTCCTTTAGGAGTTGATTAGGACTTGAGGAATCAAATTGATTCATCCACTTGACTTTCCTCCATGGTTAGAGGTTAACTAAGTGGGAGCAATGGACAATTTGTCATCACAATTGAGGAGGATAACTAGGATAGGACTTCTAGTTCTCGTATCTTGCCAAGAGCTTTGTTAGTTGTTAGTTTATTTTCTTTGCCATTTATACTTCTTGTTCAAAAGCTTAAAAACCCCAAATATAATTCACAACCAATAACAAGACACTTCATTACAATTCCTAGGGAGAACGACCCAAGGTTTGAATACTTCGGTTTATAAATTTTAGGGGTTTGTTTTAGTGACAAACAACTTTTTGTATGAAAGGATTAGTGATTGGTTTAGAAACTATACTTGCAACGAGAATTCATTTGTGAAATTCTAAACCGTCAAAAATCCAATCGTCAAAATGGCGCCGTTGCCGGGGAATTGCAATGGTGTTATGTTATTGGTTATTGTATATATGTGAATATTGTGAATATGTTTGCTTTTTGCTTCTTTGTTAGTTTTTAGTTTGTTCTCTTTATTTGTTCCTATTTTTTGTTTTTTTTTCCTCTCTTACTATCATGAATTCTCACTTTGGCTATGAGTGTGATTACAATTATGTTGTAGGTGATGAGGACTATAATGAAGATGTGTATCAAGGATGGGATAACCAAAGGTGGGAGGAGCCATATGCATATGATCAATCCTCTTGGCAACAACCCCCACCAATGCACTATGAAGAAGAGCCATTCTATGATGCATATCAATCTAATGGTTATGGTGAATCTCCTTGTGACTTTCAAGAACCACCACCATATGCCTATGATCCATACCCTCAACATAACTCTCAACCATACTCACAAGCCCCTTCTTACCAACCACCTTCATATGACCCTAATCCATATCCATCACACCAACCAACTTTTGAGCCATATGAGCCATATATGGAACCACCACAATATCAACCCTTTCAAGAGCCACCCCCTCCATATTATTACCAAGATGAACCACCCTCAATAAATGAAAATTTTCAACCACAAGATGAATTCTACCTTCCACCACAACCTCTCATGGAAGAATACTCATACCCATTGATCCAAGAGCCACATGATCCTAATCATATTATCCAAGAGGAACAAGAGTCAAGGGATCGTCTCAAGGAAGCATTAGATCAATTTCAAGCAACCATGGAGTGTGTTGTGCAACAAGTGGAAAGAGTAGAAAATATTGAACCACCCCGACTCTACCAAGAAGAACCATCTTCCTACTATGAACCCTTCCCCCAAAATGATGAATCCTTCCAACCACCCCAATCTCTAATGGATGAAACCCTTGGTGTTCTTGTTCAAGGGCAAGAAGAGATGACAAGGGATGTGCAAAATTTCATGGCCGCCTTGGATGCGGTAACAAATCAATTAGCATCCCAATGCTTGAACACTCAAGGAACTCCCATGGCTACATGTGGAGGATCAAATGAAGAACATAGCATGAAGGAGAGATTGGAAACTCCGGTGGGAAATGAAGGAAGTTGCTTTGTATTGGAACAATTGGAGGAAGCTTTAATTGTTAAAGACAAGGAAGAAGTGGTAGAAGACTTAGGAGATGCGGAGCTTCCATGGGAACATAGAGTTGAAGAAAACCCCTCCAAGATTATTGAAATTGATGCTAGGGAGGAAAGTGCACACCTTCCAAGGCATACTCCATATGAAGACTTGGATGGGATAGAGCAAGGATTGAGTTCCCCTGGTGATGAAGATCAAGCATCAAGTCTTAGTGGTGAAGAATCCTTTGAGCATGAAGAACCTTCTCCGGTTGGATTTGAAAGCGTTGAGGAGGTAAATTTTTCTCACCCTCCCTATTATGATTTGAGTAAAGGAAAAGGTTTAGATAAAATTGTTGAACAAAGGATTGAGATTAAGAGATCTTGTGAAGAGGTGGAAGTCCATAGAAATAGAAGAACGAGGGTTGGTTATGCTTTGTCAAGAACTTTAGAAGCATCTTTGCCTAGGTTGCCATCTACACCTTCATTTGAGTGGGTGAAATTCATTTCTATTAGCTTTATTATCCCACTTGAATATGGTTTGCTTGAAACGGATGGCCAACTTAGGGAAGTTTGTGGGATGAAGCGTAAGCGGAAAAGGTTTTGTGGTTGGCGTTGCAAATCAAGGCTCATTATGGTTGATGCATCAAACATGAGATATAAAGGTTGGAGTAGTGCTCAAATAGATGGGTCTAGGAGGATTGTTGGGCACTTCATAGAGAATTCATCTTGTTCACCACCCGGATGGACTAATAACGATGATCAACCTCAAGACGGGTGTGAAAATAAAGTGTGGGATCCCGGATTAAAAAAAGAGGATCAACTTTGGGAGCCCCAAGCTTGTGAAGAACTCCATCAAGACTTGGCTCAATCCATGAAGAATCTTGGGGCACAATGGAGAACCAAGCATTGGTGGGAGTTCCAAGATGAATACAAGCACAAGCCACCTTGATAAGAAGCTCCCCACAAGTCCAACTTAAGGACAATAAATAAAAGTGCTAGGTGGGAGACACCCCACCATGGTAAACTCTTTCCATACTCTTTTGGTTTGTTAATAAGTGAATTGAGTTGCCATTGTAGGTAGATTCTCATTTTCATTTTTATCTTTTGTAAATATTCGTAGAATTAGTTTAATTTCTTGTTTTTATTGTTTTATTGAGTTTAGTTAGTAGTATAGTATGTTGAATAAGGTTCTAGGGTGTTTTGGTAGCTGTTTGGAGGATTGAAAGGCTTGGATTGGTGCAGAAAAGATAGCAAAAATTTTTGAAAAACAGAACACCATCCACGCGTACGCGCACCTGAGCATTTTTCGACCACCCACGCGGACGCGCACTATACGCGTATGCGTGGATGCAAAAATTCTACCCTAGCCAAAAACCCGAGAGTTAGGCCTGCGCTGTGCGAACATTGGGCCTAAAGCACAAGTCTATGCACGTGTGCGTGCACTTGGCGCGTACGCGCACATCATCTTAAATTCGCAATGCACGCGCACGCGCACTGTGCGCGCGCGCGTCGATTGCACAATCTGCACCCCCGGTACTTTTACCCGAGAGTTGTGCCAGACTTGGGCCGACCCTATGCCTCCGGCCTAACTCGATGCACGCGTGCGCGCACCTGGCGCGTACGCGCCCTTCGACCAATATACCCATCGACGCGTAAACGTGCATGACGCGCACGCGTCGGTAAAAAAAAAATAAATAAATAAAGAGTTTTTTTTTTCTCCCTTTCCATTTTCTTTTTATTATCACATTCGCATACTTCTACTCTTCCCATTTTCATCTAGTTTTTGTAGCATGTTTTCGTTTTTTTTAGTCATTTTAATAATGGTGTTGAACTTTTCTACTCAATTGTTGAGACTTTCTTACACTATTTTGGTGCTTCTTGAGTTGTTTGATATTGTTGGGGTGATGAAACTTTTAAATCAATGCTTCATCTTGTATAACTCTTATGTCTTTGTGCATTGATATGACCTCATATTGTCTCTCATGACCCACTTCTTCTTATGTGAACTTGATGTGCCATACACTCTTCATGCTTTGACCTTACTCTTACATCAAGTATCATTGATATGCCATTTTCTCTTATTGTTTCCTCCTCTACATGTTGTAGCTACCATGTAGTAGAGTCCCATCCCTTTATTTGGCATTAGCCCCGCCTATGTTCTACTTTTTTTGATACCTTTGTTGTAGGCCTAATTGTCGTTCTTCTTTCCTCCCCTTTTAGGTTGGCCACCAAAGAAGGGAGATATGAATAGCTTTAAATGGGGCAACAAACAAGTCATCTGCACAATCTTTTGACGGAGCTCATCAATTGTGGTACCCCGTCCACATTGCTCTCCTTTGAGTGCACCGAGGACGGTGCAAACTTTTAAGTGTGGGGAGGTTGACCGACCGTTCGGCGATTTTGGGTGACAAATTTCTAACCCCAACACTTTTGCATTTCATTTTAGGTTTTTAGGATATTTACTTGCATTTTCTTAATTTTGCATATATATACACAATAAGCTTAGTCAAAATAATGAAAATTTTTCAAGATTTCTATCTATAGGGCACCTCAATTGATTTGAGTGAAAACGCTTCATTAAACTTGCTTGAATTATATATATTGTGGATCATGTTTTTGAGCTAAGAACACAAGCAAGTGAGATTTGAGCCTAATGGTGTGGTTACATCTTATAACCACTTATTTTTCCTTCTTGTGTGCATTATTCTCTTTCTATGATTGTAATCTTTGATTTGTTTGATTCTTTATATCCATTATTTTGTGTTTTCATGCATTTATATGATTGAGGCCATCATTTCATTAGCTCACTTACCCAAATAGCCTTACCTTTTATCTTCCATTGTTAGCCAATTTGAGCCTACAATTAACCCACTTGTTCTTATTTTAGCACATTACAAGCCTTAAAGCGAAAAACAATAAATGTCCTTATTTGGATCTTTGATTAGCTTAGGCTAGTGTGTGTGAGTATCATTCAAGTGTGGGAACCTTGGGACATTGGGTGAATAAAAGGGTAATTTTGTATTGTTATTGAAAATATTGGGAATTGGGTACATACTCATGTATTGATCAAATGTAAAACCTTATGCATTGAGGTTCTTGTACATAGAAAGAAAAAAATGAGTAAAACAAAAGAAAAAGAAAAGAAAAATAATATGGAAAAGAAAAAAAAATAGAAAAAGAAAGAAAAAGAAGAAAAAGAAAGAAATAAAAAGGGGACAAAATGCCCCAACTCAAAGTATAGTCCAATAAAATCAATGCATAAGTGTTGTGAAATGAAAAGGAATACATGAGTATGTGAAAAAGTGAGAAATGGGTAGTTAGGTTAGAACTTAATTGTATAGGATGTCATAGGTTAGGTGGGAAGTTTAAGCTTATCAAAGATTCAAATTTCAAGCTCACTTAACCATATATGCATCCTACCTTGACCCTAGCCCCATTACAACCTATGAAAAGACCTTATGATATATGTATGCATGCATGAAATATTTGTTGATTGTTAGAAGAAAAACAAATCTTAGAAAGCATGATTAGGAGAGAATTGAGAGAATCAACCCTAAACACTTGAGCGAATAGAGTGCAACACTACCGGTGAGGGTTTGATGCTCAATTACATGTTTTCACCTATGATCATAATTTTCATGCAAGTTTGTAAAAATATTTAATAACTCAATTCAATTGTGGATTAGACTTGCTAGTCCTTAGCCCTTGTGCATATGTGCTTCTTGGGAATTGATTTACTTTGACCAAGCAATTGCATTCATTTAGATAGTTGCATATAGGTAGATTGCATTTAGTTAGTTTCCATTGAATAAATGCCATACCCTTACTTCATTCTTGGTTTAAGCATGAGGACATGCTTGGTTTAAGTGTGGGGAGGTTGACAAACCCCATTTGTAGGGTTTATCTTGTATTGATTTTAAGAGATTTTATCACCTTTTACCCACATTTATCCAATGGATTAGCATGGTTTTATATATTCTCCTTTAATTGTGCTTAAGAGTGAAAACATGCTTTTTAGGACTTAAAATAGCTAAATCTAATTCTCCTTGATTCCACTAGATGCCTTGATATGTTTGTTAGTGATTTCAGATTGAAAAGGCTAGGAATGGATCAAAGGAGTGAAGAGGAAAGCATGCAAAGTGGAGAAATCATGAAAAGTCAAAGAAGTTGAACTCGCCATGGACGCGCGCGCACACCTGGCGCTTGCGCGCACCAGCGAATTACCCCATGGACGCGTACGCGTGCTGTGCGCGTACGCGTCGGTGCCGTTTTATGATTTTTTAATGAAAACGTGGCCAACGAATTCTGAAGGGTTGTGGGGCCCAATTGCAACCAACTTTGGCGCCAAAGATGCTATTTAAAGCCAAGGATTGAAGAGCAAAGGGGATTCTATTCATTCACACACATTAGGATTAGTTAGAATTAGTTTCTAGAGAGAGAAGCTCTCACTTCTCTCTAGAATTAGGATTAGGATTAGGATTAGTTCTTAGATCTAGGTTTTAATCTTTGCTTTCTTCTACTTCTACATCTTAATTCTTTGTTGTTACATTCATCTTCTTCTATTCTTTTGTTGTAATTTCCTTTATGTCGTTCTTACATTTTGTTGTAGATCTCGTATTGTTCTTTCTACATTCTTCCAATTCAATAAGAGGTAATTCATAATAAATGTGTCTTCTTTGCTCTTCCATTGTTGATCTCTTGTTTTTGTAGTTATAGATTCCTTTAATTCTTGCATTTAATAATGTTTACTTCTATTGCACTCTATGTGTTTGTTGAAATGTCTCTTTTAGTTTTAGTGTAGATTTTGTTCCTCTTGGCCTAGGTAGAGTAATTAGTAACTCTTGAGTTATCTAATTCCTTTGTTGATTGATAATTGGAGAGATTGCTAATTGATTTGAATGCCTCTAAAGCTAGTCTTTCCTTTAGGAGTTGATTAGGACTTGAGGAATCAAATTGATTCATCCACTTGACTTTCCTCCATGGTTAGAGGTTAACTAAGTGGGAGCAATGGACAATTTGTCATCACAATTGAGGAGGATAACTAGGATAGGACTTCTAGTTCTCGTATCTTGCCAAGAGCTTTATTAGTTGTTAGTTTATTTTCTTTGCCATTTATACTTCTTGTTCAAAAGCTTAAAAACCCCAAATATAATTCACAACCAATAACAAGACACTTCATTACAATTCCTAGGGAGAACGACCCGAGGTTTGAATACTTCGGTTTATAGGGGTTTGTTTTAGTGACAAACAACTTTTTGTATGAAAGGATTAGTGATTGGTTTAGAAACTATACTTGCAACGAGAATTCATTTGTGAAATTCTAAACTGTCAAAAATCCAATCGTCAAGTGTCTGCAGGCATTTGAGACTCTGAAAGCTAAATTGGTCACAGCACCAATCATCTCTGCACCAGACTGGACATTACCATTTGAATTGACGTGTGATGCCAGTGACCATGCCATTGGTGCAGTGTTGGGACAAAGGCATGACAAGCTTCTGCACGTCATTTTCTATGCCAGCCGTGTTTTAAATGACGCACAGAAGAATTACACAACCACAGAAAAAGAGCTACTTGCAGTGGTTTACGCCATTGACAAATTTAGATCCTATTTAGTAGGATTAAAAGTGATTGTGTATACTGATCATGCTGCTCTTAAATATCTACTCACAAAGCAGGATTCAAAGCCCAGACTTATAAGATGGGTGTTGCTTCTGCAAGAGTTTGATATAGAAATAAGAGACAGAAAAGGGACAGAGAATCAAGTAGCAGATCACCTGTCCCGAATAGAACCAGTAGAAGGGGCGTCCCTCCCTCTCACTGAGATCTCTGAAACCTTTCCGGATGAGCAACTCTTTGCCATCCAGGAAGTGCCGTGGTTTGCAGACATTGCAAACTACAAGGCAGTGAGATTCATACCGAAAGAGTACAGTAGGCTGCAATCAAAGAAATTGATCACAGATGCAAAGTACTATCTTTGGGATGAACCATATCTCTTCAAGAGATGTGCAGACGGAGTAATCCGTAGATGTGTGCCTAAGGAAGAAGCACAGAAAATTCTATGGCACTGCCATGGATCACAGTATGGAGGACATTTTGGAAGTGAGGGAACAGCCACAAGAGTCCTCCAATGTGGCTTTTACTGGCCTACTCTCTATAAAGATTCCCGAGCATTTGTACTTAATTGTGATAGCTGCCAAAGATCTGGCAACCTGCCTCACAGTTATGCCATGCCTCAACAAGGAATCTTGGAGATTGAGTTGTTTGATGTATGGGGTATTGACTTCATGGGACCTTTTCCACCATCATACTCAAACACTTATATTCTGGTGGCAGTGGATTATGTATCCAAATGGGTGGAGGCTATTGCAACACCCACTAATGACACTAAAACAGTGTTAAAATTCCTCCAGAAACACATCTTCAGTAGATTTGGTACCCCTAGAGTATTAATCAGTGATGGGGGCAGTCATTTCCGCAATAAACAGCTTTACTCTGCTTTGGTTCGTTATGGAGTTAGCCACAGGGTGGCCACTCCATATCATCCACAGACTAATGGGCAAGCTGAAGTCTCAAATAGAGAACTCAAAAGAATCCTGGAACGGACTGTAATTAACCGTAGAAGGGATTGGGCAAGGAGCTTGGATGATGCTCTGTGGGCATACAGAACAGCATTCAAGACCCCTATAGGTACCTCTCCATACCAGCTTGTGTATGGAAAGGCATGTCACTTGCCAGTGGAACTGGAACACAAGGCCTACTGGGCAACCAGATTCCTAAACCTTGATGCCAAGTTAGCTGGAGAAAAACGATTGCTCCAGTTAAATGAGCTAGAGGAATTTAGACTCAATGCTTTCGAGAATGCAAAAATATACAAAGAGAAAGCGAAAAGATGGCATGATAAGAAATTGTCATCCAGAGTCTTTGAGCCGGGGCAGAAAGTTCTGCTATTTAATTCTAGGCTCAAATTATTCCCTGGGAAATTAAAATCTCGGTGGAGAGGTCCATATGTAATTACAAGTGTATCACCATATGGATACATAGAGCTTCAGGATAATGACTCTAACAAAAAGTTCATTGTTAATGGACAAAGAGTTAAGCATTATCTTGAAGGTAATTTTGAGCAAGAATGCTCAAAACTGAGACTTAATTAAAGCTCAGTAATAGTCCAGCTAATGACATTAAAGAAGCGCTTGCTGGGAGGCAACCCAGCCAATCACAAAATTTAATTTGATTTGTTTCTGTTGATTTTTACAGGTATAGGTCACATATCTTCAAAGGTAAAAAAGCAATTAATCGATTTCACAGAGTTACAGGGGAATTTGGAAGTTCACTGGCGAAAAAAGCCAGTAAGAAACACTTTGGGCGTTGAACGCCCAAAAGAAGCACCCACTGGGCGTTCAACGCCAGTAAGGGTAGCCATCTGGGCGTTTAACGCCAGATTGTTAGCATCCTGGGCGTTCAGAAAAACGCCCAGTGACAAAGGACCTCCTGGCGTTCAACGCCAGAAAGAAGCATCAGCTGGGCGTTGAACGCCCAGGAGAAGCAGCATTTGTGCGTTAAACACCCAAAACATGCATCGTTTGGGCGTTTAACGCCAGGATGGTGGGAGGAGGTAAAAATTCATTTTTCTTTATAATTTTTCTAAATTTTTATGTTTCAATTCATGATTTCTTACATAAACATGTTTCAAATTGTCATCCCTCATATCAAATTAGTTTTCTAAAAACCCTGATTTCTAAAAATCCATGTTTCAAAAAATCTCAAATATATCTTAATCCATACAGCCAAATTGTTTTCCAATCCAATCCAACTCTTTTAAGTTTGTTTTCAAAACTCAATTATCTTTTTAAAATCTTTTTCAAATCTTTTTCAACTCATCATGTCTTTTGATTTCGAAATTGCCTTTCCCTCTATTCCTCTTCTATCCTTTATTTTGCTTGAGGACAAGCAAACCTCTAAGTTTGGTGTGATTTTCCATGATCACTGAGCTAAAACTCATCAAGATCATGGCACCTAAGGGAACAGGAAGAGCAAGGATGTGAACTTAAGGGAGCTGAAGCGTCAAAAATTAATTCTTGAAGGCACCCCACAGACTAGAGGAACATCCACTTCCCAAAATACAGGTTGTTAAGTTCTAATTCTAGCCTTAACTCTGTGATAGTATTATTATAGGATTCTACCTTAGAAGTTATATAGGAGTAGTAGTAATTAGCATATCTATTTTGATTTTATTTTCAATTAAGTTATAATTTATTTTTCTCATCATCATCAAACATGAATAAAATAATAGATTTTTTTTAATAAAGAGGCAATTTAATCTTTTCGAGTTCTTAATAAGGAAAATTCTAATTATTTATATGTGGTGGCAATACTTTTTGTCTTCTGAATGAATGCTTGAACAGTGCATATTTTTGATATTGAATTTTATGAATGTTAAAATTGTTGGCTCCTGAAAGAATGATGAACAAGAGAAATGTTATTGATGATCTGAAAAATCATGAAATTGATTATTGAAGCAAGAAAAAGCAGTGAAGAAAAAAAAATCTTGCAGAAAAAAGAAATAAAAGAAATAAAGAAAAAGCAAGAAGAAAAAGCCAATAGCCCTTAAAACCAAAAGGCAAGGGTAAAAAAAGATCCAAGGCTTTGAGCATCAATGGATAGGAGGGCCCAAGGAAATAAATCCAGGCCTAAGCGGCTACATCAAGCTGTCCATAACCATGTGCTTGTGGCATGCAGGTCCAAGTGAAAAGCTTGAGACTGAGTGGTTAAAGTCATGATCCAAAGCAAAAAGAGTGTGCTTAAGAACTCTGGACACCTCTAATTGGGGACTTTAGCAAAGCTGAGTCACAATCTGAAAAGGTTCACCCAGTTATGTGTCTGTGGCATTTATGTATCCGGTGGTAATACTGGAAAACAAAATGCTTAGGGCCACGACCAAGACTCAATAAGTAGCTGTGTTCAAGAATCAACATACTAAAATAGGAGAGTCAATAATACTATCTGAATTCTGAGTTCCTATGGATGCCAACCATTCTGAATTTCAAAGGATAAAGTGAGATGCCAAAACTGTTCAGAAGCAAAAAGCTACAAGCCCCGCTCATCTAATAAGAATCTGAGCTTCACTTAAAACTCCGAGATATTATTGCTTCTTAATTTCTTTTTATCCTATTTTATTTATCTAGTTGCTTGAGGACAAGCAACAGTTTAAGTTTGGTGTTGTGATGAGCGGATATTTTATACGCTTTTTGGGGTAATTTCATGTAGATTTTAGTATGTTTTAATTAGTTTTTAGTAGAATATTATTAGTTTTTAGGCAAAAATCATATTTCTAGACTTTACTATGAGTTTTTGTGTTTTTCTGTGATTTCAGGTAAATTCTGGCTGAAATTGAGGGAGTTGAGCAAAAATCTGAGTTAGGCTGAAAAAGGACTGCTGATGCTGTTGGATCCTGACCTCCCTGCACTCGGAATGGAATTTTTGGAGCTACAGGAGTCCAATTGGCACGCTCTCAACGGCGTTGGAAAGTAGACATCCAGGGCTTTCCAGCAATATATAATCGTCCATACTTTGCGCGAAGATAGATGACGTAACTTGGCGTTGAACGCCAAGTACATGCTGCTGTCTGGAGTTAAACGCCAGAAAAACGTCATGATCCGGAGTTGAACGCCCAAAACACGTTATAACTTGGAGTTCAACTCCAAGAAAGGCCTCAACTCGTGGATAGCTTTAGTCTCAGCCCCCGCACACACCAAGTGGGCCCCAGAAGTGGATTTCTGCACCAATTATCTTAGTTTACTCATATTCTGTAAACCTAGGTTACTAGTTTACTATTTAAACAACTTTTAGAGACTTATCTTGTACCTCATGACATTTTCAGATCTGAATTACATACTTTTTGACGGCATGAGTCTCTAAACTCCATTGTTGGGGGTGAGGAGCTCTGCGGCGTCTCGATGATTTAATACAATTCCTTTGTTTTCCATTCAAACACGCTTGTTCTTATCTAAGATGTTCATTCGCGCTTAATTATGGAGAAGGTGATGATCCGTGACAATCATCACCTTCCTCAATCCATGAATGTGTGCCTGACAACCACCTCCGTTCTACATCAGATTGAATGAGTATCTCTTAGATTCCTTAATCAGAATCTTCGTGGTATAAGCCGGATTGATGGCGGCATTCATGAGAATCCGGAAAGTCTAAACCTTGTCTGTGGTATTTCGAGTAGGATTCTGGGATTGAATGACTGTGACAAGCTTCAAACTCCTGAAGGCTGGGGGTTAGTGACAGACGCAAAAGAATCAATGGATTCTATTCCAACCTGATTGAGAACCGACAGATGATTAGCCGTGCTGTGACAGAGCATAGGAATGTTTTCACTGAGAGGATGGGAAGTAGCCATTGACAACGGTGACACCCTACATAGAGCTTGCCATGGAAGGTACTTTGCGTGTGGAGAAGGATTTCAAGGAAGAGTTGAAGTCAGAGGACAAAGCATCTCCAAAACTCCAACATATTTCTCATTACTGCACAACAAGTAACGCTATTATTCTCTTTTATTTTTCCAATCTAATAATTCCAACTGATAATTTTAATTAAGATCCTGACTAAGAATAATAAGATAAACATAGCTTGCTTCAAACCAATAATCTCCGTGGGATCGACCCTTACTCACGTAAGGTATTACTTGGACGACCCAGTGCACTTGCTGGTTAGTTGTGCGAATCACAAATTCGTGCACCACATTCACATTCATAGGTTGTATTGCACGAGTCCTGCTTTTCCCTACTCATTTATTTTGTCTCCTTGAGCTTAGCATGAGGACATGCTAATGGTTAAGTGCGGGGAGGTTGATAAACCACTATTTCATGGTTTATATTGTGTTTAATTGAGTGGTTTTATCAAGCTTTTCACCCACTCATTCATGTGATTTGCATGATTTTACAATTCCTTCCTTGTTTAGTTCTATGATTAAAAACTTGCTTCTTAGAGATCTTTTTATTGTGTATTTTAATTCTCCTTTATACCATTCGATGTCGTGATCCGTGTGTTAAGTATTTCAGACTTCATAGGGCAGGAAAGGCTTAGAGAATGGAGAGGAAGCTTGCAAAAAGGGAAGGAGCACAAGAAATAAAGGAGACAACCAGCGAACAGCGATGCGCACGCATGGCTGATGCGTGCGTGCAAATTGGACAAAATCACAGTGACGCGTACCCGTGCTTGACGCGTACGCGTGGATTGGAGTTTGCGCAAATGACGTGAGCGCGTGCTTGACGCGCACGCGTGGAGGGGAAATCACTGAATGACGCGTATGCGTGACTGACGTGTACACGTGACTGACGCGTACGCGTGACCTGCGCGATCTGCAGAAATTACAGAATACGCTGGAGACAGTTTCGGGCCGCGTTTTGACCCAGAGTTCGGCCCTGAAACACAGATTAAAGTCAAGGAACATGCAGATACTTCATATCAGACATCATACAACATTCATTCATAAGTCACACTTTTCATAATTTAGATGTAGTTTTTAGAGAGAGAGGCTCTCTCCTCTCTCTTAGGATTAGGATTAGGACTCCTCTTAAAGGACTTAGGATTATTTTCATCTTCTACAATTACAGGTTCAATGTTCCTTTTATTTATCTTTTCAATCTAATTTATGAACTTGTCCATGTTAGAATTGATATCTTTATTTAATATAATTTGAGGTATTTCAGACTCATGATTACTTTTTTCTATTTATTATATAAATAATTTAGATTTTTTCCTTTTGGCTTTGGTTGATTAATTGGTAACTCTTGAGTTGTCAAACTCATCGTGATTGATAATTGTTACCTTTGCTGATTAATTTAGATTCCTATAACTCTGGTCTTTCCATAAGGAGTTGACTAGGACTTTAGGTGTTAAATTGATTTGTCCACTTAACTTACCTTCATAGTTAGAGGTTGACTGAGTGGTAGCAAAAATATAATTCTCATCACCACTGATAAGGATAACTAGGATAGGACTTCTAGTTTTCATACCTTGCCAAGAGATTTTCTAATTATTAATTCATTTTTCTTATCAATTAAATTATTTGTTCAAACCTTTTCAAAACCCCAAAATATACCTTTGCATAACTAATAATAAATCATACTTCTCTGCAATTCCTTGAGAAGATGACCCGAGGTTTGAATACTTCGGTTTATAAATTTATTGGGTTTTGTTACCTGTGGCAACCAAACGTTTGTACGAAAGGATTTTTTGTTGGTTTAGAACCTATACTTACAACACAATTATATTTGTGAATTTCTTTGCCGACAGGAAATCCGATCGTCAGTACAATTCAAATCTTGATGCATACCAATCTAATGTATGTGATGACCCTCATTGTGGTTGTCAACCACAATCATCATATGCATATGAACCCCCTCCTCAACGTAGCCCTCCACAACCATACTCACAAGCCTCATACCACCATTCACCTCCGTATGATCCCAACCCATATCCACCACACCAATCACCATATGAACCATGCATAGAGCCACTACCACTCCAATACTTATACTCCCATGAACCACTGATGCCAGGGCATCTAGACCAGTTTCACTGACCTTTTCTTTACTGTTTTAGGTTAGTTTCATGCATTTTCTTAGTGAATAAGGCAAGTTTTGGATGAAAATACACTTACACCTTGATTCAAGTAACTATTATGAATTTCACACGATTTCATGAGGATTTTTGCTAGAATTGAATGATAAATTAAAATTGCATAATCTCATGACTTTGGCTAGAGCTTTGATGCACTTTATTTGCTTGATTTCAGGACAAAGGAAGAACCACTAACGTGGAATGGTAAATAGCTTGCAACGTTAATGAGAAAAGTGATCACCAATAACGCCTGCGAAGCCATCATAAGCCCACGTTAATTGCCATGTTAAGAGCCATGATAGTTACACTAACATGAACTCTAACGTGGGGACAAAAGGGCACAAGGCACGTTATTAGGAAAGGTGAGTCTCAATAACGCTTGCGAAGGTTTATAAGGCAACGTTATTGGGAAAGGTGAGTCCCAATAACGCTTGCGAAGGTTTACAAGGCTACGTTAGTGGTCACGTTGGTGCCACTAACATTGGAGTTAACGTGGGCTATATGGGGTTGGAACGTTAGTGGAAAATGTGATTGCCACTAACGTTCTCGAACCCACAATGTCACTTAACGTTAACTTCACTAAGACCCATGCTTAATTCATACTTCTCTGCAAGCTGAGCCCACTAAAGATTATAACTACTTCAACTCAAGATCTAAGGCCCACATCCAAGACTTGAAGAACTCACTAGAAGATCAAGAGAAGTAGTATATATAGGTGTAGTTTTGAACTATAGAGAAGCTTGGCAATTGGGAGAACTACCCTCTGTATATTTACTTTTCTGCTCTTTTAGCTAAGCATGTATTCTTTTCTGCCATTTTTCATTTCTGGAGCTATGAACAACTAAACCCCTTTCATTGGGTTAGAGAGCTCTATTGTAATTTGATGGATCAATTATAGTTTTCATTTCTCTTCTTCTTTCTTCTCTTTTGATTTACTAGAAAGCTTTTGATCTCAATTCAATTGGTTAGTTATCTTGGAAAAGAAACTCTCCATAATTGGATCTCCTTTGAGCCTTGGAAAAGGGATGAGGAGATCATGCTAGAAATGCTTTCTCATGTTGGACCAAATTGGGGTCTGGGCGGATATAGAGACATGTAATCCTCCCAACACTTTGATTTGGAAATACATATGGTATAATCAGTGACCACACTTTATCTCTTCCCATGAGCAATTAAATCAAGGAATTGGGCAATTGTTCAGGCTTAGAGAGATTAGGTTGCCAAGGAATTGGAACCCATTCACCTAAGATTGCCAAGGAGTTCAATAGATGCTTTGATTGAGGAAGAGATGAAAATAAATTTGATCCAGAGAATACAACATCTCCTGAGCCCAATGAATTTCCCAATTCAAATCTTACCCATTCTCTTTACTTTCTGCCATTTATTTTCATGCTCATGCCCCCAAATCCCCATTTAAGATTCTGCATTCTATTTTCTGCTATTTATTTTTCGCCATTTAATCTTCTGCAGTTCTCAAACTATATTCTATTTAGTTCAACTAGCATACTCTTCCAACTAAAGTTGCTTGACCAATCAATCCTTGTGGGATTAGACCTCACTCTATTGTGAGTTTTTACTTGATGACAATTTGGTATACTTGCCGAAGGGAAATTTGTTGAGAGACAGGTTTTCATGCATCAAGTTTATGGCGCCGTTGCCGGGGATTAATTTTGTATCAACAATAATTAAGTTGGAAGTTCACTAGATTGAGCATTTTTTTCCTTTGTTGTTTACTCTATTCAGTCATTTATTTTCATTTTGTTTAGCTTCTTCCTCATCCCCTTTACACTTTCTGTTTTTCTTTCTTTCTTTGTTATTATCTACAATTCTGCTCGCTAACCCACTAACTGTTTGATAATTTGCATCACTCACACTAACAATCACTCTAACAAGAACAATCTCTTCATTTCATCTCTTGTTGTGTGCTTTGTTAGTTTTATGATAGGGAGAAGAGGGGAAGCTTCAACTTCCTTCGATTCAGAACCTGAAAGGACCCTCCAGAGACTAAGGAGGGAAGCAAGAGGAAAAGGAGTTGTTAGTGCTGAGGAAGAGGAAGAGTACTTTGAAACCAACATGAAAGAGAACTTTGAAAACAATCATGAAGGAGAAGCTCATAACCATGCTAGAGAAGGCCCTGCAAATCATGCTGGGCAAGAAAGGAGAGTTCTAGGCTCCTACATCAATCCAAATCCAGGAAACTGTGGAAGTAGCATCCAGAAGCCCACCAAACATGCCAACAACTTTGAACTAAAACCCCCGCTCATCACCCTTGTTCAGAACAACTGCTCATTTGGGGGAAGTGCTCAAGAAGACCCCAATCAACATCTAACCACCTTCCTGAGAATTTGTGACACTGTGTAGTCTAATGGAGTCCACCCGGATGTCTATAGGCTGCTTTTGTTCCCTTTTTTACTCAGGGACAAGGCATCCAAGTGGCTTGAATCCTTTCCAAAGGAGAGCTTAACAAATTGGGAAGATGTGGTGAACAAATTTTTGGCAAGATTCTACCCTCCTCAAAGAATCAATAGGCTGAGAGCTGAGGTGCAGACTTTCAGGCAACAAGATGGTGAGACTCTCTATGAGGCATGGGAGAGGTTCAAGGACTTAACAAGAAGATGCCCACCAGATATGTTCAATGAATGGGTTCAACTTCACATTTTCTATGAAGGTCTTTCCTATGAGTTAAAGAAGGCTGTAGATCATTCATCAGGGGGCTCTCTAAATAAGAAGAAAACCATTGAAGAAGCCATAGATGTCATTGAAATAGTAGCTGAGAATGACTACTTCTATGGCTCTGAAAGAAGTAACACTCGAGTAGTAATGGAGCTGAACCACATGGATGCATTGCTAGCTCAAAATAAGATTATCACCAAGCGGCTAGCAAATCTCACCAAGAAGGTAGAGGAAAACCAAGTTGCAGCAGTCATCACTTCATCACCAGCTCAAGAAGGAGTGAATATAGGAGAAGAATGTGACTGGGAACAAGCCAACTATGTTGGAAACTCACCTAGACAAATCCATGACCCATACTCCAAAACTTACAACTCTGGATGGAAAAATCACCCCAACTTTGGTTGGGGAAATCAACAAGACCAAGGTCAAGACCAGAGACGCCACAACCTCAATTCCAACAACAATGCAACTTACCAACATACCTCACAGAGATCCTATCAACCCCCACCTAACCATCCTTCTCAACCACCTAACCCCAATCCACCATCACTAACGGATGATAGACTTTCAAAAATTGAGACTCTACTTGAAGATTTATGAAAAGAAGTCCAAGACAACAAGGTGTTTAAGGAAGAAGTGCGAGCCAATATCAAAATCCAAGGAGAAAACATCAAGAGACTGGAGTCCCAAGTAGGGTATCTATCTCAACAAATTCCCAAACCCACTGATGGATTTCCCAGTGACACGGAGAAGAACCCAAGAGGAGAAACAAAGAAAGTAAGGTGGGAAGAATGTAAGATAATCACCACAAGTGATGAGAGGAGTATGAAGGAAGTAGAACACCTCCAAGACAGTCAAAAGGGAAACCAGGAAGAAAGAGACCATGCACCCCAACCTACACTCAAGGAAGAACTGAAGAAAAGAGAGATACTGAACCCATATGCACCCTTTCCCCAAAGGCTTAAAGGTGGTGTAGCAGGGAGAATGTATTCAAGGTTCCTCGACATGTTTGCATCTCTTGATGTAAATATACCATTTATTAAAGCCCTCCAGCAAATGCCTTCCTACATAAAGTATATAAAGGAGCTATTAGCCAGAAAGAGTTCATTGAAGGGTGGACAAACAATAAAGATGAATAGGGATTGCAGTGCTCTCATTTAACCAGGGCCACCCACAAAGAAGAAGGATCTAGGGAGTTTCCACATTCCCTGTGCTATAGGAGAAACAATGATTGATAAGGGACTCCGTGACTTGGGAGCAAGTATCAACCTAATGCCTCTATCCCTCATGAAAAAGCTTCAAATTAATGAGCTAACACCCACAGATGTAATCATCAAATTGGCTGACAAAACTCAAAAACAGGCACTAGGAGTGGTTGAAAATGTGTTAGTAAAGGTTGGGAACTACTTCCTCCCCACAGAATTTGTTGTCCTAGAAATGGATGAGAATCCTATTAACCCCATCATTCTGGGAAGGCCATTCTTAGCCACAGCCAGAGCACTCATAGATATGGAGCGAGGAGAGCTAGTGCTGAGAATACATGATGATCAGCTCACCTTTAATATTTTTAACCTCTCACAAGAAGCAGACCATGATAACAAAAAGTCAGAGGAAAAGCAAACAAAAAAGCTGATGGCAGAGCTAAACAAGGGAACACAAGCACCACAATTCATGACTCCTATGGTTAACAACCAATGTGATCAAAAGGAGCAACAGCCAAGTGTAATCCAAAAGGAACCAGACCCACCAGAGTCATATGAGATGGGCATCAAAACCACTCTCAAAGAGGAAACCACAAGGAACAAGGTGACATCAACGGACACAAGAAAAAAGGTCCCAAGGGGATGGAAAAATAAGAAAATACCTACAGAAGATTTCTCGCCAGGAGATGAAGTGGTATCTACATACTTTCCATCTATACCACCTCATCTCCCCACTATTCCATCTCAACTGCCCCCAGTGTACACTGTTAACAAAATCTTGTCCTTAGAGCTTGTGGAGATTATCAACAAGGTCAATGGAAATAGGTTCACTGCAAGGGGGGAAGATTTCAAGCACTATCAGCCACCTTGACAAGGACCAAATGTCAAGCTAATGACGCTAAAGAAGCGCTTCATGGGAGGCAACCCATGTTCTACACCCTCTTCCTTTAATCTCAAATATTAGTAATAAGGCAAAGTTCATGGATTCTAAATTAATTTTGATAAACAATATAAGACCCCCTTACATGCAGCGTATAGTACATGGTAAGTTTGGTATTCAAGGTACACCAAGTGGGCTTAAACACACTTTATGAGGTGAAATTATTCCCGAAACTTGTTGCACCATATGATCACAAACAAGTTTGGTGTACCAACGTTGCATGCATGGGAGATCTAGTGGTTGATTAATTTGCATTCATGAAAAGCATTTAGTTAATTAAAACTAAAAGAAAAAGATTTTTTTTAGTAGCTAGTTCACACCTTAAGTCTTCCCACCAAAAATTTCAATTAACCATTTGCATTCCTTGTTTTTTTTTTGTCTTGTATAGGAAATCAAAAAGGACATTTATGGTACTTGATAGGACAATCAAGGAAGGGAGATTCGGCCACTATGCCAAGGAACATATTCACTTGTCTCCAAGGGGAATATCTTGGAAAATGTTGCCATGCAACATTGGAAAGTGGATAGCCTTGGAGATCAAACCAAGACCTTCATAAAAGGGGTGATCCTTGTGCTCATCCGAGATCAAGCCCCAACCGTTCATCACAAAACAACACTAGAAATCCACACCTTTCAAACACCCATCACTCCTCTATATAAATGATCCTCATTTTGCACCTTCTCCGTACACTTCTTGTTCTCATTTATCTCCCTTCCCTTCTTTTGAACACACACATTTCATCCTCCACCAAAAGTTTCATACACACCCTCCTAGCCACGTCTTGTGAGCCACAACCATACTAACCGTCACTCATGGCTTCATCCAGCTCTAAAGGGAGAAGAGGGAAGGAGCCCATGGAACAGCCTCCTTCCGATGCTGTGAGATTCAAGACTTCCTTCCATGAGATTCAATATGAACGGATCAAAAACAAGAAAATCTTGCCAGAATTGACATTCCAATTCAATGAGGATGAATGCCCTAAGATCTAGGAGAAGATTGCATAGAGGGGTTGGCAAAAGCTCACCAACCCAGAGACAAAGGTAAATGCAAACCTCATCAAAGAGTTCTATGCAAATGCGGTCAGAGAAGACAGTACTAGGGCCCTCACCTTCAAAAGTTATGTAAGAAGAACAGAGGTAGACTTCAGCCCCAATGCTATAACAAGGACTCTTCAACTGAAATCACCACATTTTGATGAGCTTAGCTATCAAGTAAGAATAAGTAATACTCCCGAGGAAGATGAACTTGAAGAAATTATGAATGATATGTGTGTTATTGGGTCTGATTGGGAAAGGTATTCGGACAAGAGACCGAGGTTCATTAGGAGAGGAGACCTTATCCCAGAAGCCAAGGGATGGTTTGAGCTAGTAAGGAGGTCTATCCTTCGAGCCGCAAACAATTCTGAGGTCAATATTGCTTGAGCTACCATGGTACATTGCTTAGTAAAGGGTGGAAGCATCAATGTGCATGAAATTATAGCTGAAGGGATCCAGGATTCAGCCAAGAAGAATGATCCGGGTGCTAGACTTTGGTACCCCAGCACCATCCTGAGGCTATGCATGAAAGCCAAAATGGTATTCGAAGACAACAATCCACAATGGGTAAGTCCTGGGAGGTTAGTCACGCTCCAACGCATAAATTATGTGACACCCGCCTAACAGCAAAGGAGGCCTCAGATAAGGAAAAGAACGGCACAAGAAGAGTCCCACCAAGAAGAACCCCAACAAACAGGGCACCAGCAAGAAGGACAATTTGATCCAACCAATATAAATCTGTTTCACATCAAGGAAGCCATTTAGTATATGGCAAGTAGCTATATGGAGGGACAAGAACAACAACTATATGTCCAAGCTCAAAGGATGGATCATCAAGAAAAACTACTCTCTAGTTAGATGGATAAACAAAAAGAGTGGTAGAAACAGCAAATGGAATTACAACAGGAGCATTACTCCCAGCTCACCCAAGCCATCAGTCAAGTGTCCGAAAGACAATAGAGCTAGGAAAAAACATTTTCAAGAACTCAACCAACGCCAGATAAACCAGATGAAAGCATTCAACAAATTCAGTGTGCTCAACGAAGGAAGGCAATTGCATCGAGAAGAATTTAACATAAACACTCAGGCCAAGTTAACCTATATGAATGGGCATATGCATAACCTGCACCTACCATTCCAAGTTATGAAGTAGTCTATAAGGACCTGAGAGAACAAGAAAAGGGAAAGGTGAAACAACAAAAAGAAACATTAAAGAAGAAGATGGAGGATGCTGTTTTCTGGAAAAAGCTGACCGGAAAGCACTGATCGGGGTAAACTTGTCTCTCAACAAATTCCCATTCGGCAAGTGTACCGAATTTGTCGTCAAGTAAAAACTCACAATAGAGTGAGGTCGAATCCCACAGGGATTGATTGATCAAGCAACTTTAATTAGAGGAATGATCTAGTTGAGCGAATCCATGAATAGAGTTGATAATTGCAGAAATTAAAATGGCGAGAAAGTAATTGACTGAAAGTAAGTAGCAGAATTGTAAATGGGAATGGGGGAATTGCTCATAAAAGTAAATTGCAGAAAATAAAGAGAATGGGTAAGATCAAAAATGGGGAGTTCATTAGGCTTAGGAGATGTTGCATTCTCCGGATCAATTTCATTTTCATCTCTTCCTCAATCAATGCACTCATTGATCTCCTTGGCAATCTTAAGTGATTGAATCACAATTTCTTACAATTCAATCTCTCAAATCTTGATCAATAGCCAATTCCTTGGTCAATTGCTCATGAGAAGAGATGAAGTGTGGTCACTGATTATACCACATGCACTTCCCAAATCAAATGCTTAGGGGGTTATAGCCACATACCCATCCACACTCAATTTGGTCCAGCATGAGAAAGCATTTCTAGCTAATCTCTTCATTCCTCTTTCAAGGATCCGAAGAGATCCATGTTTGAATAGCTTCTTTTCCAAGATAACTATCCAATTGGATGAAGATCAAAAGCTTTCAAGTAAAATAAAAAGGAAAGATAGAAGAAGAATAAGAAAATTAGTATTGATCCATCAAATTACAACAGAGCTCCCTAACCCAATGAAAGGGGTTTAGTTGTTCATAGCTCTAGAAATCAAAATCAAAGATGGAGAATACATAATAAAGTTAGAAGTGCAAAGAAAGTAAATACACAGAGTAGTTCTCTCTTCTAGCTCCTCCCAAAAGCTACTCTCTATTTCAAAACTACTCGTATATATACTACTCTTCTCAGCTTCTAGTTAGCTCTTCACGTCTTGGGCCTCTGGATCTTTGAGTTTGAAGCAGTTCCTTTCTTCATTTGGGCCTGGCTTACTTGCAGAGAGAAAGTGTGAAGTGGGCAGAGACTTTAGCTCAAGACGTTAGGGGTGTTTAACATTTAGTGAAAATACAAGTTCGAGAACGTTAGTGATACTTAACATTGTCACTAACGTTGCCATGCACCCCTTTGCCTCACATTAAAGCCCACGTTAACTGGGTTAACGTGGCTTTTAACGTTGCCTTATTAGCCTTCGAGAACGTTAGTGACACTCAACATTGTCACTAACGTTCAAGTGTGCCCCTTCTTGCTTCACGTTAAAGCTCACATTAACTAGGTTAACGTGGCTTCTAACATGGCTTTTGCCAACCTTCGAGAACATTAGTGACACTCAACATTGTCACTAACGTTCAAGTGTGCCCCTAGGTCTCACGTTAGATTCCACGTTAACTAGGTTAACGTGGCTTCTAACGTGGCCATTCTTAGCCATCCCAACGTTAGTGACAATGTTGAGTGTCACTAACGTTGGCTCATTCTTCATTCCTCTTCGTTAGCTTCCACGTTAACCAAGTTAACGTGGAAGTTAACGTGGCTCTTGGGGGTTGTGTGGTTGCTCCAACGTTAGTGACAATGTTGAGTGTCACTAACGTTGTCGACAACTCTCCATCTCTTACGTTAGCCCCCACGTTAACCAAGTTAACGTGGGAGTTAACGTGGCTCTTTGCACCTTAGGCCAACGTTAGTGACAATGTTGAGTGTCACTAACGTTGGCTTCTCTTCCCCCTTTAACGTTAGAGGCCACGTAAACTAGGTTAACGTGGCTTCTAACGTGACCATTTGTGAGCAATTGCCTCTCTGTTACTTCTCTTCTCTACGTTAGAGTTCACATTAACTTAGTTAACATGACTATTTAACGTGGGCATTGATGGCTTTTGAGAGTGTTTCTGGCAATTACTTTTCTCCTTAACTTTGCAAGTTACCTCCCGTTCCTTGCTTCTTTTGGTCCTGAAATCAAGCAATAGAGTGCATCAAAGTTCTAGTCCAAGTCATGGGTAATGCAATATAAATTTTGTCATTAAAATCATGCATAATCCTCATGAAATAATGTAAAATGCACAATGTATGCTTGAATCAAGGTCTGAGTGAATATCTGTCCAAAACTAACTTATTTCCTAAGAAAATGCATGAAATTACCTAAAAACAGTAAAGAAAAGGTCAGTGAAACTGGCCAAAATGCCCTGGCATCACAACACCAAACTTAAAGCTTGCTTGTCCCTAAGCAAGTACTGGAACAAGAGAATGATGAATGGAATCTCCAGAGAAATGAGTCATTCTTGTGGAAGTCATATTACTGATTTTATGGTGGTTTCATGCATAGCAACTTAGGTTCATTCCACTACTGGCTTTCAGACCTTTATCATCTCCTAAATTACTCACTTTGTTATGTCCCATGAGACCTGTATTTATTGATCCTTTTATTGTTATTTCAAGGGCTGTTTGTGTTATTTAGGCTAAGTGTTTTGTAAGGGGGCAACTCTTTAGGATAAGCTTTCAGCCAACACTCCCGAACCAGTTGGTTCAAGGTGCTAGGTGTTGAAGCACCCCTAAGGACTTACTTACTCAAGTCTCTCCCCCATACATACACACCACAGGCATATAGTTTATTTATTTTCTTCCTTAAGACCTTGGTGTCCAGCACCTCTTTGGGTTACTAAATGCTCTGTGGTGAGGGTTACTCTTGATAGTGGATTTTTAGCTGATAATCCCGAGTTAGTTAACCCAAGTTACCAGGTGATAAAGCACCCCAATGAGCTTATTCATCCAAGTAGATCCCCCACACAGGAGCACCACAGACACATGTCCTAAGGTAAACCATTGGTGCCTAGCCTTATTGCTTACTCTTTTTCTTTTGTTTTTCATTTCCATTGTTCTTTCCCCTTTTCTCCTATTAGGATCTTGTTGTTATCTTAATCTCATGGGTATATCAAAAGTAAAGTATTCAGGATAGAGAGTTGTCATCCTAACCTTGTGGTTGAACCAACTTAGCTAACTTATGACTACCCCCAAAGATTCATGAATGCACTTCCACATTATGAACTCTACTTTGCTCTTTTAAAACATAAAACATTCCCTTCTTCAAACAAATAGACAAGCTTACAAGTAAATAAAGGAAAGATGCAGTGACACTTAAACCAGAATCACAGGCCATGCTCAACAAAAAAGGTAGAGTTAAAAAAAACATGTTTAGGCCTCACTGGTAATCATTAATCAAGATTGCATTTGAGCTTCTAATGTTCGAACTGTAAATATATGGAATTAAGTGACAATACAACCTTCAGGTGACAACTTCTAATCGCCTTCTTTTCGTTCTCCTCCTGCTCTTTGCTTCCTTGAGCGAAGGGGCACCATACGGTTCCTGTAAAGTTATTGGAAGTTGCTTGTTCCCAAAGCACTTGAGGAATAATTAGCTTGCATGTGCTTGTGTCTTATGAACTTGATTTGGTGTGTGAACACCAAACTTAGTTCCTTGTTTAGTACACAATCTTGCACATATGCTGATAACTCATATCTTGTTGTTAACAGAACAATGATTAACTAAAGTCTAACTACATTTAAGTGGTTTCCCTCAATTGGTTAGAGCTAGCAATGTGTTTTGGGAGCAGGTGTAATTCTAACTAAATGTCCTTTTGGTGGAACACCAAACTTAGGATTACACTGTCTCTTTTGATTGTTCTGGTGTGAAACACCAAACTTAGCTCCTTGCAATACAGGGGAAACAACTTGTGAATTTTAATGAAATGAAGATGAAAATGACTACCTGAGGTTGGGTTGCTGATGACAAGTTATCATATACCTATTTTTCTATGCTTTTTCATACAAGAAATTGATGATTTGTGCTTAAATATTGAATGCTTTTATACTTAATTGGTATATTTCCTTGATCTTTTAATTTTATAAATCTTGTAGGAAATAAGAAGAAAAAGAAGCAAAGAAGTACAAAAAAAAGAGAAAAAAAGAGCTTTGGGACACACTTTGAAGTTGGAGCACACTTTGGAGCCTTAGGCCACGCTTTTAAAAGCGTGGCCCATGACCAAATTAAAGGAGAATAGGCAATCAGTACACACTGCCCTGCTCTTGCCAAGGGTAGGGCAGAATCGTGATGCAAAGTGAGGTTGGAAGCAAGAATTTTCGCTAAGGTAAAATCTGGGCGCTCACAACATGACCATGCCTCCTTCAGAGGGCTATAACTTGAGCTACAGACGTCCAATTGATGTGCTTCTAGTTGCGTTGGATAGCTGACATTCAGAGCTTTCCAACAATATATAGCAATTTATATTTGGCATAAAATTGAGGCATGAGTGAAAGGAATCTTTAAGGGCCAAAAATAAGCGAAAATAAACCAAAGTGCTTCCACCAAGGCTCGAAGCTGGAGCCTCACTCCAAAGCAAAGTAGCGCTTAATTTTCTACTCTGCCCTCTTGGAGAGCAGGGCAATGTCGTGCTCCCTTCATGGAAAATCAAGGAAAAATTGCTCCTCAAGTGCTTTCACCAAGGTTCGAACTTGGGAACACTCCTTGGCGTACACAAGCATGAGCGCATGACACGGCCAGGGACTTGTTGCACGCACAATTTGGCACGGGCAGGAAGGCAAGGCCGCACCATGACAACATTGTCCTGCCCTCCACAAGGGCAGGGCAGCATCCTGACGCACCAAGCACGCACGCAACGAGGGCCGCATGCACCATTTCCTGCTCTGCCCTCCACAAGGGCAGGGCAGCCTCCTGGGAGCAACATATGGGCCAAAATCAACCGAAATTCAATTTAATTCAATTCCTCACCAAACTGAATCAAGGCCATCCAGGACCCATTCTCCCTCAAATCCAAAGCAAGCAAAGCCCACATCATCACTCAAAGGCACAAGAACGAGCTAGAATTAGGATTTTCATTTAATTTGTTTTTCATTTCAATTTCATTTTATTTTGTAAATCCTATATAAGGCATCATTTCCATCTTTGTAAAGGAGGGCTTGCTCCATTAGGGAGTAGTAGTAGTAGATAGCTCTTTCTTTGAGTTTTCATTTCTGTTTTGAATCTTGGGTGGAGATTGGAAGGAATTCTGTTTTCATTCTCCATCTGCAACATCTATGCTTTGTTCTTCTGCATAATTGAGAATTGGATTTACATTTCACTTGCTGCTTGATTTATTCTCTTCTGCTGATTATTTTCTACTTTGATCAAGGAAGGAATTGAGATCTAGACTTGTTTTCTAGTCTCTTTGATTTCCTGAGATCTTCATTTTGATTTTCCAATTGAGCTGAATTTAATTTCTGTTTTCTTCTTCAAGCAATTCTGCTTTCTGTTTAAGATTTGTTGCAAGTTACTCTTCTGCTTGATTGCTCGTTACATTCTCTTGTTGAATTTTAATTCCCAGCACCCAAGTCCTTTTACTTTTCATGCAACTTAATTCTTATGCAATTGTTCCAAGTTCTGCTTGTTGCTTGCTTATTCTCCTTGATCCCATTCCCCTTTATATTTACTGCAATTTACTTTTCTTGCAATTTAAGTTTCAATATTTTACTTTCTTGTTATTTAAGTTTTATGCAATTTTACTTTCTGCAACTTTAAGTTTCGTGTCATTTATAATTCTGTTGGCTACATTTCATCCAATATCCCTTCAATGTTAGCTTGACTAAACTAATCACCCACTAAAGTTGCTTGATCCATCAATCCCTGTGGGATCGACCTCACTCTAAGTGAGTTATTACTACTTGATGCGACCCGGTACACTTGCCGGTTGGATTTGTGTGTTGGAAATTTATTTTTCCACAAAAACACCATCAAGTTTTTGGCGCCGTTGTCGGGGATTGATTTAGATCAACAATGATTAAGTGGGTGAGAAGTCTAGATTAAGCATTTTTTATTTTTGTTCTCTGTTTTAAAGTGAAACCAAGGTGTTTGAGTTTTCGCCTCACTAAGAAATTCTCATCTCTGATATGAGTAATTTCAATTTTCAGTGGTGTTGTGTTTTACAAAATTCAAATGGAGTTCAACTCATCTTATGATCAAACAAATTTTATGGGATATTACCCACCATCACCAATTTCTAATGATGGCTGGGAATATCACCAACAAATTACAAATCCTGAGCACTCCAATTCATGGAGATTTGCTTCAGAGACACAAGATGAGCAAGAGAATCATATGGGATACTTCCCACCACCACAAAATGATTCAAGTCATTATTCTAATGGTGGCTGGGAGTATCACCAAGGAATGAAAGAGCATCCACCCTCACGTCCCAGTTTCTCATTTGAAAGTTCTTCATCACTTGATTATGCCTCAACACAAAGTTTCCTCCAAAATCCAAACAAGTCATCCCATCAATCACACAACTCATTCCACACCCCTCAACACAACTTCACCACAACACATCCGCGTCACCAAAATTACTCTCAACCTTCATCTCTTGAACCAGCAGATGAGGATTACCTTCAAGCCATTGAAATACATAGAAAACTCGTGGAAAGATACACACAACCCCAATCTTGGAAAGAAATCATCCTCAAGAAGATGAATGGGCCCTTAGAGCAAACAAGGGGGAACTTAGAACCATTAAACAGAGAGGATGAAGACCAATTTGTGGGTGAAGAAGTGGAAAAGCAAGATGAGGAAGCCTTTGTGTCAAGTGAAGTTTCAACGGAAAAGGAGGTTGTGGAACCTGTGGCTTCATATTCACAGCAGCTAATTGAGGTGATAGAGGAACATGAAACTTCACTCCCAAAAGACTTAATGGAAGATCATGTAAAAGAAGAGGAGGAAGCCAATCAAGAGAGGTCACACTCAACTGAAGTAGAAAAGTGCAAAGAGGAAAAGCTCAAGGAACCACTAATGCAAAAAGCTCTTGATGAAAAAATCACTCCAACAATCACATAACCACTAAGACTTGGACTCAAGGAAGTGAAGGCAATTAACAAAAGCACCGAGAAGAGGATTGCGACCAAGCTACAAAGGACAATATTCATGAAGAAGAGAAGGTCAACTACAAGCAATCCTTCCCTGGACCACTAGCAAGCCAGCTCAATTAAGCCATGTACAAAAGGAGGCTTGCTGAGAGGAAACCAAGAAAGGGGACAATAGCTGAAACTTCTTCTCCCTTGAGGTCATTCCTCTTAACAAATTGGAAGAAGAGGAAGAAAGTGAAGAACAGGTAGACAGTAGGTACATTTCTTCTCCTTTCTTTGTTTAAATTCAATAAATTAGCATATGGTTACATTCTAAGTTTGGTGTTGCCTTGCAACAAATTGTTTTCAATCTTTTTGGATGATTGCATCAAATCAAAAATGAAAGTGACACACCAAGATTCTAAGTTTGGTGTGCCACTTATTTTCTATGCAATTCATTCAAGCAACACTACTTGTCTGCATAATCATAATGCCTCTACAGTGTTATTTTTTTTCTTTTAATTTGACACTTTGTCATTCTACTTTCTTTAGTCATTTTTATGTTTTTAAATGCTTTCATTTTAGTTTGCTTATTTACTGTGTTTGTTAATACATTACCAAGAGAGCTTTATTTATGACAGATTCTTGGCTTGGTGATTGTATTTAACAAATAACAGTTTCACCTGCTTAGTTTTAATTCAAATAAATTGACATATGATTGCATTCTAAGTTTGGTGTTGTTATACAACAAAATTTGGTTCCAATATCTATTAGATACTTGCATCAATTCCAAGTGAAAGTGTCACACTAAGTTTGGTGTGCCACTTATTCTTTATGCAAAGTATTGTGCACACCTTCTTATGCTTACAATCACAATGTCTCTGTCCTCTGTGCCTTGATTTTTATCTTTCATTTTGCTTACTTAGAACACATGTACTACTAACATCCTCTTGTGGAAGACATTCATGATCCATTTTAGACTCCACCACCATTGTCCTAACTGTTGCTTAAGGATAAGCAAGCATTCTGAGTTGGTATGGGAAGGAGAAAAATGGGAGGAAAAGGACAACAATAGAGAAGATAAATTGCAAGGTTGTGAAGTTCCTTTTCCTCTCATTTATTTCCAGCACTTTAAATTGCATAATTGTCTTTATATTCTCTGTATACATGTGTGTATGAATAAAGCATAGCTTGAATCTTGATTTGTAACATGTTGCTGTGGCATTATAACTACCAACTTGAATCCTGTGAGTTCAAAAGCAGTAAAGCATCATGATCATAAACAAACAAGGCATTAAAGAAGAATTTAGCATGTGCATACAAGTATTGGAAAGCTAGTATGATTTATTGTTGCTCAATTGCATTGGATTTTATTTAATTGAAGTTTTTCATCTAGTACATTTTGTGAAATCTTTTGAAATCATGAAAACCTTGAAGAAGCAAATACAATTAAAGCAAGAAAAGAAAAAGGGAAAGAATGAGAAAGCTGAAGGCTCTGAGTACCAATGGCAATTTATTTGCTAAGTGCTTGTGGTGTTTATGTATCAAGCCAAATGCTTGAAAACAAAACACTTAGAAGTCAAGGATAGGCTCAAGTGCAAAAGCACTCCCTCAAAGCTCAAGGCTCTGAGCATCAATGATTAGAGAGTCAAGAAAAGAAAAGAAAAATGAGCTTAATGAAGTCCTCTAATTAAATGCTTGTGGTGCTTATGTATCAAGTGGTAATACTTGAAAACAAAGCATTTAGAAGTCGTAGCTTTGTTATTAACTCATGGGGCAAAGCACCCAAAAGGAGAAGCTAAAAAAAAAATCAAAAGCTTGTTTCAAGGAAGAATTATAAGAAAAAGATTTCATAAATTGAGCTAGATGGAAGCATCAATCATTTACATTTCTTTTGTGATTGAAGCATGCATAGAAAACTAGCTTACCATAAACATTGAGTTGCTATTCTTCTTACCTTGGATTGTCAATCTTTATTGCATGATTCTTTTCTTGCTTGGGGACAAGCAAGGTTTAAGTTTGGTGTTGTGATGACAAGTTATCATATACCTATTTTTCTATGCTTTTTCATACAAGAAATTGATGATTTGTGCTTAAATATTGAATGCTTTTATACTTAATTGGTATATTTCCTTGATCTTTTAATTTTATAAATCTTGTAGGAAATAAGAAGAAAAAGAAGCAAAGAAGCACAAAAAATGGAGAAAAACAGAGCTTTGGGACACACTTTAAAGTTGGAGCACACTTTGGAGCCTTAGGCCACGCTTTTAAAAGCGTGGCCCATGACCAAATTAAAGGAGAATAGGCAATCAGCACACACTGCCCTGCTCTTGCCAAGGGCAGGGCAGAATCCTGATGCAAAGTGAGGTTGGAAGCAAGAATTTTCGCTAAGGTAAAATCTGGGCGCTCACAGCATGACCATGCCTCCTTCAAAGGGCTATAACTTGAGCTACAGACGTCCAATTGATGTGCTTTCAGTTGCGTTGGATAGCTGACATTCAGAGCTTTCCAACGATATATAGCAATCCATATTTGGCGTATAATTGAGGCATGAGTGAAAGGCATCTTTAAGGGCCAAAAATAAGCGAAAATAAACCAAAGTACTTCCACCAAGGCTCGAAGCTGGAGCCTCACTCCAAAGCAAAGTAGCGCTTAATTTTCTGCTCTGCCCTCTTGGAGAGCAGGGCAATATCGTGCTCCCTTCATGGAAAATCAAGGAAAAATTGCTCCTCAAGTGCTTTCACCAAGGTTCGAACTTGGGAACACTCCTTGGCGCACACAAGCATGCGCGCATGACACGGCCAGAGACTTGTTGCACGCACAATTTGGCACGGGCAGGAAGGCAAGGCCGCACCATGACAACATTGCCCTGCCCTCCACAAGGGCAGGGCAGCATCCTGACGCACCAAGCACACACGCAATGAGGGCCGCATGCACCATTTCCTGCTCTGCCCTCCACAAGGGCAGGGCAGCCTCCTGGGAGCAACATATGGGCCAAAATCAACCAAAATTCAATTTAATTCAATTCTTCACCAAATTGAATCAAGGCCATCCAAGACCCATTCTCCCTCAAATCCAAAGCAAGCAAAGCCCACATCATCACTCAAAGACACAAGAACGAGCTAGAATTAGGATTTTCATTTAATTTGTTTTTCATTTCAATTTCATTTTATTTTGTAAATCCTATATAAGGCATCATTTCCATCTTTGTAAAGGAGGGCTTGCTCCATTAGGGAGTAGTAGTAGTAGATAGCTCTCTCTTTGAGTTTTCATTTCTGTTTTGAATCTTGGGTGGAGATTGGAAGGAATTCTGTTTTCATTCTCCATCTACAACATCTATGCTTTGTTCTTCTGCATAATTGAGAATTGGATTTACATTTCACTTGCTGCTTGATTTACTTCTCTTTTGCTAATTATTTTCTACTTTGATCAAGGAAGGAATTGAGATCTAGACTTGTTTTCTAGTCTCTTTGATTTCCTGAGATCTTCATTTTGATTTTCCAATTGAGCTGAATTTAATTTCTGTTTGCTTCTTCAAGCAATTCTGCTTTCTGTTTAAGATTTGTTGCAAGTTACTCTTCTGCTTGATTGCTCGTTACATTCTCTTGTTGAATTTTAATTCCCATCACCCAAGTCCTTTTACTTTTCATGCAACTTAATTCTTATGCAATTGTTCCAAGTTCTGCTTGTTGCTTGCTTATTCTCCTTGATCCCATTCCCCTTTATATTTACTGCAATTTACTTTTCTTGCAATTTAAGTTTCAGCTATTTTACTTTCTTGTTATTTAAGTTTTATGCAATTTTACTTTCTGCAACTTTAAGTTTCCTGTCATTTATAATTCTGTTGGCTACATTTCATCCAATATCCCTTCAATGTTAGCTTGACTAAACTAATCACCCACTAAAGTTGCTTGATCCATCAATCCCTGTGGGATCGACCTCACTCTAAGTGAGTTATTACTACTTGATGCGACCCGGTACACTTGCCGGTTGGATTTGTGTGTTGGAAATTTATTTTTCCACAAAAACACCATCAGTTGCCTCCCAACAAAGCGCTTTTTTAGCGTCACTAACTTGACGTTACCCCCTTATTATGGTGGTTGGTAATGCTTGAAGTCTTCTCCTCTGGCAGTGGACTTGTATCCGTTGGTTGTATGAATGATCTCTACATGCTCCAAGGAGAGAACTCTGTTGATGGTGAAGACCTTAGGTAGCTGAGATGGTACAGTGGGGATATTAGGGGGGATATCTGTGAAGTAGGCTGAGATTACTTTATCCCCTGGAGAGAAATCTTCCGTAGGAATCTTCTTGTTCCGCCACCCCCTTGGTACCTTCTTCTTTGCCCCTGGTGTTGTTTTCTTACTCCTGGTGGCCTCCTTCTTTGATGAGCTTTTGTTAATGTCCTCACAAACTTCTGGTGGCTTAGGTTCCTCCAATTTTTCCTTGACCTGTGGCACTTGCTGCTGGCCTTGTCCATTAACCCAGTGAATCTCAGGTTGAGCTGGTTGTGCTTCAGTGCTTGCTTCTTCCTTTAGTATCTCATGATGCCCTTTGCTCGGTTCTTTGTCCTCTTCATCTTTTTCCAGTGAGAGTTCGAAAACACTGAAGCTCAGTTGTTCATCATGGATCCTTAATATTAGCTCTCCTTTCTCCACATCTATGAGTGCTCTAGCAGTAGCTAGAAATGGTCTCCCCAATATGATTGGGTGCAGGTGACTCTCTTCCATGTCCAGGATGACAAAGTCTGTTGGGAGAAAGTATTTTCCAACTTTGAGCAACATATTTTCCACCACTCCTACTGCTTGCTTTTGAGTCTTGTCAGCCAGCCTTATAACTACATCTGTAGGTAGTATCTCATTGATCTGCAGCCTTTTTACCAGGGATAGGGGTATTAAGTTGATGCTTGCTCCCAACTCGCAAAGTGCTCTATCAAAATTTGTTTCCCCTATAGCACAAGGGACATGAAAACTCCCTGGGTCTTTTCTTTTCGCAGGCAATTATGTTTGAATGAGGGTGCTGCAATCCTTGTTCATCACTATAGTCTGGCCCCCCTTGAGTGAGCTCTTCCTGGGAAGTAGTTCCTTCATATACTTGATGAATGCTGGCATTTGCTGAATGACCTTGATGAATGGTATGTTCACATTCAAAGATGCAAACGAGTCTAAGAACCTTGAGTACATTCTCTTTCCCACAGCACCCATTAGCAGTTGAGGAAATGGTGCATATAGTCTCAGCAGCTCCTGTTGTGAGATTTCTGGTTCTTGTTGGTCTTTCTTCTCCTTCTCTACTAAGGTATTTTCAGGTTGTTCTGACAGCTTGCTTGGCTTGTCTTCAGTCTCCTTGTCATTTGTAGTGACGATATTGCAGTTTTTCCATCTTACTTTCTTCGCTTCACCTCTCGGGTTCTTCTCCGTGTCACTTGGGAAGCTATCAGTGGGTCTGGGCATCTTCTCAGACAAATATCCCACTTGGAATTCCAGCTTCTTGATTGCTTCCCCCCGATTCTTCATACTGGCTCTCACCTCCTCTTTGAACACCTTATTGTCTTGAATGTCTTTGCATATGCTTTCAAGTAAGGTTTCAATCTTAGAGATTCTGTCATCAAATGATGGTATGTTGGGGGTAGAGGTAGAAGAGTGAGATGTATTGCTGTGGTTTTGTTGGTATGTCCTCTGTGTGAATTGTTGGGGAGCTGTGTTGTTATTGGGGTTGTGACGTCTCTGATCTTGGCCTTGGTCTTGTTGATTCCCCCACCCAAAGTTTGGGTGATTCCTCCATCCAGGGTTGTAGGTCTTGGAGTATGGATCATGGTTGTATCTAGGTGAATTCCCAATGTAGCTGGCTTGCTCCTGAGTGCCTTCTTCCTCTTCACTTGCTTCCTCTTGAATTGAAGTGGTGATTGCTGCCACTTGACTTCTCTCCATCTTCTTGGTGAGGTCAGCTAGCTGCTTGGTGATGAGCTTGTTTTGAGCAAGCAGAGCATCTACATTGTTCAGCTCCATTACTCCTCTAGTGTTCCCTCTTTCGGAAGCATAGAAGTAGTCATTCTCAGCTACAGTTTCAATGACATCTATGGCTTCCTCAATGGTCTTCTTCTTGTTCAAAGAACCTCCGGATGAATGGTCTACGGCCTTCTTAGATTCATATGACAGTCCTTCATAGAAGATGTGCAGCTGCACCCATTCATTGAACATATCAGATGGATATCTCCTTGTTAGGTCTTTAAACCTCTCCCATGCTTCATATAGAGTCTCACCATCTTGTTTCCTTAAAGTTTGGACCTCAGCTCTTAGCCGATTGACTCGTTGAGGGGGGTAGAATCTTGCCAAGAATTTGTTCATAACATCATCCCAAGTTGTCAAGCTCTCCTTTGGAAAAGACTCCAACCACTTGGTTGCCTTGTCTCTGAAAGAGAATGGGAACAACAACAGTCTATAGGCGTTTGGTTGAACGCCATTGGACTTCACTGTGTCACATATTCTCAGGAATGTGTTTAAGTGTTGGTTGGGGTCTTCCTGAACACCTCCTCCGAACGAGCAATTGTTCTGAACGAGGGTGATGAGCTGTGGCTTTAGTTCAAAGTTGTTGGCATGGATGGTTGGTTTTTGGATGCTACTTCCGCAGTTCCCTGGGTTTGGGTTAATGTAAGAGCCCAAGACTCTTCTATCTTCCCCACCAGGATTTGCTCTACCTCCTCCACCATGGTTGTGCACCTCTTCCTCACGATGGTCTTCCATGGTTGTTTCAAAGTATTCTTCACAGTGTTCCTCCTCTTCTTCAGCACCCACTACACGTTTTTCTTTTGCCTCCCTTCTTAATCTTAAAAAGGTTCTCTCAGGTTCAGAATCAAAGGAAGTTGAAGCTCCACTTCTTCTCCCTGTCATACAAACCCACAGAGTACAAGCAAAGAAAAGCAATGCAGAAAGTATCTTGTTAGAATTACTTGTTAGTGTCAGTGATGCAATATATCAAACAGTTAGTGGGTTAGTGAACTGAATGGTAAATAACAAAGAAAAACTAAGAAACAGGGGAGGGGAAGAATTAAACTTAGACGGAAAGCAAATTAACCAAACAGAAAATTAAATCAAACAAAATACAAATGCTCAATCTAGTGATCCTCTAATGTAAGATGCACAATCAATCCCCGGCAACGGCGCCATAAACTTGATGCAGGTGGAAATTTGTCTCTCAACAAATTCCCATTCGACAAGTGTACCGAATTTGTCGTCAAGTAAAAACTCACAATAGAGTGAGGTCGAATCCCACATGGATTGATTGATCAAGCAACTTTAATTAGAGGAATGATCTAGTTGGGCGAATCCATGAATAGAGTTGATAATTGCAGAAATTAAAATGGTGAGAAAGTAATTGACTGAAAGTAAGTAGCAGAATTGTAAATGGGAATGGGGGAATTGCTCATAAAGGTAAATTGTAGAAAATAAAGAGAATGGGTAAGATCAGAAATGGGGAGTTCATTGGGCATAGGAGATGTTGCATTCTCCGGATCAATTTCATTTTCATGTCTTCCTCAATCAATGCACTCATTGATCTCCTTGGCAATCTTAAGTGATTGAATCACAATTTCTTGCAATTCAATCTCTCAAATCTTGATCAATAGCCAATTCCTTGGTCAATTGCTCATGAGAAGAGATGAAGTGTGGTCACTGATTATACCACATGCACTTCCCAAATCAAATGCTTAGAGGGTTATAGCCACATACCCATTGGTAGACGAAATTGTGATCACTATTCTTTGTACTTGTATGGATTTATTCAATAATTGTCTTTATTTGAATTCACAACTCCGTTCAACTAACCAGCAAGTGTACTGGGTCGTCCAAGTAATAAACCTTACGCGAGTAAGGGTCGATCCCACAGAGATTGTTGGTATGAAGCAAGCTATGGTTACCTTGTAAATCTCAGTTAGGCAGATTAAATTGGTTTATGGGTTTTGAAAATAGAAATAAGAAAATAAATAATAAAAGGGATAGAATACTCATGCAGATTCATTGGTGGGAATTTCAGATAAGCGAATGGAGATACTGTATGGCTCAAGGACGCCTGCTCTCCTACTGCTTCAACTCAATCCTTCTTACTCCTTTCCATGGCAAGCTGTGTATAGGGGTTCACCATCAGCGGTGGCTACTTTCAATCCTCTCGGGAAAATGATCCTATGCGGCTGTCACTCGCACGGCTAATCGTCTGGAGGCATCACCCATGGTTGATGGCTACATCCCATCCTCGCAGTGAAAACTACGCTCACGCACTCTGTCACAGCACGGCTAATCACTGGTTGGTTCCTGCGCCTACTGGAATAGAATCCCTTGATTCTTTTGCGTCTGTCACTAACGCCCAGCACTTGCAAGTTTGAAGCACGTCACAGTCATTCATTACCGGAATCCTACTCGGAATACCACAGACAAGGTTAGACCTTCCGGATTCCCAGGATCCTACTCGGAATACCACAGACAAGGTGAGACTTTCCGGATCCTCATAAATGCCACCATCTATCTAGCTTATACCACGAAGATTCTGTTGGGGAATCTAAGAGATACACATTCAAGCTCGGTTGCATGTAGAACGGAAGTGGTTGTCAATCACGTGCGTTCATAAGTGAGAATGATAATGATCGTCACTTTCATCATTATACTCATCATGTTCTTGGGTACGAATGAATATCTTGGAATAAGAATAAGAGAGATTTGAATAAAAGAAAATAGGATTGCATTAATACTTGAGGTACAGCAGAGCTCCACACCCTTAATCTATGGTGTGCAGAAACTCCACCGTTGGAAATACATAAGTGAAAGAGGTTCATGCATGGCCGAATGGCCAGCCCTCTCCATGATCAAGTGACCGAATATTCAAGAGATTATACTGTCAAAAGATCTCTAATACAATAGTTAAATGTTCTATTTATAATAAACTAGCTCCAAGGGTTTACATGAGTAAGTAATTGATGCATAAATTCACTTCCGGGGCCCACTTGGTGTATGTTTGGGCTGAGCTTGATCAATCCACGAGCGGAGGCTTCTCTTGGAGTTGAACTCCGAGTTATGACGTGTTTTGGGCGTTCAACTCCGGATCATGACGTTTTTCTGGCGTTTAACTCCAGACAGCAGCATGTACTTGGCGTTCAACGCCAAGTTACGTCGTCATTATTCGAATAACGTATGAACTATTATATATTGCTGGAAAGCCCTGGATGTCTACTTTCTAACGCCGTTGAGAGCGCGCCAATTGGAGTTCTGTAGCTCCAGAAAATCCATTTCGAGTGCAGGGAGGTCAGATTCCAACAGCATCAGCAGTCCTTTTGTCAGCCTTTTTCAGAGTTTTGCTCAAGTCCCTCAATTTCAGCCAGAATTTACCTGAAATCACAGAAAAACACACAAACTCATAGTAAAGTCCAGAAATGTGAATTTAACATAAAAACTAATGAAAAAATCCCTAAAAGTAGCTCAAACTTACTAAAAACTATCTAAAAACAATGCCAAAAAGCGTATAAATTATCCGCTCATCACAACACCAAACTTAAATTGTTGCTTGTCCCCAAGCAACTGAAAATCAATTAGGATAAAAAGAAGAGAATATACTATAAAGTCCAAAATATCAATGAATATTAATTTAATTAGATGAGCGGGACTTGTAGCTTTTTGCCTCTGAACAGTTTTGGCATCTCACTTTTTCCTTTGTAGTTTAGAGTGATTGGCGTCTCTCAGAAACTTAGAATTTGGGATAGTGTTATTGACTTTCCTAGTTAAGCAAGTTGATTCTTGAACACAGCTACTTATGAGTCTTGGCCGTGGCCCTAAGCACTTTGTTTTCCAGTATTACCACCGGATACATAAATGCCACAGACACATAACTGGGTGAACCTTTTTAGATTGTGACTTAGCTTTGCTAAAGTCCCCAGTTAGTGGTGTCCAGAGCTCTTAAGCACACTCTTTTGCTTTGGATCACGACTTTAACCACTCAGTCTCAAGCTTTTCACTTGGACCTTCATGACACAAGCACATGGTTAGGGACAGCTTGATTTAGCCGCTTAGGCCTGGATTTTATTTCCTTGGGCCCTCCTATCCATTGATGCTCAAAGCCTTGGATCCTTTTTACCCTTGCCTTTTGGTTTTAAGGGCTATTGGCTTTTTCTACTGCTCCTTCTTTTTCTTTCTATTTTTTTTTCAATTTTTTTTTCGCACAAACTTTTGCTTTTCACTGCTTTTTCTTGCTTCAAGAATCAATTTCATGATTTTTTTCAGATTATCAATAACATTTCTCTTTGTTCATCATTCTTTCAAGAGCCAACAATTTTAACACTCATAAACAAAAATATCAAAAGACATATGCACTGTTCAATCATTCATTCAGAAAACAAAAAGTATTGTCACCACATCAATATAATTAAATTAAATTCAAGGATAAATTCGAAATTCATGTACTTCTTGTTCTTTTGAATTAAAACATTTTTCATTTAAGAGAAGTGAAGGATTAATGGATTTTATTCATAGCTTTAAGGCATGGTTACATACTAATGATCATGAAATAAAGACACAAAACATAGATAAACACAATACTAAAAACCAAAAACAGAAAGAAATAAAGAACAAGGAATGAATCCACCTTTAGTGGCGTCTTCTTCTTGAAGGACCAACAATGTCCTTAAGCTCTTCTATGTCCCTTCCTTGCCTTTGTTGCTCCTCCCTCATTGCTCTTTGATCTTCTCTTATTTCTTGGAGAATGATGGAGTGTTCATGATGTTCCACCCTTAATTGTTCCACATTATGGCTCAAATCATCTAAGGAGGTGTTGAGTTGCTCCCAATAGTTGTTGGGAGGAAAGTGCATTCCTTGAGGCGTCTCAAGAATTTGTTGATGATGAGCTTCCTCATGTTCTTCTTGAGGGCCGTGAGGAGCTTCTCTTGCTTGCTCCATCCTTTTCTTGGTGATGGGCTTGTCTTCTTCAATGGGGGTATCTCCTTCTATGATGACTCCAGCTGAGTAGCACAGATGGCAAATAAGGTGAGGAAAAGCTAGCCTTGCCATGGTGGAGGACTTATCGGCTATTTTGTAGAGTTCATTGGAGATGACCTCATGAACTTCTACTTCCTCTCCAATCATGATGCTATGGATCATGATGGCCCGATCCACAGTAACTTCAGATCGGTTGCTAGTAGGAATGATGGATCTTTGGATGAATTCCAACCATCCTCTAGCCACAGGCTTGAGATCCAGTCTTCTTAGTTGAACTGGCTTGCCTTTGGAGTCTATTCTCCACTGAGCTCCTTCCACACATATGTCCATAAGGACTTGGTCCAACCTTTGATTAAAGTTGACCCTTCTAGTGTAGGGGCGTTCATCTCCTTGCATCATAGGTAAGTGAAACGCCAACCTCACATTTTCCGGACTAAAATCTAAGTATTTCCCCCGAACCATTGTGATATAGTTCTTTGGATTCGGGTTCATACTTTGATCATGGTTCCTAGTGATCCATGCATTGGCATAGAACTCTTGAACCATCAATATTCCGACTTGTTGCATGGGGTTGGCTAGGACTTCCCAACCTCTTCTTTGGATTTCATGTCGGATTTCCGGATACTCATTCTTTTTGAGCTTGAAAGGGACCTCGGGGATCACCTTTTTCTTTGCCACAACATCATAGAAGTGGTCTTGATGGCTCTTGAAGATGAATCTCTCTTTCTCCCATGACTCGGAGGTGGAAGCTTTTGTCTTCCCTTTCCCTTTTCTAGAGGATACTCCGGTCTTAGGTGCCATTGATGGTAATGGAAAAACAAAAAGCTTATGCTTTTACCACACCAAACTTAAAATTTTGCTCGCCCTCGAGCAAGAAAGAAAAGAAGAGTAGAAGAAGAAGAAGAGAATATGGGAGAAAGGGGAAGAAGTAGGTTCGGCTATGTGGGAGAAGAAGGGGTTGTGTTGTGTGAAAAATGAAGTAGAAGGGAAGGGTATTTATAGGGAGAGGGAGGGTGGGTATTCGGCCATTTTGGGTGGGAATGGGTGGGAAAGTGAATTTGAATTTTATGAAGGTAGGTGGGGTTTATGGGGAAGAGAGGGTTGATGTGAATGGTGAATGGGGTAATTGGGAAGAGGAATTGAAGTGATTGGTGAATGTTTTTGGGAAGTGTGATGTGGGAAAGAGTGAAATGAGATTTGGATTAGGAGAGTGTGATTAGGATTAAAAGAAAAAGGTGGGAGTATGGTAGGTGGGGATCCTGTGGGGTCCACAGATCCTGAGGTGACCCTGTGGGGTCCACAGATCCTGAGGTGAAAAGAAATACCATTCCTTCACCATATAGGCATGTAAATTGCCTTCGTGCATCATTCTGGCGTTCAAACGCCCATTGGTGCACGTTTTGGGCGTTCAACGCCCATGTAATACATGTTTCTGGCGTTGAACGCCAGTTTCATGCTTGTTACTGGCGTTTAGCGCCAGTTTGTCCTCTCTGTGCACATTCCTAGCGTTTAACGCCAGGTTGTTGCTTGTTTCTGGCGTTCAGCGCCAGAATGGTGCTCTGTTCTGGCGTTGAACGCCAGCCAGATGCATCTTACTGGCATTGAACGCCAGCCCGTGTGTCCTTCAGGGTGAAAATTTTTTTCTTCTGTTTTTGACTCTGTTTTTAATTTTTTTGATTTTTTCGTGACTTCTCATGATCATGTACCTAATTAAACACAAAATTAACAATAAAACAAAATAAAATAAAATTAGATAAATAAAATTGGGTTGCCTCCCAACGAGCGCTTTTTTAATGTCAATAGCTTGACAGTGGCTCTCATGGAGCCACTAGGTGATTAGGTCAATTTTAGTGTGTAATCCCAACACCAAACTTAGAGTTTGGTTATGGGGTCTGAACACCAAACTTAGAGTTTGGTTGTGGCCTCACAACACCAAACTTAGAGTTTGACTGTGTGGGCTCTTCTTGACTCTGAACTGAGAGAAGCTCTTCCTGCTTACTCTCTTTTGTCATAGAGGGATGGCCATGTGCTTTAAACACAAGGTAGTCCCCATTCAATTGAAGGACTAATTCTCCTCTGTTGACATCTATCACAGCTCCTGCTGTGGCTAGGAAAGGTCTTCCTAGGATGATGCATTCATCATCTTTCTTCCTAGTGTCTAGGATTATGAAATCAGCAGGGATGTAAAGGCCTTCAACCTTTACTAACACGTCCTCTACTATTCCATAAGCTTGTCTTAATGACTTGTCTGCCAATTGCAATGAGAACAAGGCAGGTTGTACCTCAATGATCCCTAGCTTCTCCATTACAGAGAGTGGCATCAGGTTTATCCCTGACCTAAGATCACATAGAGCTTTTTCAAAGCTCATGGTGCCTGTGGTACAAGGTATTAGGAACTTGCCAGGATCTTGTTTCTTTTGAGGTAGAGTTTTCTGAATCCAAGTATCTAGTTCACTAATGAGCAATGGAGGTTCACTTTCCCAAGTCTCATTACCAAACAGCTTGGCATTCAGCTTCATGATAGCTCCTAAATATTGAGCAACTTGCTCTCCAGTCACATCTTCATCCTCTTCAGGGGAAGAATAGTCTTCAGAGCTCATGAATGGCAGAAGGAGATTTAATGGAATCTCTATGGTCTCTAGATGAGCCTCAGATTCCTCTGGATCCTTAATAGGAAACTCCTTCTTGCTTGAAGGACGTCCCAGGAGGTCTTCCTCACTAGGATTTTCGTCCTCCTCCTCCCTAGTGCATTCGGCCACTTTGATCAAATCAATGGCCTTGCACTCTCCTTTTGGATTCTCTTCTGTATTGCTTGGGAGAATACTGGGAGGAGTTTCAATGACTTTCTTACTCAGCTGGCCCACTTGTGCCTCCAAATTTCTAATGGAGGATCTTGTTTCATTCATGAAACTGAAAGTGGCTTTTGACAGATCAGAGACAATATTGGCTAAATTAGAAGTGTTTTGTTCTGAATTCTCTGTCTGTTGCTGAGAAGATGATGGATATGGCTTACTATTGCTCAGCCTATTGCGTCCACCATTGTTAAAGACTTGTTGAGGCTTTTGTTGATCCTTCCAGGAGAAATTTGGGTGATTTCTCCATGATGGGTTATAGGTGTTTCCATAAGGTTCACCCATGTAATTAACTTCTGCCATGGCAGGGTTCTCAGGATCATAAGCTTCTTCAGAAGCTACCTCTCTAGTACTGTTGGATGCATGTTGCAATCCATTCAGATTTTGAGAGATTATGTTGACCTGTTGAGTCAACATTTTGTTCTGAGCCAATATGGCATTCAGAGCATCAATTTCAAGAACTCCTTTCTTCTGAGGTATCCCATTATTCACGGAATTCCTCTCAGAGGTATACATGAACTGGTTGTTTGCAACCATATCAATGAGTTCCTGAGCCTCTTCAGGCGTTTTCTTCAGGTGAATAGATCCACCTGCAGAATGGTCCAATGACATTTTCGAAAATTCAGAGAGACCATAATAGAATATATCTAATAGGGTCCATTCTGAAAACATGTCAGATGGACATCTTTTGGTCAGCTGCTTGTATCTTTCCCAAGCTTCATAGAGGGATTCACCATCTTTTTGTTTGAAGGTTTGAACATCCACTCTCAGCTTGCTCAGCTTTTGAGGAGAAAAGAATTTATCCAAGAAGGCAGTGACCAGCTTATCCCAGGAGTCCAAGCTATCCTTAGGTTGTGAATCCAACCATATTCTAGCTCTGTCTCTTACAGCAAAAGGGAAAAGCATGAGTCTGTAGACTTCAGGATCAACTCCATTCGTCTTTACAGTCTCACAGATCTGCAAGAACTCAGTTAAAAACTGATAAGGATCTTCAGATGGAAGTCCATAAAACTTGCAGTTTTGTTGCATTAATGCAACTAGTTGAGGCTTAAGCTCAAAGTTATTGGCTCCAATGGCAGGAATGGAGATGCTTCTTCCATCAAACTTGGACGTTGGCTTTGTGACGTCACCAAGCATTCTCCTTGCATTATTATTATTATTTTTGGCTGCCATGTCCTTCTCTTGTTCGAAAATTTCTGAAAGGTTGTTTCTGGATTGTTGTAATTTAGCTTCTCTTATTTTTCTCTTCAGAGTCCTTTCAGGTTCTGGATCAATTTCAACAAGAGTGCCTTTTTCCCTGTTCCTGCTCATATGAAAGAGAAGAAAACAAGAAAAGAAAGAGGAATCCTCTATGTCACAGTATAGAGATTCCCTTATGTTAGTAGAAGAAGAAAGGGGTATAAGAAAGAAGAAGGATGGATTCGGATTTTTGGATGAGGAGAGGTGAAGAGAGGTGTTAGTAATTAAATAATTAAATAGAAAAAGAAAAGAGAGGGAGAAATTCGAAAATAATTTTTGAAAAAGAGGTTAGTAATTTTCGAAAATTAGAGATAAGATAATTAAAATTAAAATTTTAAAACAAAAAGAATTTTTGAAAAAGAGAGGGAGAATTTTCGAAAATTAGAGAGGGATAGGTAGTTAGTTGGTTTTGAAAAAGATAAGAAACAAACAAAAAGTTAGTTAGTTGATTGAAAAAGATTTGAAATCAAATTTGAAAAAGATAAGAAGATAAGAAGTTAGATAAGATATTTTGAAATCAAATTTTGAAAAAGATAAAATTTTTGAAAAAGATAAGATAAAAGATAAAAAGATAAGATAAAAATTTTAATAAAAAGATATTTTGAAAAAGATTTAATTTTTAAAAAGACTCAACTAACAAGAAACTACAAGATAAGATTCTAGAACTTAAAGATTGAACCTTTCTTAACAAGAAAGTAACAAACTTCAAATTTTTGAACCAATCACATTAATTGTTAGCTAATTTTCGAAAATTTGATATAAAGATAAGAAAAAGATTTTGAAAATATTTTGAAAAAGATTTTTGAAATTTTCGAAAATAATAAAAAAATGAAAAAGATATGATTTTTGAAAAAGATTTTGAAAAGATAAGATTTTTAAAATTGAAATTTTGACTTGACTTGTAAGAAACAACTAATTTTAAAAATTTTTGACCAAGTCAACCCAAAATTTCGAAAATTTGGAGGAAAATAAGGAAAATATATTTTTTTGATTTTTTTGAATTTTTAATTATGAAAGAGAAAAACAACAAAAATATTCAATGCATGAAATTTTTAGATCAAAACAATGAATGCATGCAAGAATGCTATGAATGTCAAGATGAACACCAAGAACACTTTGAAGATCATGATGAACATTATGAATGCATGAAATTTTCGAAAAAATGCAAGAAAAATTTTAAAAGCATGCAATTGACACCAAACTTAAAAATTAATACAAGACTCAAACAAGAAACACAAAATATTTTTTTGATTTTTATGATTTTCTAATTTTTTTTTGTATTTCTATTAATTTTTTTCGAAAATAAAGGTTTAAAAAAAACGAAAAAGAAAAGAAAAATTTTGAAAAATATTTTTGAAAAGAAAATTACCTAATCTGAGCAACAAGATGAACCGTCAGTTGTCCACACTCGAACAATCCCCGGCAACGGCGCCAAAAACTTGGTGGACGAAATTGTGATCACTATTCTTTGTACTTGTATGGATTTATTCAATAATTGTTTTTATTTGAATTCACAACTCCGTTCAACTAACCAGCAAGTGTACTGGGTCGTCCAAGTAATAAACCTTACGCGAGTAAGGGTCGATCCCACAGAGATTGTTGGTATGAAGCAAGCTATGGTTACCTTGTAAATCTCAGTTAGGCAGATTAAATTGGTTTATGGGTTTTGAAAATAGAAATAAGAAAATAAATAATAAAAGGGATAGAATACTCATGCAGATTCATTGGTGGGAATTTCAGATAAGCGAATGGAGATACTGTATGGCTCAAGGACGCCTGCTCTCCTACTGCTTCAACTCAATCCTTCTTACTCCTTTCCATGGCAAGCTGTGTATAGGGGTTCACCATCAGCGGTGGCTACTTTCAATCCTCTCGGGAAAATGATCCTATGCGGCTGTCACTCGCACGGCTAATCGTCTGGAGGCATCACCCATGGTTGATGGCTACATCCCATCCTCGCAGTGAAAACTACGCTCACGCACTCTGTCACAGCACGGCTAATCACTGGTTGGTTCCTGCGCCTACTGGAATAGAATCCCTTGATTCTTTTGCGTCTGTCACTAACGCCCAGCACTTGCAAGTTTGAAGCACGTCACAGTCATTCATTACCGGAATCCTACTCGGAATACCACAGACAAGGTTAGACCTTCCGGATTCCCAGGATCCTACTCGGAATACCACAGACAAGGTGAGACTTTCCGGATCCTCATAAATGCCGCCATCTATCTAGCTTATACCACGAAGATTCTGTTGGGGAATCTAAGAGATACACATTCAAGCTCGGTTGCATGTAGAACGGAAGTGGTTGTCAATCACGTGCGTTCATAAGTGAGAATGATAATGATCGTCACTTTCATCATTATACTCATCATGTTCTTGGGTACGAATGAATATCTTGGAATAAGAATAAGAGAGATTTGAATAAAAGAAAATAGGATTGCATTAATACTTGAGGTACAGCAGAGCTCCACACCCTTAATCTATGGTGTGCAGAAACTCCACCGTTGGAAATACATAAGTGAAAGAGGTTCAGGCATGGCCGAATGGCCAGCCCTCTCCATGATCAAGTGACCGAATATTCAAGAGATTATACTGTCAAAATATCTCTAATACAATAGTTAAATGTTCTATTTATAATAAACTAGCTCCTAGGGTTTACATGAGTAAGTAATTGATGCATAAATTCACTTCCGGGGCCCACTTGGTGTATGTTTGGGCTGAGCTTGATCAATCCACGAGCTGAGGCTTCTCTTGGAGTTGAACTCCGAGTTATGACGTGTTTTGGGCGTTCAACTCCGGATCATGACGTTTTTCTGGCGTTTAACTCCAGACAGCAGCATGTACTTGGCGTTCAACGCCAAGTTACGTCGTCATTCTTCGAATAAAGTATGGACTATTATATATTGCTGGAAAGCCCTGGATGTCTACTTTCTAACGCTGTTGAGAGCGCGCAAATTGGAGTTCTGTAGCTCCAGAAAATCCATTTCGAGTGCAGGGAGGTCAGATTCCAACAGCATCAGCAGTCCTTTTGTCAGCCTTTTTCAGAGTTTTGCTCAAGTCCCTCAATTTCAGCCAGAATTTACCTGAAATCACAGAAAAACACACAAACTCATGGTAAAGTCCAGAAATGTGAATTTAACATAAAAACTAATGAAAACATCCCTAAAAGTAGCTCAAACTTACTAAAAACTATCTAAAAACAATGCCAAAAAGCGTATAAATTATCCGCTCATCACCCATCCACACTCAATTTGGTCCAGCATGAGAAAGCATTTCTAGCTAATCTCTTCATTCCTCTTTCAAGGATCCGAAGAGATCCATGTTTGAATAGCTTCTTTTCCAAGATAATTATCCAATTGGATGAAGATCGAAAGCTTTCAAGTAAAATAAAAAGGAAAGATAGAAGAAGAATAAGAAAATTAGTATTGATCCATCAAATTAGAACAGAGCTCCCTAACCCAATGAAAGGGGTTTAGTTGTTCATAGCTCTAGAAATCAAAATCAAAGATGGAGAATACATAATAAAGCTAGAAGTGCAAAGAAAGTAAATACACAGAGTAGTTCTCTCTTCTAGCTCCTCCCAAAAGCTACTCTCTATTTCAAAACTACTCCTATATATACTACTCTTTTCAGCTTCTAGTTAGCTCTTTAATTCTTGGGCCTCTGTGCAACAACCCTGATTTTCGAGTACGCGAGATCTTTTCTGAAAGTACGAATTTCTCTCGAAGATCAGTAAAGGGAACACCTCTGTTATATCATCAAGCATCTCAATCCTCATTATCATTATGTCATCCTTAAGATAGAACCTCCTCTGAGGCAATCTCGATAATGCAATCGCGAAGAACCTAGTTTTTGAACCGTATCGGTTGTCAGCTTTGATTATGACTTTCGTAAATGGTCTCTGTTTGACGAACCGGACTCGATTCATGAGAGGAGAGAGATAATAGTATAATATTATCATTACTATTATTAGAAAATGCTTGAATGATATTATAAGGTTACCTGGTCTGTTTTAGTTAAAAACAGAAAATTGGTTTAACCGGGTTTACGGTTTACTGGTGCAGCTTAGCACCAGCACTCTCTGATGACTTTACCAATGCTAAGGCCTCATTATACATGTTCTATTCTCATAATAAATATGTTACTAGTGTCATTTTTGCTAGTATCTCATAAAATAATGTTTAGAGATGTTTTTACGAGTGTTCCGATACACCTAGTTTTAGTAGTTGTACACTAGAGATATTTTAATATTATTTTAATCCACCTCCAAGCCAACCAATCACAACTCACCCTACAGCCTCAAAACCCCCAAGGCTGCCTCATTTGCTCATTGTGGCCGAAAATCACCAAGAGAAAAAGGAGAGAAAGTTCTTGGTTCATAAATCTTCAAAGCTTGATTTCTTCTGAACTAAAACTCAAATCAAAACTCCGATTTCACCAAAATGATCCTCTCTTCTTCCTCTACATAACCATATAACATATCAAGGCTGGAAATAAGGTGAGATGGCTGTCTCCCTCCCTCTTCAATTCGGTTTTCAAGGAAAACCATGCAAAACATGTGTTTTCTTGATGTTTTTCCTTAGGAATCATGCTTAACTTGACTTGAGGGCCAAGAAACGTGACTTTCCAGAAAGTCTAAGGTTAGAAATCACTTCCTAACATGCTGAGTGAGATTTGGTTAGTTGAGGGTTTTTGGATTTAAAGTTGTTCTTGATGTGATTTAGGAGGAAAAAGTGCTAAAGGACCACCTGAAAGCCTAACTGAATTAGGAGCAGCAAAACCAGGTAGGGTTTGATGAATTTAATCTTGATTGATTGTGTTTGAGTTGTTTAATTATGATGTGGTTTGGCTGTGCTTGAAATTGATTGTTTATATGAGTGATTCTTGTTGAAAGTTTGTTGAAAATTTGATGAAATTTGATGATATTTAAGCTATGAATGTTGTTCTTGAGGGCTGCTGGAAAACGAAACCCTAGGCCTTAAATTGGGGTTCAATTTGTTTTAAAATCATGTAGAAAAGATGGGGTTTTAGTGGCTGAGAATTTATTTTGAATTTTGGTAAAAATCGGTTGCTGAAAAGACTGAAAAACGTGTAAAAACAGAGAAAGAATCTGAAGAATTTACGAAGAACACGAAGAACACTTTGAGTGTGGTGAAGAACAATGAAGAACACCTTTTAGATCTTAGAAAGGGCAAAGAAGTAATTATTTTGGTGTTTGAGGGGTTATTTGGTAATTTTTGAAAGTTAGGGTGGTTAAAGTAGAAATATTAAAAGTTACCGGGGTAAAAAGTTAATTTTAAAGGTTAAAAGGTAAAGGCAAGGTAATTTTCGAAAATTTAATGATAAAATAATAAATAATAATAAAATATTAAATAATAATAATATTTAATTAAAAATAATATTTTAATAAAATAATAAAATAATGCGAAAAAGGCAGTTTTCTGTAAAAGCTTTAGAAAGACAACTTTAAGTGCAGAATCTCATAATTACCTTCATAAAACACTTAGGGAGTGGTAAAAACATATTAGCGAGGCAACGATAAAAGAAAGATAAAAAGTTAAAGGAAAGATAAAAACCAAAGAAAAGTCTGTAAAGTTTTAATAACAGAAGAACAGACAGAGACTAGCGAACGAACTAGGACAACATAGTTAGTCCTTGAGTTGCGACTAGGGTTAGGTATTATATGAAAAGTTAAACTGTTTCAGTATAGACTTAATGAACCTATACTTGGGACAGGCAAACTATTCATACCGAGATTTACATAAGCTTTAAATACATATGTTATGAAGAGAAATCAAAGCAGAGTAAAGAAACACAGAGAACAGAGTAACCAGAGAAAAGTAAGAGATACAGAGAAAAGAGCAATCAGAGTAGAGTAAAAAGACAAAGAGAAAAGATTAATGTGATAAAGAGAAATGGTTCAAGTTACGATGTTGTAAAAGTAAAAGCTGTAAAGTTTGTATAGCATGATTGAACAGGGAAAGAAAGAGGTACAGCATAAGAATATGAAATTGATGATGAATAATGAGAATGTTAATGAATGATGATAATGAGAATGATTACGTAAGAATCTGCTGCAGAGAGGTAGTCAGATAGATGGTGGTACGACCACTGAGAACGCTTTCCTGGGATACCTTGCTATAATGCTTTGCTGTAAGACAGAGGTTGCTTACAGAGGTATCAAGATGAATGTGCTCCTGTAAGACAGAGGTTGCTTACAGTGAGTGTGTTGTTGCTCCTGTAAGACAGAGGTTGCTTACAGTGAGTATGTTGTTGCTCCTGTAAGACAGAGGTTGCTTACAGTGAGTCTATTGGGCGTATATCGGCTAATAAGTTTCGCCCTGCAAGACAAAGGTTGCTTGCAGTGGATACCCTGCAAGACAAAGGTTGCTTGCAGTGGATATTGCCAACAGGAAAGCCTTATCCAGACAGAGGTTGCTGGGTAACGTCGGGAGCGGGTATGTAACCGACAGATGAGCTCATTACCTGCACTAGGGCTAGACATGCATCATACTTGGTTGTGCATTTTCTCTATTATGATTGTTGCATGAATGTATGCTTTCTTTGTTTGTATTCTATTCTCTGTGTTTGTGTCTGTGTTTTACTTTCTTGTATTCTTCTGTTTGTGATCTTTTTCTGTTTTCTCTATTTTCTCTATTTATCTGTCTTCTGTTTACTACTTCTCTATATTCTGCTATTAGTCTGCTAAATAACACAAAATTAATGAACGTAACTAATAACCCCGACCCTACTAAGAACTCCCCAGTTCTTACCCCTTTTCTCTCCCTTCCCCTTCAGATGGAAGTAAGAGTACCTTACCGTAGTTCGTTGATGAGGGTTCTGCAATGAGGATTCTGCTCTAGATAGTCTTCTGAGTCTATGGTGAATATCGTTCTCTGTTTATATGTATATACTGTGAAACCAGCCAACGTCTATTCCCCGTTCGTATGCACACTTTAACCTAAATCCTGTGTACGAGATTCCTATTGTGTGGCTACTTCATGAGGTACCAGAGAGACGTCCTGTGGAAAAGTCTGATCGTGCAGAGGAGTAGCAGATGATGTTCTATCTTCTGATGACGTTCCACCTGACTTGAATTTTGAAGACCTAGAACGTACCTTCCCTCGCTTTAGTAGTTTAGAGGGACTAGGTGAGTATAGAGTTTAGGCTAGCCTGGGTGCCAGCTTAGAGACCTCTTGAACAGGTCAGGACCTGGGATGTTATATGTATGTATATGTATATAGTTATTATCTAGCTATATCTAGGGGTGTTCTAACTAAAAGTCTATACTTAAATAAAAGTTGGATCACTGATTGTTGTTGACTGCTTGTAATGTATTTATGTGTAGTTGTTTATAACCGTTTTATCTGTTATCAGTTGTGAATTGATTATGTGTGATTCCGTCTATTAACCCAAATGTTTTCAAAAAAAAATATACCTCGCAAATTAACCACGCTTTTAACAACGAATCAGGCTCATATGATAAATAATAGATAATAATTAGGAAGACAAATTGGTAGCGCTTAGTTTCTGGTATGATCTAGACATATTGAAAATTGGGTCGTTACACTCTCGATCTTTGAGTTTGAAGCAGTTCCTTTCTTCATTTGGGCCTGGCTTACTTGCAGAGAGAAAGTGTGAAGTGGGCAGAGACTTTAGCTCAAGACGTTAGGGGTGTTTAACATTTAGTGAAAATACAAGTTCGAGAACGTTAGTGACACTTAACATTGTCACTAACGTTGCCATGCACCCCTTTGCCTCACGTTAAAGCCCACGTTAACTGGGTTAACGTGGCTTTTAACGTTGCCTTGTTAGCCTTCGAGAACGTTAGTGACACTCAACATTGTCACTAACGTTCAAGTGTGCCCCTTCTTGCTTCACGTTAAAGCTCACGTTAACTAGGTTAACGTGGCTTCTAACGTGGCTTTTGCCAACCTTCGAGAACGTTAGTGACACTCAACATTGTCACTAACGTTCAAGTTTGCCCCTTGGTCTCACGTTAGATTCCACGTTAACTAGGTTAACGTGGCTTCTAACATGGCCATTCTTAGCTATCCCGACGTTAGTGACAATGTTGAGTGTCACTAACGTTGGCTCATTCTTCATTCCTCTTCGTTATCTTCCATGTTAACCAAGTTAACGTGGAAGTTAACGTGGCTCTTGGGGGTTGTGTGGTTGCTCCAACGTTAGTGACAATGTTGAGTGTCACTAATGTTGTCGACAACTCTCCATCTCTTACGTTAGCCCCCACGTTAACCAAGTTAACGTGGGAGTTAACGTGGCTCTTTGCACCTTAGGCCAACGTTAGTGACAATGTTGAGTGTCCCTAACGTTGGCTTCTCTTCCCCCTTTAACGTTAGAGGCAACGTTAACTAGGTTAACGTGGCTTCTAACGTGGCCATTTGTGAGCAATTGCCTCTCTGTTACTTCTCTTCTCCACGTTAGAGTTCACGTTAACTTAGTTAACGTGACTCTTTAACGTGGGCATTGATGGCTTTTGTGAGTGTTTCTGGCAATTACTTTTCTCCATAACTTTGCAAGTTACCTCCCATTCCTTGCTTCCTTTGGTCCTGAAATCAAGCAATAGAGTGCATCAAAGTTCTAGTCCAAGTCATGGGTAATGCAATATAAAATTTTGTCATTAAAATCATGCATAACCCTCATGAAATAATGTAAAATGTACAATGTATGCTTGAATCAAGGTCTGAGTGAATATCTGCCCAAAACTAACTTATTTCCTAAGAAAATGCATGAAATTGCCTAAAAACAGTAAAGAAAAGGTCAGTGAAACTGGCCAAAATGCCCTGGCATCAAGCACAAAGGGAATGGAGACTCAAGCAATCAAGGAGGATCCCAAGACAAGGGAACATAGGCATCCCGATGAATAAAAGGTGGTGGAGTTCCTTCTTAGTTCGATCTTTTTCAAAGCTTTAAATAAGGAAAATCATGTATGAAATAGAACATGCTTCCATGGTAGCTTAGGATTTTCAATTCTGTATTTAAGTTTTTCATTACTTATGTCTATGCCTATTGAGCTTAATGTCCCTAGTGTTCGCTTACATCTTACTTACTTGTATGCTTGCCCTTTAAGTTAATCAAAAAGAAAATATTATGAAAAGAACAAGAGTGGAGTTATTTTGTGAAGTAAGTTCTGAATGTTTGTGGTAGGGTGATTAGTAAGCTAAGTTGGTTCACCAAACAAGGAAAGAAGGCAACTATCTATCCTGAATCCTATGCTTGAAACACATCCTATGAGACTAACTAAATAATAAGATCCCAATAAGAAAAGATAAAGAGCAATAAAAGTGAAAAGGAAAGAAACACAATAAGAAACAATGCTAGGCACCAAGGGTTTTAAGATTGAGGCATGTGTCTGTGGTGTTCATGTGCAAGGGATATGCTTGGATGAATAAGCTCTTAGGGGTGCCTCATCACTTGGTAACTTGGATTAACTAATCCGGGATTATCAGCTGAAAGTCCACTATCAAGAGTGACCTTTGCTACAGAACACTTAGTAACCCAAAGAGGTGCTGAACACCAAGGTCTTAAGAAAGAAAAATAACAAACCATGTGCCTGTGGTGTGTATGTATGAGGGAAAGAGACTTGAGGGAGTAAGTCCTTAGGGGTGTCTTAACACCTAGCACCTTGAACCAATTGGTTCGGGAGTGTTGGCTAAAAGCTTATCATAAAGAGTCGCCCTCTTACAGAGCACTTAGCCAAAAGAAGAATGTAATAAACCTTGGAAAAAAAGGAAGGATCAACAATTAAGAAGTCTCAAAGGATGCAATCAAGAGAGTGACCAAGGACTTGATAAAGGCCTGAAACCTAGTAAAGGAATGAACCTAAGTTGCTATGCATAAAACCCCATAAACCATGAATTCTACTTCTATATTATCTTCCTGTTCTATCATTCATTCTTCCTATGTTTCAGTACTTGCTTAAGGACAAACAAGCTTTAGGTTTGGTGTTGTGATGCCAAGGCATCTAGGCCAGTTTCACTGACCTTTTCTTAACTGTTTTAGGTTAGTTTCATGCATTTTCTTAGTGAATAAGGCAAGTTTTGGATGAAAATACACTTACACCTTGATTCACGCAACTATTATGAATTTCACATGATTTCATGAGGATTTTTGCTAGAATTGAATGATAAATTGATGATGCATAATCTCATGACTTTGGCTAGAGCTTTGATGCACTTTATTTGCTTGATTTCAAGACAAAGGAAGCAAGGAAGAACCACGTTAGTACTCACGTTAATCTAGTTAACGTGACCACTAACGTGGAATGGTAAATAGCTTGCAACGTTAATGAGAAAAGTGATCACCAATAACGACTGCGAAGCCATTATAAGCCCACGTTAATTGCCATGTTAACCTAACGTGGTAGTTAACGTGGAGACAAAAGAAAGCTCCAACGTTAATGGTAAACGTGAACACCACTAACGTTCCAGGATTTGGCAATAAGCCACGTTAAGAGTCACGTTAACTTAGTTAATGTGAACTCTAACGTGGAAGAGAGGAACGATGCCAATGTTAGTGACACTCACCTTTGTCACTAACGATGGATCAAACTAGCATTGCCCATGTTAGTGGTCACGTTAAGACCACTAACGTGAAAGTTAACATGGAGCTAAGATTGATGAGCCAACGTTAGTGACACTCACCTTTGTCACTAACGTTGGAGATGGCATTCACTACCACGTCAGTGGCTACGTTAGCTTAGTTAACGTGAGCTCTAACGTGGAGAGTAGGGGCACTTGGAGCGTTAGTGACAAAGGTAAGTGTCACTAACGCTCTCGAAGGTGAGGTATAACCACCTTAAGAGCCACATTAGTTACACTAACGTGAACTCTAACGTAGGGACAAAAGGGCACAAGGCACATCATTGGGAAAGGTGAGTCCCAATAATGCTTGCGAAGGTTTATAAGGCAACGTTATTGGGAAAGGTGAGTCCCAATAACGCTTGCGAAGGTTTATAAGGCAACGTTATTGGGAAAGGTGAGTCCCAATAACGCTTGCAAAGGTTTACAAGGCTACGTTAGTGGTCACGTTGGTGCCACTAACATTGGAGTTAACGTGGGCTATATGGGGTTGGAACGTTAGTGAAAAATGTGATTGCCACTAACGTTCTCGAACCCACAATGTCACTTAACGTTAACTTCACTAACGCCCATGCCTAATTCATACTTCTCTGCAAGCTAAGCCCACTAAAGATTGTAACTAATTCAACACAAGATCTAAGGCCCACATCCAAGACTTGAAGAACTCACTAGAAGATCAAGAGAAGTAGTATATATAGGAGTAGTTTTGAACTATAGAGAAGCTTGGCAATTGGGAGAACTACCCTCTGTATATTTACTTTTCTGCTCTTTTAGCTAAGCATGTATTCTTTTCTGCCATTTTTCATTTCTGGAGCTATGAACAACTAAACCCCTTTCATTGGGTTAGGGAGCTCTGTTGCAATTTGATGGATCAATTATAGTTTTCATTTCTCTTCTTCTTTCTTCTCTTTTGATTTACTAGAAAGCTTTCGATCTCAATTCAATTGGTTAGTTGTCTTGGAAAAGAAAATCTCCATAATTGGATCTCCTTTGAGCCTTGGAAAAGGGATGAGGAGATCATGCTAGAAATGCTTTCTCATGTTGGACCAAATTGGGGTCTGGGCGGACGTAGTGACATGTAATCCTCCCAACACTTTGATTTGGAAATACATGTGGTATAATCAGTTACCACGCTTCATCTCTTCCCATGAGCAATTAAATCAAGGAATTGGGCAATTGGTCAAGCTTAGAGAGATTGGGTTACCAAGGAATTGGAACCCAATCATCTAAGATTTCCAAGGAGATCAATAGATGCTTTGATTGAGGAAGAGATGAAAATGAATTTGATCCGGAGAATACAACATCTCTTGAGCCCAATGAATTCTCCAATTCTGATTTTACCCATTCTCTTTACTTTCTGCTATTTATTTTCATGCTCATTCCCCCAAATCCCCATTTAAGATTCTACACTCTATTTTCTGCTATTTACTTTCCTGCCATTTAATTTTCTGCAGTTCTCAAACTATATTCTGTTTAGTTCAACTAGCATACTCTTTCAACTAAAGTTGCTTGACCAATCAATCCTTGTGGGATTCGACCTCACTCTATTGGGATTTTTTACTTGACGACAATTCGGTATACTTGCCGAAGGGAAATTTGTTCAGAGACAAGTTTTCATGCATCAACCACAAAGTCCATACACACCACCTCAAGAATTTCACCAATATGGACCACCTTCCAACTATAATAACCCTTCCCTCAAACGATGAACCCTCTCTTCCACCACCACCTCCCAATGAAGCCCTCATCCTAGAATTGAGAGATCTTGAATCTCGTCTCTTAAGGCGATAAGAGGAGGATGAAAAGAAGTTTAAGGAGCTAAGAGCCAAGATGGTTATCATGGTAGAAGCCATTGGTAACATAGTCTCATCTCACCTAAGCCTATGCGATCAAAGTACTCTCATTGTTGAATGGGGAGAAGCAACCAAAGAGCTTAGTGAGGGAGCAAACTTGAAGCTCCAAGGTGAAGAAGAGGAGTTAAAGCAAGAAGTGCAACAAGAGGAGAAGGTAGAGATGATTGAACTAAAGGAAGTAGTGGTTGGCACCCTAGGATATGTTGAGTACATAGAGGAATCACAAGTTGAAGAGCCTTCTTCCATGGAATTTGAATTTGATGTTGAGGAGAAGAGTGCACAACCTCCAAGACACAATGTGATTGAAGAATTGGAAGAAGTGACCCAAGAAATAGGTCCTCCTATTTATGATGATTCCATACCAACATATGACCTTTTTGAGCTTGAAGAATCCTTCCCCACTATGCTCGAAATTGATCAGGAGGTAGACTTCATTAAACCTCCTATCTATGATGAGAGCGATGGGGAAGAGATAGAAGAATTTGGTGAAGAAGAATGTGAACTTAAGGAAGTTTAGCAAGAGGTAAAGCTTGAAGAATCTTGCCAAGTGGTGGGAGCCTCTAGAAGAGGATGGACGAGAGTAGAGCGCGCCTTGTTAAGATTATTGGGAACTCCTCCACCTAGGTTGTCATCCAATCCTTCATTTGAGTGGATAAAACTCCTAACTCTTAGCTCTATTATCCCACTTGAATTTAGTTTGCTTGAGACGGATGGCCAACTTAGGGCGCTTTGCGGAATTAAGCGTAAGAGGAGGATGTTTAGTGGTTGGCGTTGTAAGTCTAGACTCTTTATGGTTGAAGCTTCAAGGAGCAAGGGTTGGACTAGTGCTTAATTAAATTGGTCTAGGAGGGTAGTTTGGTGCTTCTATGAAAATTCATCTCTCTTGCCACCCGGAGGAAATCACCATGATCAACTCAAGGACGGGTGTGAGAATAAAGTGTGGGATCCCGGATCGCACAAGGAAGATCAACTTTGGGAGCCTATGGTTTGTGAAGAACTCCATCAAAGCTTGGAGTTATTAACTTTGAATGATGAACCACAATGGAAGTCCAACCATTGGTGGAAGTTCAAGGATGGATTCAAGTACAAGCCACCTTGATAAGAGCTCCCCATAAGTCCAACTTAAGGACAATAAACAAAAGTGATAGGTGGGAGACACCACACCATGGTAACATCTTTCCCTTTTTATCTTTTGTACATATTGGTAAAATAGGTTTAATTTTATGTTTTGTTTGGTTAGATATGTTCATTTGGGAGTTTAGTCTGTTAAATAAGGTTTTATGATGTTTTGCTAGTTGTTTGGAGGTTTGGAATGCTTGGTTTGGTACAAAAACATAGAAAATTTTTGAAAAACAGAGCACCATCCACGTGCACGTGCACTCCACGCGTCCGTGTGACCCAAGTAATTTCAACCATCCACGCACACGCGTCATGCACGCGCCGCGTGGATCGATGTTTTCCACTTCCCATACGTTCACCCGAGAGTTGTGCCTGAAGTATGCCAACTTTGTGCCCAATGCACACGTATGCACGCTTCACGTGTATGCGTCATTTGCGAAATAACCCATCGACGCACAAGCATATCTTGCGCGTACGCGTCGCTTCCATTTCACCGTTCCACGCTTACGCGCACATGACGCGCACGCGTGGATTGCCCCTATTTCACCCACCTTCTTTTCTTCTCTTCTTTCCATTTCTTCCCTTCTTCTCTCTTCTCTTCTTCTCTTTCCACCCTTCAAACATCATCCAATACTACCAAATATCATGTCTACTGTTTATAATTTTTTTCTTCCATTATAAGTGTTGGATTACTAATCTTGTCTACTGTTTATTGCTGCTCATTATTTATAGGATGTTATCATAACATCATTGTTGTTAATCATCATTGTTTGATTTCTTTGTTGAGGTTATATTTGGTTACTTGGTTTAGAACTTTCCATGCTTAACATTTGTGAACACCAAGTACATGTTACATTGCCTTCATGCATCATACCTCTTTGAGTTGCATGTTTTGGCCACCATGCATTCATCATCCATTACTAGGCAATTGTATATTATCATTGCATTTTTTTAGGTGATGCTTGTTTGTGATCTACCCTTTGTTCATATCACCTATTTCATGCATTGAGATTGTGGAATTATGAAATTGGATCGAAAGATTGCCTAGCGACATATTTTTTAGCTTTCTAAGCTTTGTGGACAATGTTTGCTATGTGATTGATTTTGACTTCTATATTCTTTTTCCTAAGTTCCATAGCATCCATGTGTTTCACCTCTATGTCACTTATGTGTTGCAACAACTTCAATATGTGTCATTGTTTGATGTGTGAGCTCTCTATGCCATTTTGTTCATCAAATTTACTTACACATCAATCAATGTCCATGCACTATCCAATTTCACAATTGCTTGATTTTTGCTTGAATGCTTTTATGCTTCTTCACTACTTGTTGGGTTGTTTTAGCCTACAAGTCTTTTAAAGTATCTCAAGCACACTAGAATGAGTGAAGTGCATATTTTCTTTTGTATAATTGTGACATGATTTTTAAATACTAGGGTGTGAGTTCTAAACCGCATGCAAGTTAGAACCCATACAACAATTTTCATCAATGTCACACCAATTCACTCACTCAATTCTAGTGATTTACCTCATTCCAACAATTCACACTTCCTTGCTTTTGTATTTTCTCATCTTACGGTGTTTATTTTGTTTTTCATGATTGATGTACCATTGGTGCACGAATTTGTAATTCGCACAACTAACCAGCAAGTGCACTGGGTCGTCCAAGTAATACCTTACGTGAGTAAGGGTCGATCCCACGGAGATTATTGGTTTGAAGTAATCAATGTTTATTTTATTAGTCTTAGTCAGGAGGCCAATAAAGTTATTTGGATTTAGTTGTAAGAAGTCAAAGTATTTAAAATTGTAAGTTAAAATAATAGAGAATAATAGCGTTACTTGTTGTGCAGTAATGGGGAATATGTTGGAGTTTTGGAGATGCTTTGTCCTTTGAACTTCAACTCTTCCTTGAAATCCTTCAACACACGCAAGGCTCCTTCCATGGCAAGCTCTATGTAGGGTGTCACCGTTGTCAGTGGCTACTTTCCATCCTCTCAGTGAAAACATTCCTATGCTCTGTCACAGCACGGCTAATCATCTGTCGGTTCTCAATCAGGTTGGAATAGAATCCATTGATTCTTTTGCGTCTGTCACTAACGCCCAGCCCTCAGGAGTTTGAAGCACGTCACAGTCATTCAATCCCAGAATCCTACTCGGAATACCACAGACAAGGTTTAGACTTTCCGGATTCTCATGAATGCCGCCATCAATCCAGCTTATACCACGAAGATTCTGATTAAAGAATCTAAGAGATACTCATTCAATCTGATGTAGAATGGAGGTGGTTGTCAGGCACACGTTCATGGTTTGAGGAAGGTGATGAGTGTCACGGATCATCACCTTCTCCATAATTAAGCGCGAATGAACATCTTAGATAAGAACAAGCGTGTTTGAATGGAAAACAAAGGAATTGTATTAAATCATCGAGACGCTGCAGAGCTCCTCACCCCCAACAATGGAGTTTAGAGACTCATGCCGTCTGGTGCACGAAATTGCAATCACACTTTTGCAATCCCGCACAACTAACCAGCAAGTGTACTGGGTCGTCCAAGTAATACCTTGCGTGAGCAAGGGTCGACCCCACAGAGATTGTCGGCTTGAAGCAAGCTATGGTTATCTTGTAAATCTTAGTCAGGATATCAGAAATTATCAGGATTGATTGTGAAAAGCAAAAGAACATGAAATGATTACTTGTTTTGCAGTAATGGAGAATAGGTTGAGGTTTGGAGATGCTCCATCTTCTGAATCTCTGCTTTCCTACTGTCTTCTTCTTCAAACACGCAAGTCTCCTTCCATGGCAAGCTGTATGTAGGGTTTCACCGTTGTCAATGGCTACCTCCCATCCTCTCAGTGAAAGCGATTGCATATGCTCTGTCACAGCATAGCGGAATTCATCTGTCGGTTCTCAATCAGGCCGGAATAGAATCCAATGATTCTTTTGCGTCTGTCACTAACGCCCCGCCTTCAGGAGTTTGAAGCACGTCACAGTCATTCAATCATTGAATCCTACTCAGAATACCACAGACAAGGTTTACCTTCCAGATTCTCTTGAATGCCGCCATCAATTTTAGCTTATACCACGAAGATTCCGGTTAAAGAATCCAAGAGATAACTACTTAATCTAAGGTAGAACGGAGGTGGTTGTCAGGCACACGTTCATAGTTGAGAATGATGATGATTGTCACGGATCATCACATTCATCCGGATTAAGAACAAGTATTATCTTAGAATGGAAGCAAGCATGATTGAATGAGAAACAGTAGTAATTGCATTAATCCATCAAGACACAGCAGAGCTCCTCACCCCCAACCATGGGGTTTAGAGACTCATGCCGTGGAAAGTACACAAAGAAGGGTGTAAAGTGTCATGAGGTCATAAGGTCATCAGGTACAATGTCAAAAGATCCTATTAATAGTAAACTAGTAGCCTAGGGTGTACAGAAATGAGTAAATGACGTAAAAATCCACTTCTGGGTCCACTTGGTGTGTGCTTGGGCTGAGCAATGAGGCTTTTATGTGTAGAGACGTTTTCTGGAGTTAAACGCCAGCTTTCATGCCAGTTTGGGCGTTTAACTCCAAGTTTTATGCCAGTTTCGGCGTTTAACGCTGGAATTTCTGAGGGAGACTTTGAGCGCCGGTTTGGGCCATCAAATCTCGGGCAAAGTATGGACTATCATATATTGCTGGAAAGCCCAGGAAGTCTACTTTCCAATGCCGTTGAGAGCGCGCCAATTGGGCTTCTGTAGCTCCAGAAAATCCACTTCAAGTGCAGGGAGGTCAGAATCCAACAGCATCTGCAGTCCTTTTTGGTCTCGGGATCAGATTTTTGCTCAGAACCCTCAATTTCAGCCAGAAAATACCTGAAATCACAGAAAAACACACAAACTCATAGTAAAGTCCAGAAAAGTGAATTTTAGCTAAAAACTAATAAAAATATACTAAAAACTAACTAGATTATACTAAAAACATACTAAAAACAATGCCAAAAAGCATACAAATTATCCGCTCATCACAACACCAAACTTAAATTGTTGCTTGTCCCCAAGCAACTGAAAATCAAAATAGGATAAAAAGAAGAGAATATACTATAGACTCCAAAATATCAAGGAAACATAGTTCCAATTAGATGAGCGGGACTAGTAGCTTTTTGCCTCCGAACAGTTTTGGCATCTCACTCTATCCCTTGAAGTTCAGAATGATTGGCATCTATAAGAACTCAGAACTCAGATAGTGTTATTGATTCTCTTAGTTGAGCATAATGATTCTTGAACATAGCTAGTGTATGAGTCTTGGCTGTGGCCCAAAGCACTCTGTCTTCCAGTATTACCACCGGATACATTCATGCCACAGACACATAATTGGGTGAACCTTTTCAGATTGTGACTCAGCTTTGCTAAAGTCCCCAATTAGAGGTGTCCAAGGTTCTTAAGCACACTCTTGTTGCCTTGAATCACAACTTTATTTCTTTCTTTTTCTTTTTCTTTTCTTCTTTTCTTTTCTTCTTTTTTTTTCGAATTTTTTTTTTTGTATCCACTGCTTTTTCTTGCTTCAAGAATCAGTCTAATGATTTTTAGATCCTCAATAACAGTTCTCTTTTTCCTCCTTCTTTCAAGAGCCAACAATTTTTTTAACATTCTCAAAACAACAAATTCAAGAGACATATGCACTGTTCAAGCATTCATTCAGAAAGCAAAAAGTATTGTCACCACATCAAACTAATTCAACTAGTTTCAATGATAAATTTTGAAATCCTGTACTTCTTGTTCTTTTGTGATTAAAGCATTTTTCATTTAAGAGAGGTGATGGATTCATAGGACATTCATATCTTTAAGGCATAAAATTTCAATTTTATTAATTATGAATTAAAATAAGACTCAAAAATAGATATAAAATGAAACTAAAAAGAAAAAAAAAACGAAAAATAAAAACAAAACAAAGGAAAAAAAACGCAAACATAGGCTCCTAATGATAGAGGTTTTCACAGAGTTAGGACTCAACAACCTTGATTTTGAGAAGTGGATGCTCCCTCAGCTTGAGAGGAGAACTTTTGGCGTTTCAACTCTTGGAGTTCACGCCCCTGCTTCTCTTGTTCCTTTAACAATTTGCAGAGCATGCAGTTCTGATTCTGCTGTTCTTCCTTCAGTTGCTCCATAGTCTCTTGCAGCTTGGAGATAGATGCTTCTAGGCTGGTCCAGTAGTCAATTCTTGGGAATTCAGGGAGGAATTCCTGCGCCCTCCTCTTGATAGAGTTGTCCTGCACTTGTCCTTCCATTGACTTCTTGGTGATTGGGTGTTCAATGGGTATGAACTCATCTACTCCCATCTTCACCCCAGCCTCTTTACAGAGCAAGGAGATCAAGCTTGGGTAAGCCAGTTTGGCTTCAGTGGAATTCTTATTTGCAATTGTGTAGATCTCACAAGCAATCACATGATGAACCTCCACTTCTTTTCCAAGCATAATGCAATGAATCATCACTGCCCTCTTGATGGTGACCTCAGAACGGTTGCTAGTGGGCAATATGGAACGCCCAATAAAGTCTAGCCAACCTCTTGCAATTGGCTTGAGGTCTCCCCTCTTGAGTTGGTTTGGGACACCCTTTGAATTGGTTATCCACTTAGTCCCAGGGAGGCATATGTCCTCTAGAACTTGATCCAACCCTTTATCTACTCTCACCATCCTCCTATTGAAGGAGTCAGGATCATCTTGCAGTTGAGGTAGTTTGAAAATTTCTCTTATTTTGTCCAGATGGAAGTACATAACTTTCCCTCTGACCATGGTTCTGTAGGTATGGTAAGCAGTTCCAGTCATTCTCTGCTTATCTGTTAGCCACAGATTAGAGTAGAATTCCTGAACCATGTTCCTTCCAACCTTTATTTCAGGATTGGTCAGAACTTCCCATCCTCTGTTTCGAATTTGCTCTTGGATCTCCGGATATTCATCTTCTTTCAGATCAAATTTAACTTCCGGGATCACTGACCTCAGACCCATTATTTTGTGATAATGGTCCTCATGTTCTTTGGTTAAGAACTTCTCTTGATTCCAAAGATTCTTTGGAGTAGTCTCTTTCCTTCCTCTTGAGTTGGTTTGTTTTCCCTTAGGAGCCATGATCTTGATGAATCTTGGCTTAGTGATCACGGAAAAGCACACCAAACTTAGAGGTTTTGCTTGTCCTCAAGCAGAAAGAGAAGAAAGAAGAGAAGAGAGGGAGAAGAGGAAGAGGAAATTCGAATGGTGTGGTGGAAAGAGGAAGCCAAACACGAATTTATAAGGTGAGGGGGAGAGTTTTTTCGAAAAAAAGAGAGATTTGAAAGGAGATTTGAGAAGATATGGAAGGAAATTGAGAAAAGGGTGAGTTTTTGAAGAAGATTTGGGATTAATTTGAAATAGATTTGAAGAATGGTTTTGATTTGTGAAGATTTGAAGGTGAATGATGAAAGGTTGAAGTGCATTTATGTAGAAGAGTATGGGTAAAAAGAGGAAAGTTTGAAAAAATTTGAGTTGAAAACAAAAATGTGGTCCCCCACCTTTCTGGCGTTAAACGCCCAGAATGGCACTCATTCTGGCGTTTAACGCCCATATGGCACCCCTTTTGGGCGTTTAACGCCCAGCCAGGTGCCCTGGCTGGCGTTAAACGCCAGAAAGCCTTTATCACTGGGCGTTTTTCAAAACGCCCAGGATGCTGCACACCTGGCGTTAAACGCCCAGAATGGTGCCCATTCTGGCGTTTAACGCCCAGAATGGTACCCATTCTGGCGTTTAACGCACAAAATGCCCCTTACTGGCGTTTTTTCGCCAGTAAGCTCATTTTCTCTGCTTTTTGAGCTGAATCCTTCTGTAACTCTGTGAATTCCTTCATTTTTGATATTTGCCTCTGTAAGAACTAATCATATAACCTCCTAATGACTGGGTTGCCTCCCAGCAAGCGCTTCTTTACTGTCTTTAGCTGGACCTTCACTGAGAATCACTCAAGTCTCAGTTTTGAGCATTCCTGCTCAAAATTTCCTTCAAGATAATGCTTGATTCTCTGTCCATTAACAATGAACTTTTTATCAGAATCAATATCCTGAAGCTCAACATATCCATATGGTGACACTCCTGTAATCACATACGGACCCCTCCAACGGGATTTGAGTTTTCCTGGAAACAGTCTGAGCCTAGAGTTGAAAAGCAGAACCTTTTGTCCTGGCTCAAAGACTCTGGTTGACAACTTCTTGTCATGCCATTTCTTTGCCTTTTCCTTATAAATTTTTGCATTTTCAAAGGCATTGAGTCTGAACTCCTCTAGCTCATTTAACTGGAGTAATCTTTTTTCACCAGCCAACTGTGCATCCATGTTTAGGAATCTGGTTGCCCAGTAGGCTTTATGTTCCAGTTCCACAGGCAAATGACAGGCTTTGCCATACACCAGTTGGTATGGAGAGGTTCTTATAGGAGTCTTGAATGCTGTTCTGTATGCCCACAGAGCATCATCCAAGCTCTTTGCCCAATCCCTTCTACGGGCTATCACAGTCCGTTCTAGGATTCTTTTTAATTCTCTGTTAGAGACTTCAGCTTGCCCATTTGTCTGTGGATGATACGGAGTTGCCACTTTGTGGCTAATTCCATACCTAACCATAGCAAGGTGTAGCTGTTTATTGCAGAAATGAGTGCCCCCGTCACTGATTAGCACTCTGGGAACGCCAAACCTGCTGAAAATGTTTTTCTGGAGGAATTTCAGTACGGTCTTTGTATCACTAGTGGGTGTAGCAATTGCTTCTACCCACTTAGATACATAGTCCACTGCCACCAGAATGTAAGTGTTTGAGTATGATGGTGGGAATGGCCCCATGAAGTCAATTCCCCATACATCAAACAATTCTATCTCTAATATCCCTTGTTGAGGCATAGCATATCCATGAGGCAGGTTACCAGCTCTTTGGCAACTGTCACAGTTACGCACAAACTCTCGGGAATCTTTATAGAGAGTAGGCCAGTAGAAGCCACATTGGAGGACTTTAGTGGCTGTTCGCTCACTTCCAAAATGTCCTCCATACTGTGATCCATGGCAGTGCCATAGGATCTTTTGTGCTTCTTCTCTGGGTATACACCTGCGGATCACTCCATCAGCACATCTCTTAAAGAGATATGGTTCATCCCAGAGGTAATACTTGGCATCTGAAATTAATTTCTTTCTTTGCACATTGCTGTACTCCTTGGGTATGAACCTCACAGCTTTATAATTTGCAATATCTGCAAACCATGGAGCTTCCTGAATGGCAAATAGTTGCTCATCTAGGAAAGTCTCAGAGATCTCAGTAGAAGGGAGGGACGCCCCAGCTACTGGTTCTATTCGGGACAGATGATCAGCTACTTGGTTCTCTGTCCCTTTTCTGTCTCTTATTTCTATATCAAACTCTTGCAGAAGCAACACCCATCTGATGAGCCTGGGTTTTGAATCCTGCTTTGTGAGTAGATATTTAAGAGCAGCATGGTCAGTGTACACAACCACTTTGGATCCCACTAGATAGGATCTAAACTTGTCAATGGCATAGACCACTGCAAGTAACTCTTTTTCTGTGGTTGTGTAGTTCTTCTGTGCGTCATTTAGAACACGGCTGGCATAGTAAATGACGTGCAGAAGCTTGTTATGCCTCTGTCCCAACACTGCACCAATGGCATGGTCACTGGCATCACACATTAATTCAAATGGCAATGTCCAATCTGGTGCAGAGATGACTGGTGCTGTGACCAGCTTAGCTTTCAGGGTCTCAAATGCCTGCAGACACTGTGTGTCAAACACAAATGGTGTGTCAGCAGCTAACAGGTTACTTAGAGGTTTTGCAATTTTTGAAAAATCTTTTATAAACCTTCTGTAGAACCCTGCATGCCCCAGAAAGCTTCTGATTGCCTTAACATTGGCAGGTGGTGGTAATTTTTCAATTACCTCTACCTTTGCCTTATCCACCTCTATTCCCTTGTTTGAAATTTTGTGCCCAAGAACAATTCCTTCAGTCACCATAAAGTGACATTTCTCCCAGTTTAAAACCAGGTTAGTCTCTTGGCATCTTTTCAAGACAAGTGCTAGGTGATTAAGACAGGAGTTAAATGAGTCTCCATATACTGAAAAGTCATCCATGAAGACTTCCAGAAATTTCTCTACCATATCTGAGAAGATAGAGAGCATGCACCTCTGAAAGGTTGCAGGTGCATTGCACAGACCAAAAGGCATCCTCCTATAGGCAAACACGCCAGAAGGGCAAGTGAATGCTGTTTTCTCTTGGTCCTGAGGATCTACTGCAATTTGGTTGTAGCCTGAATAGCCATCCAAAAAGCAGTAATAATCATGGCCAGCTAGTCTTTCTAGCATTTGGTCTATGAATGGTAAAGGAAAATGATCCTTTCTGGTGGCTGTATTGAGCCTTCTGTAGTCAATACACATGCGCCACCCTGTGACTGTCCTTGTAGGAACCAGTTCATTTTTTTCATTATGAACCACTGTCATGCCTCCCTTTTTGGGAACAACTTGGACAGGGCTCACCCAGGGGCTATCAGAAATAGGATAAATAATCCCAGCCTCTAGTAATTTAGTGACCTCTTTCTGCACCACCTCTTTCATGGCAGGATTTAGCCTCCTCTGTGGTTGAACCACTGGTTTGGCATTATCCTCCAATAGGATCTTGTGCATGCATCTAGCTGGGCTAATGCCCTTAAGATCACTTATGGACCACCCAAGAGCTATCTTGTGTGTCCTTAGCACTTGAATCAGTGCTTCCTCTTCCTGTGAATTTAAAGCAGAGCTTATAATCACTGGAAAAGTGTCACCTTCTCCCAGAAATGCATATTTCAGGGATGGTGGTAGTGGTTTGAGTTCAGGCTTGGGAGGCTTATCCTCCTCCTGAGGAATTTTCGAAAATTCCTTTGCCTCCTCTAGTTCTTCCTGATCAGGTTGAGCATCTTTGAAGATGTCCTCAAGCTCTGATTCTAGGCTTTCAGCCATATTGATCTCTTCTACCAGAGAGTCAATAATGTCAGCGCCCATGCAGTCATTTGGTGTGTCTGAATGCTGCATGGCTTTTACAGCATTCAACTTGAACTCATCTTCATTGACTCTTAAGGTTACTTCCCTTTTTGTACATCAATGAGAGTTCGTCCAGTTGCTAGGAAGGGTCTTCCTAGAATGAGAGTTGCACTCTTGTGCTCCTCCATTTCCAGCACCACAAAGTCAGTTGGAAAGGCAAATGGCCCAACCTTGACAATCATGTCCTCAATTATTCCTGATGGGTGTTTAATGGAGCCATCAGCAAGTTGGAGGCATATCCGGGTTGGTTTGACTTCTCCAGTCAACCCAAGCTTCTGATAGTGGATGCAGGTATTAGATTGATGCTTGCTCCAAGATCACATAGGGCTGTCTTGGTGCAGGCACCTTCTAATGTGCATGGTATCATAAAGCTCCCTGGATCTTGAAGCTTTTCTGGTAAGCTTTTTAGAATGACTGCACTGCATTCTTCAGTGAGAAACACTTTTTCAGTTTCTCTCCAATCCTTCTTATGACTTAAGATCTCTTTCATGAACTTAGCATAAGAAGGTATTTGCTCAAGTGCCTCTGCAAACGGAATCTTTATTTCAAGAGTCCTTAGATAGTCTGCAAAGCGGGCAAATTGCTTATCCTGTTCCGCTTGGCGGAGTTTTTGAGGATAAGGCATCTTGGCTTTATATTCTTCAACCTTAGATGCTGCAGGTTTATTCCTTACAGAAGTGGTTGAAGAAGCCTTGTTAGAGGGATTACTGTCAGCACCCTCAGGTGTCTGATTCTCCCTAGGCGTTTGAACGCCAGGATTGGGAGGAAATTGGGCGTTTAACGCCAGCTTTTCCCCCTTTTCTGGCGTTTGAACGCCAGAACTGGGCAAGGAATGGGCGTTTAACGCCAGCTTTCCTTCCCTTTCTGGCGTCTGAACGCCAATGACATTCCTCTCTGGGCTCTTACTGTCCTCAGAGGGATTTTGAACAGTGGTTTGGTTGTCCTCTGTCAATTGTTCTTTGTTTGGTTTTTTACTCTTTTGAGCAGTGTTATTCAGGGTCTTCCCACTCCTTAATTGAACTGCTTGACATTCCTCTGTTATCTGTTTAGATATTTGCTGTTTTGCTTGATTCAACTGCAGTTCTATGCTCTTGTTAGCAACTTTAGTTTCATGGAGCATCTCTTTAAAGTCTGCTAACTGTTCTGTCATCAGGAGCAATTGTTGATTAAGCTCAGTTATCTGTTCTTGAGGACTAGGGTCAGTGACTACTGCCATGACTTCCTCTTTTGGAGAAAACTCATTGCTAGAGTACAAATATTGGTTTCTAGCAACAGTGTCTATGAGCTCTTGAGCTTCTTCAATTGTCTTCCTCATGTGTATAGATCCACCAGCTGAGTGGTCTAAAGACATCTGAGCTTTTTCTGTAAGCCCATAGTAGAAAATGTCTAATTGTACCCACTCTGAAAACATTTCAGAGGGACATTTTCTTAGCATACCTCTATACCTCTCCCAGGCATTATAAAGGGATTCATTATCCTCTTGTTTAAAGCCTTGGATGTCCAGCCTTAGCTGTGTCATCCTTTTAGGAGGGTAAAAATGATTCAGGAATTTGTCTGACAACTGTTTCCATGTCTTTATGCTTGCTGTAGGTTGTTTATTCAACCACCTTTTAGCTTGATCTTTTACAGCAAATGGAAACAGTAATAGTCTGTAGACATCCTGATCTACCTCTTTATCATGTACTGTGTCAGCAATTTGCAAAAACTGTGCCAGAAACTCAGTAGGTTCTTCCTGTGGAAGACCGGAATACTGGCAATTTTGCTGCACTATGATAATGAGTTGAGGATTTATTCAAAGCTGCTTGCTTTGATGGGAGGTGTACAGATGCTACTCCCATATGCAGCTGTAATGGGGTTAGCATATGACCCCAGAGTCCTTTGGACTGATTGATCCCACTTAAGTCCATAATGGACAAAAGGGAAATGATAATGATTGCAAAGAGATAAATTTTGTTTTTTTTTTTTGAATTTACGAAAAAAAAAAAGAATAAAACAAAATAAAATTAAAAAAAAATTCGAAAATTAAAAAGAAAAAAGATCAAAGCAAATTGAAAACTGAATCAATGAGTTAATGAAAAAGATTTTGAAAACAGCAATTAAAAAGATATGATTGAAAATTTTTTGAAAAATATTTGATTTTTGAAAAAGAGGAAGAGAAAAACACAAAAAAACACCAAACTTAAAATTTTAGAAAATCAAACACTAATTTTCGAAAATTTTTAAGGGAAAAACACAAAGAGGACACCAAACTTAGAATTTATAATAAAAGGATAAACATGCAAAATCGAAAATCAAAAGAAAACAAAAGCATGCAATTGACACCAAACTTAGAATATGAAACTAGACTCAACTAAAAGACTCACAAAAATAAAAAAGTCCTAATCTAAGCAACAAGAAAGCCGTCAGTTGTCCAAACTCAACAATCCCCGGCAACGGCGCCAAAAACTTGGTGCACGAAATTGCAATCACACTTTTGCAATCCCGCACAACTAACCAGCAAGTGACTGGGTCGTCCAAGTAATACCTTGCGTGAGCAAGGGTCGATCCCACAGAGATTGTCGGCTTGAAGCAAGCTATGGTTATCTTGTAAATCTTAGTCAGGATATCAAAATTATCAGGATTGATTGTGAAAAGCAAAAGAACATGAAATGATTACTTGTTTTGCAGTAAGGAGAATAGGTTGAGGTTTGGAGATGCTCCATCTTCTGAATCTCTGCTTTCCTACTGTCTTCTTCTTAAACACGCAAGTCTCCTTCCATGGCAAGCTGTATGTAGGGTTTCACCGTTGTCAATGGCTACCTCCCATCCTCTCAGTGAAAGCGATTGCATATGCTCTGTCACAGCATAGCGGAATTCATCTGTCGGTTCTCAATCAGGCCGGAATAGAATCCATGATTCTTTTGCG